>NC_045431.1:5501250-5830833 GCF_902635505.1 Sarcophilus harrisii | reverse complement strand
TTAGAAAATGGGAGCATTGCCTAAGATGGTCTGTGAGATCCTTTTCAGCTCTAAATTTATATTCTATGACATTAGATATTATTTTTTTTTTAAAAAAAGAATAGTCAAAGTTTCATTTCTAATAGCATCTACCATGTGCAAAGTGCTGTTCTGGGAAAGATACAAAGTTTAGAAAAGAAACAACCCCTGCCCTCATTGAGTTTATAGTCCAGTATCCCAGTACTCACTACTAGCTCCATCATTTGTTGAAGAACAGATCTGGGTATAAGTGGGAGAGGTGGGAAGTAACACAAAATGCCCATGAGCTGATTTGAGGAAGGAAAAGAATATAATCAAATATCAAGGAGAAGGACCCAGAAGTATGAAGGGAAGCAGAAATAACTGGATGTAAATGAAAAATAGAGAAAATATCTGTGTGTATGTGTTTATGTGGGAGAGAGAGAGCCAGAGGTAAATAGGAGGATTAGGTTCCCCCAAAGCATTACCTCTAGAACCCTGAATTTGAGAATAGCCATATGGTATTGATCATTCTCTGGAAAACTAGCTTTGCCAGTGTGATGGGCAACCTCAGGAGCAGATAATTGTTCATGTGCTCTATAGGAGAGGTAGGAGGAACTACTACCATGTGTATAGCTACCCTGCCCACCTCTCAGACATATATCATCTCACTTAATCCTTACAGCAATACAAATGTGTTTTTATTATTATCCTCATTTTATAAACCTCCATCCCAGCTGTGATATATGAAATGATTATGAGAATTTTCCCTTTGTTTTGTTGGTCCCAGGAATTTCATTTCCTTTGACCACGCTGAAGCAACCCAGTCACGTCTTAGAGAGAGAGAGAGAGAGAGCCTGTGTTTCTATGGGCCTGGAATCCAGCTGAAACCTTTTGCATTCTGATTCAGAGCCTCTGCAGAATGATTTCTAGTTTTATGAGGATGTTGCTTGCTGACTTGAAAAGATGGAGACGTGATAGGGAGAAAGTAAACTATTCTTAGCAAATGGGGCTTCCTTTTTGAGAACTTTTCTTTCATTTTAATCCTTCTCAAAATGGAGTTTTACCATTGGTGTACTTCATACCCCCTCAGATACATTAGGAAGGCATGAATTTGAGTTCCAACCCCAGTAATAAGGGCTAGCATTTACACAGCCCTGGAAGATGTGTGTTTGTGTGTATATGTGTGTACATCCTCACAACAATCTTGGGAGCTGGGTGCTATTGTTAATCCCATTTTAGAGATGAGAACACTGAGTCAGACCAAGCTTCAAAGACTTGCCCGTGGTCTCATTTCTTGGATGTATCTAAGCCAAGATTTGAACTCGCGTCTTCTTGGATGCTTTGTCCAATGGTCTATCAACTACAGCACCTAGCAAGTCACTTAATCATTCTTAGCCTCAGTTTCTATTTGTAAAAAGGATCATAGGGATTATGGATGAAATGGGACTGAGAGATCTATGTAAACCACCGCCTCCTTTTATAGTGAAGAAAATAAAATAATTTCCCCTAATACAAACCGATGAACAACAAGCAGAACCATAATCATCAACAGTTCTCTGACTTCAAATCCACCTTTCAATATATCATACGACTTGGTCTACCTTGTTATAATACAAAGAAAAAAAGAAAGCAGAAATTAAGTAGCTTGGAGTCCAGAATATCTCAATTTGCACTTTATCTCAGGTCAGAAGACAAGGACCTGGGTAAGATTTCTGACTGTGCCCATTACAACGTGGCCATTGGCAAATCATTTCCATCCTCATCTGTAAGGAAAGGATATTTTCATAATAGAGAATATTTACATAATATTTAACTTGCATATCGGTTTGCATACATCATTTTACTTGACTCTTACAATTCTGTGAGGTGGATATTATTATTGTCCCATTTTTCAATGAAGAAATGGAGGTAGAGAGAAGTTAGTTGATTGCTAATAAATGTAAGTCTGATGCTGTTAGGGGAAAGTGGTGCTTTGAAAACCTAAAAGTGAATTCTTTTTAGAGAAAGTCATAGACATAACCTGGGGCCATATTCTAAAAAGAAAAAGGGATCAGGCAATCTTGGGGGGGGGGAGCATTTCAGTCCTTCAAGCTCTTGCAAATCACTGAGGCCTCTTTTGCTGAGATCTCAAAGTGCAGCAGCCGGAGGAAATTGGCCCTGGCTGTGCAGCTGACTGGATTACAAAGGAAGCTGGCGCTATCAGGATGTTTGCTGCACAAAGCCCCACCTGGCCGGCGTGCAACACCTCCCCGAATGACTGTTTGTGAGCTCCCAGCCAGGGCCTCTGCATAGATTTTGCAGGAGTAATTAAAGAGAAATACAGGCATGGCAATTTTATATTCTGTGAGCTTTCCAAGGGCTCCCCTCTCCCTAGCTCTCAGGGTTTTATGAAGGGATATGTAAATTGGAAGTTTATTTAAAATTCACTGCAGTGGCTTGAGCATCTTGCTGAGAGAGAAAGAGTGAGAAAGAGAAAGAGAGGCTGAGAGAGAGAGAGAATGAGAAAGACAGAGAGAGAGAGAGAAGAAGGAAAGGGGACAGAAACAAAGAGACATAGGGGAGGGAGGGAGAAAGAGAGTGGGAGAGACAAACACACACACAGAGAGAGACAGACAGACAGGCAGGCAGACAGATAGACATGGGGGAGGGAAGATGGGAGGAAGAGACAGAGAAATAGAGAGAGACGGAGACAGAGAGACATAGAGAGAGGAGAGACAGAGAAGAACAGAACAGAACAGAACACAAACAGACGTAGAACAGAACAAAGAGACGTAGGGGAGGGAGGGAGGGAGGAAGAGAGTAAGAGAGAGACACACACAGATACACACAGACACACACAGAGAAAGAGAGAGAGAGACAGACAGACAGACAGACAGACATGGGGGAGGGAAGGAGGGAGGAAGAGACAGAGAAATAGAGAGAGATGGAGACAGAAAGACACAGAGAGAGGAGAGACAGAGAAGGGGGAAAGGGAACAGAAACAAAGAGACATAGGAGAGAGGGACCCAGAGGGAGAGGGAGAGGGAGAGAGAGAGAGAGGGAAGGATTGAGAGAGGGAGAGAAAGGAAGAGAAAGGGAGAGGGAGGGAGGGAGGGAAGGGGAAGACAGAGATAAAGAGACAGCAAAGAGGAAAAAGATAAAGACAGACTAAAATGTTTCACAGAGCCATCTGTGCAAGGAAAATCCTGTGAATAAAGATAATTCTATGGCTTGGCCCCTGCCAGGTCTTCAGAACAGCCTTAGGCTCTCAGCATCGTGCTCTCCCAAAGCTGGCAGACACCCGGAGGTGACCTGGCCCAACTTCTACCCAAAGCACGAATTGCTGACCTGCAGCTCTCCGGTGAAGATGGGCCCCAGCCCTACTCCCATTTGCCCCTCCGCCATGGATGTCTTTACCTAGAGCCAATTTAATCACATCAGCCATTCCTTTGGATTTTTCCCAGCATGAGCTGCTCTGTGCAGAAGTCAGCTTAGCCAGTCTCCCCTGTTTTAACCAATAAATGTGCAATAAAAAGCCTCTCTGGACGCACTCCTGGATCACTACCAGTGTGATGAGGGGTCCTGAAGAAGCCGAGGAAACAACCCCACCCCTGATGTGTCTGTGATCTCACACACAACAACAACAACAATTCCCCAGAAGTCCTAAAAAGGCAAAACACAAACGGGCTCTGACCTGGGCGACGGTGACGAGTTAAGTAACCCTGATTCTGGATTTTAGCAGCTGTGAAAGAGGCAAAACAGCCTGCACAGAATTACCCAGGGCAGAGGCAGTGCTTGAACCCAGGGCTTCTCTCTGAGTCTCGAAGCTCTCTTTCTGCTCAGACGATCTGAGATAGGGCAAGTCCACTAAGGACTCAGGGCTTCAGTTTCCATCTATTCATCTAGGTTATAGGGAGGATAAAATGTGAGAAAAATCCACATTTGGAAAAAAAATAAAGAGGGTAATAAATATAATTGCTATTTCTGGTCATGTGATGTATGTATGTGTCTATACCTATCATTTCATTCATGTAGAGAACTCCCTTTGTGGTAATTCCCTCTTCCGACAGACAGAAGTGATTTATTCATCCTTTAAAGTCTTAGAGAATTTTCTGAGAGTTGTTGCCCACAATCAGCTATCAGAAGAAGAATCTGAACCCAATTCTTCCTGAATTCCATTCCTCTTCATTATGACACACTGCTTCTTGATGGAAAGCATTTTGTTACACGTTTCCAAACTGAACCTCCGCTAGATGCTCTCATTTTCCCTGCTCTAGTTTCTATAAAGCCATAATCTCATTTTCCAGAAGACTTTTTCTCTCAAAGAGATCTCATTTAAAAGGTGTGCCCTACTTTGGGAACGGGCTACATTCAAGGCAGCTTGGTTCAGAATCCTGCATCCTTCACTTGGGACTTAGATAGGATGCCCTGCCTTTGGAAACAGGACCATCTTTGGAAACAGGACCGTCTCATGCAACAGCCTTTGGAAACAGGACCGTCTCATGCAACAGCCTTTGGAAACAGGACCGTCTCATGCAACAGCCTTTGGAAACAGGACCGTCTCATGCAACAGCCTTTGGAAACAGGACCATCTTTGGAAACAGGACCATCTCATACAACAGCCTTTGATTTTTTCTACATAGGTTAAGTCCCAGTATTGTTCCATCAGGAAACTCAGCAAGCTTCCAACTAAAGCTCTCCATCTTCTGAGCTGCAGTAGGGAAGTGAGAGGAGCTGGGGTGGGCTCTCTTTCAGGGTGATGTACCTGTTTGGGAAGCAGGGTAGGAGTGCTTTCCAAAACCCAGCCCTGGCTGGGCTCATAATGGGCTGTCTGTAGCCGGCATTCACATCTATTGTGAATACGGATTTCACACAATTTATTTACGAAGCAGTGGGGGGAAACACAGGCCAGACCACACAGCTGGCCGAGGAAACAATGTGGGCCCGCTGCTGTTCAGTGAACACTTGGAGGGGGGAAAATTCCCTTCGATGCCAGCAAAAATAGCAAAATGACAAACGGTGACTCTTGCCAAGTCCGCTCTGAATTATTTAAGACCTGCCACAGGACAGATCACGCTAATAATATTGCAGTGGGCCGGACAGGCCATCGGAAAAGAGTGCTGGGGACAAGTGTGGGGCGTCCTGGGCATGGGGACAGGGAAGGTCAGTGAGAAGGAAGAGGGCTGCCTGAATCTTGGAAGTGAGGATCCAAAATGGCGCCTCTTGGTTTGTTAGAAGGTCTGTGGTAACAAAGGGGAGATGGGCCCATGCTGCTACCATGGGGGGTCTGAAAACCTGGATCTGAATCCCGAGCTGCTCTTTGTCATCTACGTTACTTGGCCCATTATGAGCCTCAGTTTCCTCACATTGGCAATCAATCAATCAATCGGGGGTCAGATGACTCCCACCAGTAGCCCCTGGGAAGTGGACCCCTCTATCCATCCTTCTTTGGATGTGGCCCACGGTCCCTTCCCTGAGCTGGAGGCCGTGGCCTTTTCTCAGACACTGTGTCTGATGGCGCAAGGAGGGGGAGTATGCAGAAAATTAGTTGGATAAATAAATATTAAAAATTTAAAGGCTATTTAATATTTTAAGAAAAGAATTCTACTGTTGTTGAAGATGTAAGGTTTGGGGAGTGGAGGGATTCAGACAGTCTGTCTACCTGTATCAGATTCCTGAGATAATTGCTCAATGTGTCTTTTCTCTATTTATATAATTTCTTCCCACACAGGATACAACAAAGAGAATAAGTAATTCCCACCTCCACAAAGTATCAAGTAACTATTAAAACTTTAAAATGGACATTCTTTCAGACACACTGAGTATTAAATTTTAAAAAGTGTTTTTCCCTTACAACCAGAGTTCCAGAGCTATCATAAATGTCTATTTACAAAATCACAAAAAAAGAATATGTATTCATCTGTATCCTTATAGGCAGAGATCTGTTAGTCTGATGAATGCAATCCTCTAACAAATGAAAAAACTTCCAGCCACTTAATATGCCCAATTTCCTTTTGAAGAAGCAGAGAATATCATCATTATAGAAAGAAAATCAGGAATACAATGGACAATTTAAAGAAGACAAAAAGTATCTCTTTGAGAACAAGAAAGATTTTTTACTTTAGATGGCAAAAAATAGGCATGATTAGGATATTTTTGAGACAGTCTTTTCAAATAAAACCTTGATCAGGTATCATTCAAAATGATAATTGTGTGAAAGCTTCTTAACCAAACCAGGCACAGAATAGATAATAAAAGACAAAATAATTAATTTGGATTACATAAAAATTGAAAAGTTTTTATATGAGCAAATCAATGTTGTGAAGATAAGAAAGGAAACTGTTGACTCCAAGAAAAATGCACCAACTATCTATGATAGAAGTCTAAAGAAATAGACACTAATTGTAAGACGGAAAGCCGTTCCCCAATGGGCAAGTAATCAAAGGATATGAACAATTCTCAAAAGAAAAATTGCAAAAATTAACAAGCACATGAGAAAATCATAAGAGAAATATAAACCAAAACAACTCTAAGGAATATAACATTGATGAGACAGAAAATGGTTTCAATCATTCTAGAAAACAATTTGGAAATTGTATTTCAAGTGACAAAAATATTCATACCCTTGGCCTTCTACTAAGCACGTTCCTTAAGGTCAAAACGGAAAGATCTCACGTGTCAAAAATATTCATAGGAGCACCAGGAAAGACCTCCTGTTAGCAGGTAGGATGTGACCTCAATCTTGAGGGAAGACAGAGTTGAAAAGACAAATGGGAGGAGAAAAATTATTCTAATTATGAGGGACAGACAGCACAAAAAGGCATGGAAGAATGAGGTGAAGAGCCCCGTGAAAAGAACAAAGAGTAGACAGACCATGCAGTATGTGGAGGAATTTAATGTGTAATAAGACTGGAAAGATACAAAGTTATAAAGGGCTTTAGAAGAAAGGCCAAAAAAAATCCTTTCCAAGTTCTCTCTAAAGAAGAATCTTTCAATGATGATTTTAAGAATGTCCATTGAATCTCTACTTTAATGCTCTCCTATGGCATGAAGGGGACCTTTGGTGCTCACCAGCACAGCACAGATTCTGATGATTTTACTAAGAAGGAAGGGGGCCTTTCATTGCCTATATGTCTATCATCTGACGACTACTTAGCAAAATCAAAAAAGACTCATCACTAAGTTTGGCCATTACACAACAAATGTTTTTGGTCATTTTATAAGGAGTGGAGAAATAAAATCTCTTACTGGGGATAAAGTGCCCATAAAGGACTTTCTAATAGATGGGAATAAGGGCTTTTGAGTCTTGGGAAAGTTATTAAACAGATCTGAGGGATCTGCTAGGTTGTTGCTGTCACTACAAATTTATAGTGGTTGTTACAAATCTTGTCTAAATCTTGACCAGAAGAACTGGAAGCCCTTCCGACTTGTTTGCGATGATCTCCCAAGATCCCAGCCATCCCTAACTGCTCTCTCTCTCTCTGTCTCTCTGTATGTGATGTCTCTGTCTCTCTCTGTCTATCTCTGTGTTATGTCTCTCTTTCTCTCTCTCTCCTATAAGAATGAAACTGATACCTTATAGAGAATCTCAGTGGGATTTATTTATAGTATAACCACATGATTTCCAGAAATACCTAGGTACCAGTAGGAATACCAGCCATCTGGTCCCTCAGCTTCCATACTCAGAATGGTTCTCCTGGATGTTAGTGCTTAACACAATTTGGTCACAGTATCATCCAATCTGTATATTTATAGGCAGAAAAATGTGTGTATGTTACATATTTGGACTTATTTCTTTAGGATCTGAAAATACAGCCCCGGCCATATGCTAGCTGTACACATGATCCCAAGCTTCCTATACACATACCCCATGCTTTCCTGCCTCTTCCCTTTGCTAACATCATTTCCTATTCCTGGGATGGTCTCATTCTCCCCCTCCCAGCTTATTTAGGGTCTCTTCCACAAAGTCTTCCCTGATCCCAAACCAGAAGTATTTCTTCATTCAATTCATCATATGATTGTCCAGGCTGTATCACATGTTCAGAACTGAGTACAGAGATGAAAGATCAATACTTGACATGACAATACCTGAAGTGGAATCTTACTCTAATATAAAACAGAAGTACAGACCCCAAATAACAGTAATAGGATCAGGGACTGAATCAATAATTTCACTGATTTCAAGAAATCCCAGATAAATAAATTCCTTCTGCTTACACAAGTCAGCACCTTTTCTGCAACTCTGATTTTAGATTTGCCTACTGCATTGAGAGGCTAAGCAACTTGCCCAAAGTCATTCAGCTCCAAGCTGGGATGTGATTAAATGCAGAGGAGAGAGAAGTGTTTTTGAAGAGGAATTTATTTCTAGTTGAAGAGATCAGTGAAGACTCTGTGAAGACGACCCCTGAAGTAGGACTTAGGGGAAGACATTAGTAGGTAAGGAAGTATTCTCACTGAAGAGAGGGTGGATAACAAACAGACACTCAGTTTCCAAGCACATATTTAAAGCCTCTTCAACTTGTTAGGGCCTAGAATCACTTCATGGGCATACAGCCTCCACACAGTGAGAAGGCATAAAAGTGGGCCTTTACTCGAGGCCTTTGTACATAGATGACAATAAATGCTGGCGGATTTAATGAATTCAATATGACATTTTAATTACAGAGGGAACCTTAGAAACCAAGAACAGCCCCCTCATTTGGCAGATGAGGAGAAACAGATGCCCAGGAAAGTGAAAAAAGTTGGCTAAGGTCACACAACTAGATAAAAACAATTCTGGGGCCAAAACCCAAGTTTACCGGCTTCCTTGACTTTAAATGTTTTAAATAATCCCGGATTCAGATAACAAACAATATGTTTCCATTCTCCTGATCCAAGGATCATTTCTGTCCATCCACCTAGAATGGAATCAATCCTTTCACTGGATTGTGCATCAGGTTTTATTGAATTGACAGACTGAGTTCCTAAATAAAATTACATCCATGCTATGTTTCTGAGAGTTTTGAAAAAAGGCTGAAAGCCAAAATAACCAGTGGAAATTAAAAGGCATGTGCCCTCACCCCACGCCTGCTTAGTAATGTAAATAAAAAATGAGCTCTTGGGTAATTATACATATGCAGGCATTCTTACAATTGAATTCAGTTTTTAGTCTGTTTCTTAAGGTCTGGATTGATTAGGTTTTTCTCTCCCTTTTAATCTACTATGTAATAGAACATCCCCTAGAGCCTAATTCCTACATCTCTTGGTTATTGAAACAGTGCAAAGATTTGGATTATAACTCAACCATTCACAGTTGTGGATCACTCACTTCAATCCTAGCTAAACTCTCCATAATCCCATTTGGAATTTTCTTAGTAAAGATACTGGCGTGCTTGGCCATTTCCTTCTCCAGCTCATTTTATAGATGAGGAAACTGAGGCAAACAAGATTAAATGACCTTCTCAAGGTCCCATAGCCAGCAAGTATGTAAGCTGGATTTGAACTATTTTGAATATATTGAGCTGCATTTGATTCATCCTGACTCCAGGCCTGATACTCTATCCACTATTCCACATACCTGCCCTTACTATTCACTAGCTGTGAAGATTTGAGCAGATATCTCCAGTCTCAATTTCTCAATTTCTTTTTCTGGAAAGACTAATACTTGACAAACTAACTCATGTGCTTATTCAATAAAATACTTAGTTAACTAAAAAGCAACATAAATTAGTTATTCCTATTAATTACTCAAGGGATTATTTAAAGGCAGTAATGCCTTTTGTTAGAGTTTAATGAATGATTTTTCCATCATTCATCCAGACAACCACCCAGGCTACATGGTCAGAGGCCATCCAATCACCCAGGCTGTATGGTCAGCAGCCATTTAACCATCCAGGCTTCATGGTCAGAGGCCATCCAACCACTCAGGCTGCATGGTCAGTGGCCATAACCACCAGGCTCATGGTCAGAGGCCATCCAATCACCCAGGCTGTATGGTCAGCAGCCATTTAACCATCCAGGCTTCATGGTCAGAGGCCATCCAGTCACCCAGGCTGTATGGTCATCAACTATCCAAGCATCCAGGCTGTATGGATATTTGAAAGTTTTTTATAATAGTAGCAAATATTTATTGAGTGTCTAGAAACTATCAATACAAATGAGAAGGAACCTTTTTGTTATGATTCCTACATTACTAGTAGACTAGTACAGAGTGACTGAAGAAGAAGTGAAGGTCAACTGAGTGTGGACAGACTCATCAACATGCTGGCAGTGGGATAATGAATTTTTGGTTATTGCAACTAAGAAAAAAATCTTACCAATCAGAGCTGTCCAAAAGTGTCTCAAAAGACAGAGGGTTCCCATTACTTGGATGGCTACCAAATTATGAGTCTAGGGAGGAGGTGTGATCAGCATTAGTGAGGAGTATGCACAGACTGACATTACCAATTCCTAAAAAATCATAGTATCATGGACCAAGAGTTGGGGAACATGAATTTCCACCCTGGATTTGCTACTTACTAATTGTGTGATCATAGGCAATTCATTTCATGTCTACAGGACTTAATCTCCTCATCTGTAAAATGGAGGGAATAGATTTGATAATTCCCAAAATATCCAGACTCAAAAGATGCTTTGAAATGTGAAGTATTTCCTTTACACTCAGGTACTTTATGTCTTTGGTGTAAATTCCTGATGGGATGTCATTCTGCCTTAAATCTTCACTGAAAAAAAATCAATTAGCATCGTCTAGCTGGTAATTCCAAACTATATACTAGAACAAGAATGATAGTGAATGAGCAATTTAAGTTGATAGCTACATCAACCACAGTACAGTTGATTAAAAATTTAACAGTTTTCCTGATGAATGTCCTAGCTTGGATTTGGAAAACATCAACAGATTTAATTTTCCACTGACTAAATAATCGTTTTATAAGCCATGTATAATTCATGTCATAGCAATATTGCAGGCTTGTAAAAATTACTACAACTAAACAGTTAACACTTACCCTGGGAACTGGGACTAGTAAAGAACCATTTGTATGAATTAGTTGATACAAAACAACCAAAGACAAGTTAGTAACTATGGGTTCTTTGAAAGAAAAATGGCTTCAGATTCATTGGAGGGTTATCATGGACAGATTTGAGTATCAGAGTTGAGGCCTTGACAAAGAAAGGTTCCCAACTTCCTTCCTCAAGAACCTTATCCAACAATCATCCTGCTTTCTTTTCTTTTTGTATATATAGTGCTTAGTACAAAATAATTATATTATTTCTCCCTCACTCCCTTGTTTTTCTTCCTTCCTTCCTTCCTTCTATCCTTCCTTCCTTCCTTCCTTCCTTCCCACCTACCTACATCTTCAATCTCTCTTTTTCTATTGGCTCCCTCACATTAGCCTAAAAACATTTTTAGATTTCCTAAATTCCAAAATAAAAACAAAAAATCAATCCTTCTACTCTGTTCATTACTCTCCTACCTGCCTCCTCTCTACTTTGGTGAAAACTGTTATTTGAGGCAGAGTAAAGATTTCAAAATAAAATGTTACAACTGTCAGACCCTCCTCCAAAATCTCTGTTACAAAATGACCCAGAAAAAAAGAAACAATTCGGAGTGAGAAAGCCAAATAAGAAAGAAAATGTCATCACGAGTCATTTTATGGCATAGAGCATGTTAGGAAGACAGAAAGAGAAATCTGCAGACCCTAGGGTAAGGGATGGCGAGGAGCACAGCCCAGCAGAACAAGCCAGTGGGCTACAGGGCAGCAGAAGCACCCAAGGTTGGTGAGGAGACTGGACACCTGGTCAGAAAGAGATTTTAGAGACCCCTGCACTAGAACTTGGAGCAAGATTGGGTGCAAATAGGCAGCTCTATCACCCATTATCCAGATCCAGGTCACAGTTCCAAAGTGTAGAGGAATTCATGAGGGAACAGAGACCCTGCAAAAGTAAAGTGCAGAAGGAGAGGAAGAATGAGGGAAATTATTTCACATAAAAGAAACATGCAAGAAATAATTTTCACAGTACAAAATGTTATAAAGTTGTGGCATCCAGGGAGTAGGAAATACTTGAATCTCAATTCCATCTTAATTTGCTAAAGAAGGGCAGAGTAATTTTTTTGAAACAACCACCATCATTTATTAGCAGTTTGAAACCACATTAATGCTGGGCCACAAGAATTGGATTTTACAATTAAGGGAGGATAACGGGTAGGAGAGGATTAAATCTACAGTGTTGTCACTGTGAAAGGTCTGTACCCAGAGGGGCCAATTTTCACTCAAAAAAAAGGCAATGGCTACACTTCGATAGCTTTAAAAAAACAACAACAACTAGACAAACTAAAGAACAGTTGAAATCAACTTGTTTAACATTTAGTATTAGAATTAAAATCTCATCAGAATTATAAAATCTCATCATAAAATATATAAGAATTATATAGTACATTGTACTACATAGTACATTGAACTAAACAGTACATTGAACAAGCAAAAATATATATACAATATATATAATTAAAATTCTACAACTCTTTCAAAGCTCCTCTCAGTAAAAGGAAAATTTACTGAAGAGACCATGTATGTTTACTATAGGTTTGATAATAAACCAATCCACACTGTTGTCATCATTTGTGCTCCTTAAAATCTTCAAGCTAAAAGGCATAACTTAGGCAGGAAACTTTTTAACTCTGAATCCAGATTATTAATTTCTCATTTGGAAAAAACAAATCTCAACTTAAAACTTTATGTGTCATCAAGGAAGCAAAATCAGATTAGGTCTGAATGGAAGAGTATTTATATAAACATACTTCCTACTAGGTAAGAAATCATCTTACCTAATGAAGAAGGAGAGAAAGGGGCACTATAAGAGGAAGGGTAAATTTAAAAAGGCAGTGATCAGAAGCAACGTTTTTTGTTTTTGTTTTTTAAAGAAGGAGGAGAATAAATAGAAAAGAATAGAACGGAGTTAGTAATCATAACTGTGAATCTGCATGAGATGAACTTACCTATAAAATGGCAGAAGAAACCAGAATCCAACAACAAGAAACTCTGTGTGTGTGTGTGTGTGTGTTTCTGTTTACAAGAAACAGAAATCCACAAGGATAAAATAAAAGTTTGGAGCAGAATTTATTATGCTTTACCTGAATAAAAAAGACATGGGTCCAATCAAGATCTCAGGCCAAAGTAAAAGCAAAAATAGATGTAATTTAAAGAAATGATCATGAGCATTTTACTAAAAGATATTATAGTCAATCAAATAATATCAGTACCAAACATATATGCACTAAAATAGCATAGCATCCAAATTCTTGAAGGAAAAGTTAAAATGAGTTACAGGAAGAAATAAACTGTAAAACTATACTAGTGGGTGACTTAAATTTACTTCTCTTAGATCTAAATCAATTTAACCATAAAATAAGAAGCTAAAGGGAGAAGTAGAATTTTTAAAAAGTTAAATATGATAGACCTTTTGAAAATATTGAAGAGGAATAAGAAGAAATATATCTTTTTTTCAATTATAGATGACACACACAAAAATTAATCATGTATAAGGGCATAAAACCCCACAAATATTAATAAGAAGAAATACTGAATGAACTTTTTTGAACCAGCAGATAATAAAAATCACATTCAATTAAGGACTTTTTAAGCATAGATTAAAACTAATTGGAAACTAAATAATTTCATCCTAAGGAGTGAGTCAAAAAAGAAATCATGGAAACAATTTGTAATTTTATTAAAGATGATACAAAACACCAAATTGTGGAATGCAGCCAAAGCAGTACTTAGGAAGAAATTTACATATTTAAAGACTTACACAAATAAGAGATAAAGAGCAGATCAATTAATTGGATGTATAACTAAAAAAGCTTTTTAAAAATTTTAAATCTTTAATTAAACAACAAAATATAAATAATGAAAACCAAAGGAGAGGTTAATAAAATTAAAAGTTTAAAAAATTTTCACTAATAACTAAAACTAGGAATTGGTTTTGTTAACAAGTTAGCTAATGTGACTTTTCAAGGAAGAAAACCAAATTAGCAGTATGAAAAATGAAAAGGTTCAATGTACAACAAACTATTTTGTCCAAACTTATGCAAAAATAAACTGAAAATCTAAATAAATTGATTGTTGTATTTATTAAAATGCAGATTGCCCAGATTAACAGAAAAGGAAATAAAATGCTTAAATAATCCTGACTTAGAAGGAAAAATTGAACAATCCATAAAGGAGTTTAGAAAGAAAAAAAAAAAACAGGATCAGATAGATTTGTAAGCAAATTCTATACTAAACATTTTTAAAATAATTAATTTCAATACCATATAAACTGTTTGGGGGAAAAAAATGTATGAACTTGTATGAACTGATGCTTAGTGAAGTGAGTAGAACCAAGAAAACATTGTACACAGCAACAAGATTATATGATGATCAATTCTGATGGACATAGTTCTTTTCAATAGTACAATGATTCAGGCTAGTTCCAATGGTCTTGTGATGGAGAGAACTATCTGCACCCAGAGAGAGGACAGTGGAGACTGAGGGTAGATCACAAACATAGTATTTTCACCTTTTTGTTGGTGTTTGCTTTCATTTTGTTTTTTTTTCTCATTTTTCTTTCCTTTTTTATGTGATTTTTCTCATGCAGCATGATGATTGTGGAAATAATATATAGAAGAACTAACTGCACATGGTTAACATGTATTGAATTGCTTGCCATCAAGGAGAGAAGGGAGGGGAAGATAAAGAGAAAAAAATTTGGAACACAAGTTTTATAAGAGTTAATGTTGAAAACTATCTATGTATATGTTTTGAAAATAAAAAGCTTTTTAAAAAAAGAAAAGGAAAAAATGTAACAGAGTCCTAAAAAATTCCTCTTATCACAAAAATATGGTTCTAAACCTTAAACTGGGGAGAGCAAAAATAGAGAAATCTATAGACCAATTTCCCTAATAAATAGTGATGAAAATTTTTAAATAAAATATTATTAAGAAGATTACAGCAATATCACAAAGATCATATCTATACTATGACCAAGTTGGAACTATACCAAAAGTGCAAGGCTGGTTCATTACCAAAACAATAAAAAACAAAAACCATAACACAGAAACAGAAATAAAAACTCTGTAAGCTTAATTAACAACACCAATAACAAATATATATAATTATATTAAAATGTTTTTAAAGAGCTTTTGACAAAAATACAATGTTGAATCTTCAAAACACAAGAAATAAATTGAGCTTTTCTTAAAATGATAACTAATACTAATCTAAAATCATCAGCAAGCATTATCTGTAATTGAGATAAACTAGAAGCATTTGAAGCAAAGATGTCTATTATCACCATGATTATACAATATTGTACTAGAAATATCAGCTATAACATTAAGACAAGAAAAGCATGTGAAGAAACAAAACTATCAGTTACAAATATAGGATGGTTAGAGAACCCTTGAAAGCCAACTAAAAATATTAATTGCAACAATGAACAACTTAAGCACAATTGCAGGATATAAAATAAATCCACATAAACTGTTCATTGCTATATATTGTCAACAAAATCTAGCAGGAAGGGGATCCATTTAAAATAACTACAGACAGTATAAAATACTTGGGAATCTACCTGCCAAAATACCTAAAAACTATATGAACACAATTACAAAACATTTTTCACCCGAGAAAAAATTTGAGAGAAATTTAAATAATTGGAGAAATATTAATTGCTCAAGAGGCGGCAATGATAATTTTATCTAAATTAATTTGCTAATTCGGAGCCATATCAATCAAACTATAGATAAGTGATTTTATAGAGCAAGAAAAATAAAAACAAAATTCATATAGAACAAAAGATCAAGAATATCAAAGGAAACAATGAAAAAAATGATAAAGAAAGGCAACCTAGCAGTATTAGATTTCAAGATGAATTACAAAGTGGTTATCATCAAAAAAAAAAAAAAAAAAAGTCCGGTACTGGCTAAGAAATAGAGTGGTAGATCAGTAGAACAGTTTAGATATACACAGCAATAATAAATGACTATAATAATCTAGTACTTGATAAACAAAAAGATCCAACCAAAAAATCCCAGAAGTTACTAAATTGCTAAAATTGGAAGTCAGTTTGGCAGAAATTGAGTATAGACCAACATCTCATACTGTATACCAAGTTAATATCAAAATGTTATATGAATTAGACATAAAGGGGGATATAAGAAAATTAAGGGAGTTTAAAAAATTTTACCCATCAGATGTATAGATAATGGAGATGTTTAGAACCAGGTAAAAAATAGAAATGATCCCAATAAGTAGAATGGAGACTTTTGATTACATGAAATTAAAAAAAGTTTTGTACAAATAAAATCAATATAGACAAAATTATGAGGAAAGCAGAAAAGTGGGTTGCAACAAATTTCTCTGAGAAAGACCTATTTCTCAGATATATAGAAAACTGATCCAAATTTATAAAAATAAAATCAGTGATTGAAAAATATAAATAGGCAATTTTTAGAAAAAGAAATCAAAGCCATTAATAGTCATGAAAAGTGTTCTAAATCACTAATACTTAGAGAAAAAAATTAAAACAACTCCGAAGTACTACCTAACACCCAACAGATTGGCTAAAATTATATGAAAGGAAAATGACAAATGCTGGAAGGGATGTAGTTAAAATAATTAAACTAATACATTGTCAATGAAATTATTAATTAGTTCAACCATTCTGGATAACAATTTGGTACTATTCCCAATGTGCTACAAAGCTGTTCATATCCTCTGACACAGGAAGACTGGTAGTAAGACTATACCCTAAAAAGATAAGGAAAAAATTTTTTAAAATATACAAAAATATTTATAGCAATTCTTTTTGTGGTGGCACATACACATACATGCACACATGTGTATATATACATGTAGATACCACCTGAGGACTACTTTTGTGGATGGCACACACAAAATTGCCTAAGCTAGTATTTTAACATTCTAATTCTTGTATTTTTTTATGTTTACCTATATAGGTTAATCACTATTATCAACAAAAACTTATGAAGTACCTGAAAAGAAAGAAAAAAGTCATACTTGGAGTCTCCATTTCCTCACCTCTTCATCAAGCTTCATCTCCTTGTCTCGTTTTCCATCTCTGTTTGAAAAGAGTTCCCTTACTGTCTTAGTATCTCCAAATTTAGCAGTCTATTTTTAGGCACTACTTCTTCCTGACCCCAATATCGCTGTTTTCTAAGATTCTGCCTCCCTTCCTTATCTTCTATTCTATCTTTTATATACTTACCCTTGGCATTTTTTATCACTCTGTAGATTCTGACTATCAACTCTAATTGCTATCTCTAAGAAAGATGAGATGGAAGGGACTCCAAGATCACCTAATCCAACACATTTTATAAATGAGACTTCCTTTGCCTTTTTTGTATGTGTTCCCATATTTTGTACAGAACATGGCAAAGAGTTAGTCTTTCATAAATGTTTGCTCACTGATTTACCTAAATTTATACTGTTAAGAAGTGATACAGATAGGATCTAAACTCAAATATTCTGACACCAAATTCAGAACAGTTTCCATTGTGCATTGGCCATTGTCACCAGAATATCTTCACATAAATTTCCTACGCAATATGCCCAGATTCAACATGTGCATCTTCCTTCTCAAAGAAACAAAACCCAACCTTTTCTCTCTGATTTAATGGCACCATCAACCTCCCATTTAATTGTTTCCAAATCTTGTCACTATATTTATTTTTCCCTCTTAAAACCTTTCTTATCCAATAAAGTTGTCATGTCCTAAAGTTATCATTTCCCCCATTGCTATTAATACTGCCCTAAGATAAGCATTCATTACAATGAACATTTACTATTTTATTAAACTTTTAACTAGTCTCAGTTTCTACTCTTCTCTAACTGTAGCCCATATTACATCACTGTTAAATTATTCTTCCTTTGGTACATACAAAACATATAAATCTCCTGCTTAAATCCTCTATTGAATACCTAGAAAAGTGCAAACTCCTGGCCTTCAATACCTTTCCATCTGAGACCATCTTATTTTCTACTCATATAAAAAAATTACTTAAAATCACAGAATCTTAGAATGAGAAGGGATCTTCTAGTCCAATCTAGTCCAGAATCCTCTTTTCACTCTGCAGGATAAGTGGCCAATCTTGTCATTGTTTAAATACATTAATTGATTGTGGTGATCTATTATCTTACCAGAAAGCATAATTGTTAGGAAGATTTTTCTTCCTTATGTTGAGTCTAAATTTTCCTTTCTACCAATTCTACAATTTGCTCCTAGTTCTGTCATGTGGCGACAAATAAAAAAACTTTAAGCATTAGCCCACATCACAATTCTTCAATACTTTAAGACAAATAATGGCACCCCAAGTCTGTTTTGCTTTCAGCTAACTCCAGTTTTTCCACTGAGCTTCCTAAGTCATAATCACAAGGCCCTTTTGCCATCCTAGTTATCATATCTTGGACATTCTCTACCTGATATTCATGCCTTTCCTAAAGGTATTAGCTGAAACTCAATACATTATGCCAGTTGTAATCTAGTCAGAACAAAATGGACCAGAACTTTCACCTCTCTAGTCCCTGGAAATGTGCTTTTCTTAATGTACCCTACAGTTATATTATGTTTTGGCAGTGTCTTTATAGCACCATTCGAACTTGGTTCAGTAGGAAAGAAAGTCCTTAGAAATTTAGATCAGAAGAATGATGTAACTAAATTGCACCTATGAAAATTTGGAGACAGATGACCAATTTTATGGTCATAGAAATAGAATCAAATAAGAGAAGACCAACACAAGAAGAGGTATAACTGATGAGACTTACTCATCTGCTTTAATATGAGGAATAAGACAGAATCAAAGATAACAAAACAGTTTTGAAAACTACTTGAATTTTTATCCCATAGAAAGAAATAGTGAAGTCAAAAGAGAGGAAGGTGATCAACTCAACTTTATCCAAGAGTCAAAACCCCTTCCCCACCCTATGCCCACATAACTAAGACTAGAAAGGCAACTGCCCTCAAGATTTATTTGGCCACCAGAGCTTCCTGGTGACTTAACTCTGCTGCCTTGGCTTCCAGATCACCCACAGCCCTACCCATATGAAGAAGCTTCACATGTCCTAGGGCAATGCAATTCCTCATTCCTTACCTGACTGACCAGATGCATTTGGAAATGAGAGGAGCTTCTACTCAACTCATGCTAAAATACGTTTTCTATGTTACAACTGAATAAGCCTCTTTTTGTTAACTGTTGAAGAACCCACAGGTGTTTCATTTTGTTCCATATCAAACCTAAACTATCAAGGAACTTAGATGAATTAGGTCTACCCACAAAAGACATGTTACATACATTTAAGGAACTATTACGTCAACAAAATGAAGATGTTCTGAAAGAAGTTGGACTCTAGTTCTGGAGCTCATAAAAGAAATCAATATTGGGCATTATTTAGAAGTTAACTGCATAGAGATGATCAGAGGAGATCATTATGTGAATATATTATTTTTTCATGTAAGCAATTTTTATCTATTTCCTACCACTCCTTGCAAAATACAGGAGAAAAATGTTAGAATCCTTAAAAAGTGATGTCAGTTGCCTAATTTAGCATGGTACTTAGCAAATTCTCTAGCTCACTAATGTATTTAAGTATTCATTGGAGTTCACACTTTTGGGAGATTCACAAGTCAGTATTCAGTATGAGATTCACAAGTCAGAAACCCACAATCCCACTCTCTCAGAGGAGGAGTCAATCTTTGTGTTCACACCTCTAAAAGAGCATAAAAAGGAGCTGAGTTAGTGAAGTGAGTCAGTTCAGAAGAAGACTACTCTGGAAGGCGGAGCCAGATTCATTCGTCCCATCTCACACCACTGTGGTGGCAGGCTCTCCTCCTTCACTTCTCCACTGAAAGATAGGCCTCTAAGAAAGCTACCTGGGCCCAAGGAAAGAGACAAGACTTGGAAGGAGAAAATAAATGTTTGGATTTATCAGCTGGCTGTATTTGGGGTGATTATTACTTGGAACTGAAACTAAGGTTGCCTCCTGAAAACCTCCCCAAGAAACCTGCTCCCAGAGAACCATTATATATTATACAAAAGAAGAAGAACACTACAGAAAAACTTGAAACTGATACTCCAGAAAAACAAATTTTCACATTAATCATGCAAAAAAGTCTGCTTCATTCCAAATCTTGAGACTGTTACCTCTCTGCCAAGAAGTGGACACCACACATAATCGTCTGTCCTCTAGAATCATGGTTGGTCATTGCATTGATCAGAATTCTCATGTCTTTCAAAGTTGTTTGTCTTCCTAATGCCATTGTCTGACTCTTCTTACTTTACTACATCAGCTGACTCAAATTTTGCCAGTTTTTCTGAATTTGTCCCTTTCTTCACTTTGTAACACACAACAATATTCTAATGCATTCGTATACCATAATCTGGCCATTCCTCAGTTGATGAGCATACTCTTAGTTTCCAGTTATTTGTTGAGTGCATTTTCCAAGAAGAAAAAAGCTTTACTACAAGTCAGCCTGACACACAAATCTTTCCTCTTCCAATTCCCATGCTATAACAGTTGTCACTTATGTAAGATATTAAAAAACAGCTTGGAGCCACAGTGGCTAAAACTCTGGGCACAGAACCAAAAAGACTTGAGTTCAAATTCAGCCTCAATGCATTATAACTATGAAAGTAGTTCATAAAAGCTTGGCAAAGCCACTAACCTCTAGACTTTCCATTGCCTTTGTCTCTGGAATGGAGATGACGCTTTAGAGATGAAGAAAACAGAAAGACTTCACAAAACTCATTAGGACAAACCGTTCTCTGTCAGGGCCAGTGGAACCACCACATCTGGATTTTAATATCACAGTTCTGGATATGCTTATGGAGGAGACAGACAGAAATGCTAATAAAGAGAGGAAAAGCAGCCATATCCAACCTAGTCCCTTTAAGGTGCCTCTGTGCTTTTCCCCACATAAGATGCCGCCTAAAGAAATACCAAAGGGGCATCCTGTATTTCCCCCCTGGCTATCTCTCACATGTGCCCTCCAACCTTGGAATACCCCCAAGCTCTCCCTTCCTGCAGCTCTAGTGCCCCTCTATGCAGGGGACCTTTTTTGTCTTCATATACTTACGTAATATTTCCCCCCCTAGAATGTAAGCTCCCCGAGGGAAGGGACAGTGCCTGACATATACAAAGTATTCAGTAAATGTTTTTAGATTGACTAATTGGTCACTGAATCGCATCAATCCACTCCTGAGCCCAGCACCCTCATCCTTTTTCAGTAATAAATATTTTGGCTTAATAATCAAAGGCCAATGTCCAGGGATGAAATTTTGTGATTATTTGATGAAGAGAAGAAAGGAAGATATTTAGCTGAGTGTTTATGTTCTCCATCACACTGCTGGGACCAGTGCACATAAAACAACAGGTCTGCTTATAGAGGGAGATGACAACTTCCCTTAGACAGAACTTGTTCCTTCAGTCGGTGATATCACGTTTCCATGGCAACACTTGGCAGTTTTTCATACAGGATTTCTAAGTTTCAGATAATGGCCTTTAAAAGATTTTTATTCCCAACTTTTCAGGGTCATTTAGAAACTGAAGCCTTTCTCCTTTATCTGCTTTTTGAGGGGAAAATCTAAAAGTCAGACTAAGATTGATAATATAGATCTTTCTTAAGAGAGAATTCTCTCTCCTCAAGACCATCCCAAGCTGTAGCCCTGCTACTCTGGTATATAAAAATCTTGACTGAAGCTTACGCTTTTTCCATGTGGAGCCTTTGAAGTGGGTCAGTGCACAGAGGTTCCCTTGTAAAGTTAACAGGTGTCATTTATCATAAAAACGTATGGTGGAATGGATATCCTTGGATTGGTCCCGGAAAGATGCTCTCAGTAGATTTCAATGACATATTGAAAAGTCAATAGTCCTTCAAATGTTGATTCAAAGTCAATAGACATTGAATAAATACCTACTTCTGCACTTTGCTATGGAGCTGGGAATAAAAAGCTGTCTGTCTGTCTTACAGCCTAGATGGATGGATGGATGAATGGACAGATGGATGAGTGGAAACACATGCATGAGGTTTCAAGCCCTGTCATATTGTAGACACAAATACTAAAAGGAGACAATCCCCCCTATAATAGAACTGCATTGCAATAGCAGGGGTCAATACATGTAAGACATTGGTGTTAAGGGCAGGTGAACGACCATAACCCCACTTAACACACTGCAGCTGGGCTGCAGCAGACTCTGCTTCTTAGCCCATCTACCTGTCCCTTCCAGGGATCTTGCCATTTTTCAACTGCCACATGGAGTTCTCCTAGAAAGGTGTGACAGTGGATTGTTCTGTGGCTTCCCAGACCAAAACTCCCTTGGTTCTGAATCTAGAACCTTTATTGGGCTTGTATCCCAGGCTCTGGCTTCTCAGATCTTCCCTATTGGGCTAGCTGCCACAGCCATCCTGGAATTCTGCATTCTACGGTCCCCAGAGCTCGATTCCCAAGGTCAAACAAGAACTGAAAAATATAAATAAACAAGACCAAGGACCAAAGTCTGTTTCTTGGAGCCTTAAGACCTAAGGAAAGAGCACGGTGGTCATCCCATCAGGTTCTTCCCCAAGCCAGTTCCAATGGAGAGAGCCCTCTGCATCCAGAAAGAGGATTGTGGGGACTGAGTGTGGATCACAATGTAGGATTTTGACTCTTTTGGTATTATTTGCTTGTTTTTTTGTTTTCTTTCTCATTTTTCTATTTTTTAATCTGATTTTCTTGTGCAGCATGATCAATGTAGAAATGCATATAGAAGAATTCCATGTTTAACATATCTGATTACTTGCTATTTAAGGGAGGGGTTGAGGGAAAGGAGGGAGGAAAAATTTGGAGCACTAGGTTTTGCAAGGGTAATGTTGAAAACTATCAATGCATATGTCTTGAAAATAAAAAGCTTAAAAAAAAATAAGATGCCAAGATAGAAAAGACCCTAAGGTATAGTGCTGTTGTATAAAGAATCCCAAGGCATCATCATCAAATCAGAAGTGCTAATACCCATGGTTTATCTGGGTGGAATGTTGGGTTTTTTTTCCTTTTCAACTATGGTTTCTTTATGCTTATCCCAGGAATAGCAAGTGCAAACCTGAGTGTAATTAGAAATGCACACAGAGACATTTTATTAGTCCTCATCCATATTCCTCATAGCAATTAACATGACTCAGCTCTAAATTTGCAGGGCTTGCCACATAATCTTGTAAACACTCTTTTTAATGAGCAGATACCTCCAGAGAGACTTCAAAAACCTTTTTTTAAAAAAAAAATGTATTTATCACACGGTATTTCCTAGTATGAAACAAAATTGTGAAATTGTTTACAAATAACATGGAATCAATCACTGGAGTATCTTAGGACTGGTCTCCCCTACTCTATCACAGAGGAAACTGAGCTAAAAGTAGCCAATTCAAGGAGGGGAAAGGGGGAGGGAGGGGGAGAAACCCAGCTCTTCCAACCCAATTTTCTTTCCATTGCACCACAACAAAAAAGACAAGATAAATCCTTCCACAGTTTTTTTTTTCCCCCAAGTAATGATCTGGGAATCAGAAAACCTATTGTTTCTTCCTTTCCCTATCCACAGTGTTTTGACTTTGGGCAAGACAATCTCTGTTTCTTGATGGTCAGTAAAAATGAAGGAGATTGACTAGATCAACAGTGTCAAACTCAACTAGAAATGCATACATCAACTTAGGAAAACACAAATTAGGAAAACAGAAACTCAAAGTCGGAAGGGATCTTGGGGGTCATCTGGTTTAACTTTTTTACTTCACAGATGAGAAAACTGATCCAGGGAAACTATGTCATTTAAGGCATAAATAGCAAAGTTCAGATTTGAGTTCAGATCTTCTCATCTCTGACTTATACATACATACATATATACATATATATGTGCGTGTGTATAGAGAGACTTTTATCTAGCAACTTATCTAAATAACCAAAACATAAACAATTATATAATTCTCCTGCTAAAAGACTATTGTTCAATTTACCACTCGATAGCTCTGTAATACTTTCTACTGTCAACTTTTTCATATATTCTCCTTGCCTTCATCCCTCTGAAATCTCACATCCTGGAGTTTTGGAGATTTGTTTGGGGTTTTTTTTGTTCACAGAATTTCACAGCTGGAAGTACCTTCAGAAATCGTTAAGTCCAACATATACTACAATGAAAATCCCCAAGTGGTCAATGATTTTGCCTAGAACATTAGGGATCCACTATATCCTAAGAGAGTCCATTTCATTTTGGTCATCTCAAATAATTAGAAAGTCTCTTCCTTTTATCAAAACCTAAATTGGAGGCAGCCCAGTATAAAACTTAGAACAGAAAACTCTTGGTTCAAATTCTATATCTGACACTAATTATCTATGTGACTATTGGAAGGTAAAAAACCTCACTTAACCTCAGTTTCTTCATCTACACCAGAGAGAATAATAACACATAGCACTTGAAAGGAATATCTGCATTAAAATCTGACTTTTGGAGGATACAATATAGTGATAAAAATGTAGAGATAGAAGGAAACAGAAATCAGTTCCATTTCTTCATTTTACAGGTGAGAAAACTGAGGTCTATAGAGGTAAAATAACATATTTTAAATAAAGGAATAAATAGAAATTCCATCGGATTAAAAAGAAACTTACAATAATATGTTGAGTGCCTGCCAGTAAATTATAAGAACAAAATAATTAAATAGAAACTTTTCTCTTTAAGTTATGAAATGAAAATACTGTCAAGTTTCGATGCTTAAAGTTAATTTTTCATTTTACCAAATAGAATGAGGGCAATCAAAATGTCAGCCAAGATTTCAGTTTGATTTACCTTATTTCCTTAAGAAGCTCTTAGTCATTTTGTAAGTAATTTTAAAGAGTTCTAATGGGTCTTTGATGTTTGAAACTTTCCATTTCTGTTGGTGGCTATTTATGCATTGGGATTGTGCTAGGTCACCTAGGAAACGGGAAAAGTTGCCTTAAGAAGTCATGAAAGAATCTTGGGCCAGACTGATTTTCACAGGAAAACAGCTAAAGTGGGTAAGGTGCCCCGCATAGAACTAGACATTACCAGGTCTGCCATTGGAACAGTTCCAAATTAATTCCCAGATTCAATTAGGGGGAGGCGATGTTTCTAGGCTTAGAAGTCATTCTTTGCCTGAGCCAGCAAATTTCTGGATTCTTTACTACCATTTACCTTTAGAAGCATTTACTTCATTTCAGTACTGAAACTTTTTTTTAATATAAAAAGGATATTAATGTTCCCTGAGATGTATGTTCTATATCCGGGGAAAACGGAGCAAAGTCCTGGAGTGCAATTTGACTCTGTTGGATGGTACCCTTTGTACTACTCAATTATAGTGATTTATTCCTTTCTGAACAAAATGATAATGGGAAACCAGGGTACATCGCTACTAGTTTGCAAAACTATTGTCTCTCCGAAGCTTCATGTTCTTTGTTTATAACATGAAAATTTACTAAGTATCAAATCTTGGACAGAAGTTGAAAAATCATCAGCAAAAATACAGGATGGTAAGGCTGATAGATGGCAATTCATATGAAAAAGAAGTAGAGGTAATTCATTCTTAAGGAACTCCTTCAGTGGATCCATCTTCTCATCCCTATGGTTATCTTTCCATCAGGAAAGAACTCAATCCGCCATTTCTTTTCATCTTCTGTAATTTTTTATTTGTCTTATGATAAGTCTTACACTGAGATTTTTGATAATGTTCTTTTAATATTCCATTCCCCTTCTCTCATTGATGAGTTCCTTTTGGAACTTTATTTTATGGATGGAGCCAAATTGGCCTGCCTTCATTTCCCTTAAATCCTGTTCCTGACTTTCTGAACTTCAAAACATCCCCCCCCCCTCCATGTACCTTCATCTTCCCTTCAAACCTCCCTAATTTGGGCAGGAGTTAGTATATTGTTTTATCCCCTTAGGACATAAGTTCCTTGATGATAGAGACTGTTATTCTTTTTACTTGTATTTGTATCCCCAGAACTTAAAAAATGATATTTGACCGTGATTGCTTAATCTCTTCTTTCCTTTTTTCTTTCCTTTATTTCTTCCTCACTCCTTTCCTTCATCTCTTTTCTTTCCTTCTAACCTTCTCTCTTCCTTCCTTTTTTCCCTTCTTCTCTACCTATCTTCCTTCCTCTCACCTTTACCTTTCTTTTTTTCCTTTCTTCCCTTTCTTCTTGCCTAAGGATCAAAATTTTAAAAACAGTAAAATTTGAAAAGCACTTATTCTAAGTGAAGTCCAAAGACTATTATATGAATCATTAATCTCCCAGAAAAAACAGGATGAATAAAAAACATATAATGATTGAGTGATGCAATTTAGGTGGCATTAATTTCATGTCCCAGGGAAAGAGGATGACAGAACTTCTGCCTGCTCTAGTCAAACTACTTCTAGAGTATTGGGTTCCATTCAGGGAAATATATTTTGGAAGAGAACAGGACAGAAGAAGGGACAGAGAAGTCTCCTTCTCTTTATGCCCTAGATTAAAAAGAAGGCAGATCCAAAGGAATCCCAATAGACTTTGGGCAGAAAATGCCATCTGCAACCAGAGAAAGAACTAAGGAGACTGAATGTCAATCAGCATATACTGTGTTCACTTCTTTGTTCTTTTTTATCTGTTCCATGGTTTTCCCCCATTTTCTCTGACTTTTCTCTTCCAACATAATTCATAAACAATGTGTATTAAAAATAAACTAAAAAAAGAAGGCAGAAAGAGAAACATGGACAGAGTGCATCTGTTCCCTCCCCAGCGGAGGTTGCAGTTTGAAGGTGCTCCATGCAAGGGTTTTGGTCAGCTTGCCTCCTATCCATTCGTTGTCTATAGCATTCACAGGAATGGACTGACAATGGATACCACATGCTGGTCTGTCACAAAATCTTCCCCGGGAACACAAAGAAAAATGGCAAAAAGTTCCTCTTCTCCTGAATTAGTCGTTGTCAGCAGCTGGGACACTGGCTCCCTGGCTCCCTTTGGCTGTTCCATCTCTTCAGAGATTCTGAAATGAGCTCAGCGCCAGAACTCAATCTCCCAACACACTCCCCCAATTCTTGCTGAGATCGAGTTTTCTGCTTTCTCCCTCTAGTACTGAATGTCTTTTCTCACAGTCCACAAAGCAGCAGAATGTGAAAGAAGGGAGTATAAAATCTTAAAGTCATAGGGATTAGAGACTCAAAGCTGGAAGTGATTTTAAAGATTATCAATTCAACCTCTTTACAGGTGAGAAAAGTAAATGACCTTGACCAACATCTCACAGGTCACATGTGGCAGCCATGGTTCAAACTCTATTCTGTGGTCGCACAGATGGAGTAACCTCTTTATTTCTGGGTGCTCTGTTAGGAAGACTATTGATAAGCTGGGAGATATCCAGAGGAGGGCAACCAGCCTAATAAAGGGCTCGAGATCATGAAGTATGAGGATCTGCTGAAAGAACTTGAGATATTTATTAGCCTAAAGAAGAAAATTTTGAAAGGAACAGTATCCACAGAAGGGGGGAAATAGCCATTCCTAGAACTAGATGTACAATGAAGGCTTCCTTGAAAGAAGCGCTCCCCTCATTTAAAGCTTTGGTGACCTTTTCTTGAGTATGTTGTAGATCAGATGGCTTCTGAACTCTCTTATAATTCTGAGGTTCTATTAATAATCAAAAAGGAATGGAACAGTAATTTCTGTAGTTTTATGAGCTTTTTGAGTTTATGAGTTTTATATGAACTTATATAAACTTTATGAGTTTATGAGCTTTTTCATGGGTTGACCCCAGCATGTTGGGAAGATCTTCTTTAACAGATTTTGGAGGAAGCAAGGTGAGGTATTAGAAAGAGCACAGAATCTAGTATTAAAGCATGTGATTTCACAGACCCAACTGTTAAGCTTTCTAATTCTATAATTTTGGGAAAACCCCTAAATCTCTGATCATCTCATTTTTTATATATATAGGACCAGTTCTTCTTTCCAAATCCCCCTTGCACAGGAAGGTCAGATTCCCAAAGGGCAACATTGTGCTTCTCTTTAATAAACTGGGGCAGGGCATTCTCTAATACTACAGCTCTCATAGGCTGCCCCAATAGTGTGCTTCCTCCATTGGTTATCAGTTTACACTAATTAGTCATCCAGATTCAATTATCTTTTAGAAGCCAATATTTGCTAAAGTGGTATAGTAAAAATAATTGGTATAAAATATCCTCTTTCCCCCCCCAAAAAAAAATTCTAGGATACACTTTTCTAGAAGTATTATGGTGGCCAGAGGAAAATGAACTCAAACTTATGTAGTAAAGGTACTCAAATACCCTAGAAATCAGTTTATTGGTGGTCTTTCTCTCCCCTTTATGAAGTCTTCATGAAGTTTCATGTTGGGCATGGTTTAGCTTTCAGCTGGACTCCCTAATAAAATCCTACAGCTTCTTCCCCCTCATCCTTGACACTTAATATAGACACTGCTGCCTGTTACTGGATTTTAGGGATACTGTTAGAACACCATTAAGAATTCCAAAACCTCTTTAACGTTGAGATTCATAAGGTCATTCTCCAGTCAAGGAGGCAGAATTTCTTCTCCCCAAACCTCAAGTGATTCCCTTTCAAGATCCTGGCTGGAACTGTTGGCCCATTACTCAAAAACTGGATTCTAACTGGTTTGCTCTTTTATACAAGATCTAAAGACTGTGGCCACGTTTCTTCAGCTAATCCCAATGCACCTCTATGCAGTGTCACTTTATAGCAATCAATAGCTTGAATTCATTTCAAACCAATCAAATCTAATGTCTTTGATTAATTGATTCCATGGAGGTACTCGCATCAGATTAAAGCTGTGGGCAGAGTGTCTTTGGTGGGGTGGAGGTGACTCAATGAATGATTCAATTGACTCTTACCCTTACATGCAAAATGCAGTGTGTTGGCCAAGATGGCTCTTGAGTACAGTCTGTTTTTGTTTTTTTATGTTTTTTTTTTAATTCTGAACTTAACATCCACCTTAAAGAATTCAGTTGAGAATGACTCTGGCATCATCTTGGGGAGATTGGGATCAGTGAGCCTCAGATACAATTTTTGCCAGTGGGCTAATATGAAATCTGGGTTTTCAGTAGGACTTTTTATCTTAGCCAGGAAATCTTAATCCTGTCTGAGACATGATATTTACCCTCTCAATAAAAGAGACAATTTATTTTACTGTTATTTGAAACTAAAGAAATCCAATAAAGTGGATTTGAGCCAAAAAGTAAGACATAATGACATAAAGATTGATCTTTTTATAATACATAGCTTTACCATTCTCGAATTTAAAAAATACAATATAGATATTCATTTATACCATAGTCCAGCATTCATCTTCATAACAGTCCTTTGTATTTATTAAGTGTCTATTCACCTCTAGAAATGCAAAGCCAAGGAGTTCCATATTAATCCTCAGGGTTGTCATTGTCAAATCATTAGCTCCCTACTGACAAAGGAAGAGAGAACCATATATTGAGAAGCATCATGAGTTTTTGAAAACATCTGCCTTGCAAAAGAGCTCGTGTCACTCCCATGAAAAGAGCCAAAAATATCAATACCATTTAGGAGCTGGGAGGCTTGAGGACAAGGTTATTAAGTGATCCGATCTCCCAAGGAGGATCAATAACTAACTCCCTAAGTGTACCAGTGAACCCTGGGGATGGGGTAAAATGTAATACACCTGATCCTCAGGCAGAGTGGCAGGGGGAGTCAGGGAATCACTGTTCCATATATGATTTATCCTCTACTTATAGATTATAAATTCAATGAGGATATCGAACAGATTCTCCTCATTCATTGTTGTATTCACCAAATACCTGGCCCGTGTTCCTGTATGACACTATCAGATTGTGTGAATTCACAAAGAACACATTCAAGGCTTGATCGTTATCGTGATGTGACACATATTTCCTAGCACCCAGACGCACTCAGACGCACACAATGTTGCTTAATAAACATTTCTGGAACTGAATTAATAAGGAAATGATTTTAGAGATCTAGTCTAAGCCCTCACTTTTCAGAAGAGGAAATAGACTCAGAGAATTTCTATGACTTACCCAATATTGAGTAGCTTGCAATAGTCAGGAAGATAGTGTCAGGTCTTCTGACTCCAAATTCAATCCAATTTCTACTCGGCTATGCTTCTTCTCAGTTGAATTGCATTGAATTGAAGTTCTCAACCAATGCAACTAAAAGAGGTACTAGACAGACCTCTCAAGCTGGTTGTTCCCCCACCCCCCAATGAGGTAAGGGACTTAGCACAATGTCTGGTACACAGTAGATGCTAAATAAATGTTCATAAATTATCAATTAAATGAATGGATGAAGAGAGGTGAGGAAGAAGGCTGTCAAAATGCCTTCAAGATAATCTATCTAACCATCTGGAGAATGGAATGGTTCCCTGCCCCTCTATTCCTATAACCTTGGATTCGGTGCATATCATACAACATTCGATGCTACCCTAATTGGGCCATCATGTGTGAGGGATTCACTTCCCTAGATCAGGACCTCGCATAGACTTCTCTAGCTGTGAAAGCTAAATGCCTAAATTGGGGTCACTACAAAAGTGATCACTATTTATGGGATATGAGGAGCTAATTGTAAAATAAGGACTTAATCATATGTGAAGGACCCTCCTTATATGAGACCTGTTGTTAAAATGTAGGACTTTCCAGCAGACATGAGTTTCTCTGTTGAAAATAATCCATTTTTTCCTTTTGGTGTGATTTTTCTTGCACAACATGACAAATATGAAAATATGTTTAAAAGGACAGCATTTATTTAATCTATATCAGATTGTTTGCTATTTGGGGAGTGGAAAAGTAAAGGAGGGAGGGAGAAAAATTTGAAATACAAAGTTTTACAAAAATCAATATTGGAAACTATCTTTACATGCACTTGGAAAAAAAAATACTATTGAGGGAAAAAAATGGGGGAAAAAAGTACCCTTCCAATAATTGTCAGTCTATCTTTTAACTCATGCAAGGTCCTCCTGCTGTCTCCAAGATGAGAAAAGCAGTGTTTCCCTGCCTTACTGGCACACTTTTCCACATACATACAAATTCATAAATGATAGGGAGGAAAGAAGAAAAGAATATTGCCTGTCTATGCCAACTTCTCACCCAAGAAGTAATAGTTGCACCTCACATTCAATTCCCATAAAAGCTAGAGGGGTTGTTTTTGAAGCAACAACATTGGATGAGAAAAGTTATCATTCAATATCCTAGAGGATCCCATCAGGCAAAGAATGGAAGGGGAAAAGAAAGCCCAGAGAGCCTTTGGTCTCTGTTCTTCATTTGGATCGTTCTGTATTTACCTCCTCTCTGTTGAACAGGGTTTTTTGTTTGGTTTTATGTATTTGAGAGGGGTTCTTCCTTACTGGCTTCCCTCCTAGTCCTCTGCACTTGCCCATCCTAGAACAAATCTTAGGGAAAAGAGGTTTTTTTTGTTTGTTTTCTTTTGCTTTTCCTCCTTAGCAATAGGACTTGATATTTTCAACTTTGGAAGAACTACAAGATGAATAAAATTTGGTTTTGGAAAGTGCTTTTTTTTTTTTAAAGAATAGTACCTTTCCAGATATGAAAAGCCTGTGGTCTAACCTAAAAATTCCAGATGAGGGCCTACTTACCCATAATCACTTTTGCTAAGGTCATTCAGGGGGTCATATTGTATGTAATGTGAACAGGGGGTGACACCACATGGCTCCCAACAGCCATCAGTCCATTTCTCTGTATTTTGCCCCTACATCCTATCAACACAGTAACTACATTCAGTGTTCTACAAACCCAGGAGAGAATCAAATCAATGACCTACATTAGAGGGGGCCTGAACACAATTAACAATGCACCTGATCCCCTTCCACTTCTGCCCTTTTTTGAGAATTAATCTTGCATCCTTCAGTCACAGATCCCTGGAGAGTTTGTTTTCCAGCTGAGCAAGTGGACCAGGCTCTTTGCAAGCTAAGCAAGGCACAAAGTGAAGGAAAAGGGGAGAGAGAGAAAAAAACAGAGGGGAGAAAGTGCAATAAGAGAGGAAAAAGAAGGAATGGGAGAGAGAGGAGGAAGAGAAAATGGGAGAGAGAAGAAGAGAGAGAATGACACGGGGGAGAGAGACAGACAGACGGAGACAGAGAGGTAGAGCCAGAAGTCATTCATGATAAGAAAAAACTCAGACTTTGGGGAACCTGGATAATTAGCACTTTCACACAAAGAGGAATTTAATATACTTCAAGCTGATAAGCTCTAAAAATGAGCTGATGTTGAGCCCAGTTAAGCAATATTTAAAAGTGATGGACTTGATTGGAAAATAAAATATGGTGTACCCCATCAACACATGGAGCTGACTTAGCACAAGTGTCACAGCTGGAAGCTAAAAGAGTGTTTCAGTTAGTGATGAGTGGATCTCCTGAGGTTCAGAAGTTCAAGCCCAGTTCAGTTAACTCCTCCCTTACTTGCATGCTCCCTGGAAGGGAAGGATGGGGAACAAGAGGGTCATTCTCCAAATGCAATCAGCTGGAGGGACACAACCGGCCACTGTGGTCACAGAACTAGGACCAAGAAGAATCTAATCAATCATTTTAGTGATGAGAACATTGAGGCTGATAAGGAAGTAAAGCTTATTGAGTTATTGTCACAGGCACCTGGCACATAGTAGGTGGTTAACAAATGTGGTTGAACACTTTATTGTTTATGATTATACAGTTGGCAAGTGGAGAAGGCAGAATTTGAACCCAGGTCCTCAGCTCCACAAATCCTCAATTCTTCTCACTGCTAGATGTATTCTGCAGATAAGAAAGATCCTCTCTTCTTCTACTGGGCTCCCATTGCTAAGAAAAGGGAAACTGCTCCATCACTTCATTCAAGTAAAGGCTAAACACTGAAAGGCGCGGGATAACTCGGGGACATCTCAAAGTAGCCATGGAGCTTCCACTTGAAAACCTTCATTCATGGAGAATTCAGTGTTTTCCCCATCCCACCTACTGCTGCATGACTTTAATTCAGAAATGGTTCTTAGCACGAGTTCCTTATTCTACATCTTGTTTCCACTCACTGCTCCAAGGTCTGTCATCATCATCAGTCAATACAAACCTCATCCCTCTTCCATGTGACCACTTTCCCAATAGGAGAGGCGTGGATATTTTCCCACTAATAGCCTCCCTTCTCATTCCCTCCACTCAGAGACTCTCCCACTCCACGGCCAGGCCAGTGGAAGCCTGCAGCACCCCAGGGTATCTGGCTCACAGCAGTCTGGAAAGCCCTTAGATTTTCATAAAGCACCACTTCCAGGCCCCAGAAAGCATCCCTAATTCCATCTCCAGCACTTCCTCAGTGGCTAACATTTGCTGTACAGAAACTGTCTTCTCTCAGCATCCTATTTGCAGGGGTCGGTCTGATTGCCTCCTGTTGCTTCTTTCCCTTTTTGTGAGCAATGGCCCCTAGGGCAGTCTGCAAAATCACTGAGCCCCTTCTCAGAATACTGATTTAAATGCATAAACTCAAATGCACATGATTACAAAGGAAACCAATGATATTGAAACATAGATATCAAAATTCTAAATCCATGTATATACATCTACATGTGGGGGCTAAAATCAGACTACAAAGTTCACACAAGAGGGAGAAATGATTTTTTTAGAATTTAAACTAACTTTGGCTTTTGTTGGCAGATGAAATTGATTCCAGAGACCCTTAATCTCACCCTTTCCCTTTTGCTTCTGCTTCATCCCTATTTAAAATTCAGCCCAATGCCTTCATCCATGAGACGAAGTGGGAATTTGTCACCCCAATTGTAGAAAGGAAGATGAGGTGGCTCTCCTTCCCCGAGCTGTGAGCTGCAGGATGAGAGACTTTGATTCTCAGCATAAATTGGCTTGTCAACAATCGAATCTACTGAATAAAGTGACCGCGGATAGGTGCATAAGAGCTTAGCATCCAGGTTCACTTCCTCCTAATACCATGCAGGTACAAGTGTGAATTGACTAGTCCAGCCCTCCCTAAGCAACCCACTCACTCCTTTCCCAGGAACCCCAGGGGAAACGACTGCTTTCAAAGAGATGAGAGAAATGCTTTTGCTGCTCTGGTGCACATATTGATTGCCCTCCTTGATGGTAGGCTTATTTATTAGGGAGAGCTATGAACCCCTCCTCACAGCAGTGAAAGTATTTCCAAAGAGTCTCAGGTTTCTAATTGATGAAAGTGAGGAGCAATTCATCCTGGATCCCCCTCAATGGTAGAGTCTATATATGGATGGAAGTGACTTCACTTACATGATACTATTGGAGTTACACTCACCATCCTGGACCTACTGGGAGTCGGAGGCTCCAGAGAGCCACATCTAAACCACTGTGTTCAGTTCTTAATGCTGCATTATAGGAAACACACAGATTGTGAGAGAAATCATTATTAAAAACTGATGATTTGAAGAGAGCCAGCGTTCCCCCGTCTTTCTAAAGTCCTGATTTCAAAAATTCAATCTCTTGAAGAACATGACTAATGAGATTGGACTAAGACCCCATCCAGATGGGGAAGCTATTGTGCTCTACTCAAGTTTTGTGACAAAAATTCTTTAAATAGATTTCCCAAGGCTGGGAGTGACTAATCGGAGTTGTTAGAATAGGTTCAGCCCTTCATTGTAATATTCTTTCGCTTATTAATTGTTAGCCAGAGTTGATTGCCAACCTGGAGAATACCCTTCTTCCAGTGAGCATATAAACCATGAGTTCACCACTCTAGTTGTCTCTGAACTAAGAGAGAGACAGCCAAATGATCATACTTTTATTATAATTCTGGCATTATTAATAAAATGATGACATTACCTAGAAATTATGTCTCGAATTTTTTATGACTATAGTTAAGAATCTGGATAGTAAGAGCCAATAGAAGGAACTGGGAATGTTTAGGCTAAATTAAGAGAAGTCTTGGGTGAACTTCAGATAATATAATCTTTGGCTGCAATGAAAGGTGTGCAGTCCAGAAATAAGGAGACGATGATACAGTGATATTCTGCCTTGGTCCAAGCACATCTGGAGTGCTGTGTCCATTTCTGGGGCCATATTTCAGAAAGGATAGAGATGTGCTGAAGAGTGTCCAAAACAAGGTAACACAAGGTGAAGGACTTTGAACTCCTTCTGTATAAGGATCAGTTGAAGGAACTGGGAATGTTTGGACTAGAGAAGAGAAGACTCGGGACCATGAGAGCTGCCTTCAGGTATTTGACATGACATGAAAAAAACACCAGATTATTCTTGCCTCCAGAAGACAGTGCCAGGAGCAATGAGTCTAAGTGAGAGGGGGAAGCTTTAGATTTGATAGAAGGAACAAGGCCTTAACAGAGTTTTCTAAAAATGAAAGCGACCTCACGAAAAGTGGGAAGTTACACTTTTACTGAAAGTGTTGACACAAAGACCGAATGACCACTTAACAAGCATGAGGTAGAAGCAGTTCTTATTCAGGCATTAGTGGGTCTCTGAGTCTCTTTTCTATTATGAAATTCAGAAATCCTTTGGAAGAGAGTTTCAATCTATTATGTATGACCCTGGAGAGATGAAGAAAAAAATAAAATAAAAAGGAAGAAAAAGGAAAGCACAATGTCTAAAAAATTCAGGGAAACAGATTTTAGCCAAATATAAGAAAGCATTGCATAAAATGGGCCCACAAGATGGGGGCATTTCTCCAATAATCAAAAGGGTTAAAGGCTTAGTGCCCATTTTAAGGGTTTTATAGAAGTCATTCCTTCATCAAAGAGAGAAAGAGAGATTGGATAAAAGACAGAGAAGGTCTTTATCCCTTTATTCTTTATCCCTGCCCCAAAGTACCAGTATAAATCTTCCATTATCTTTATCCCTTTATTCTTTTATCCTTTATTCTTTATCCTTTATCTTTTATTCTTTATCCCTGCCCCAAAGTACCAGTATGGAATTTTCCATTATATTCCAGGATATTTTCTCTCATAAATGCTGACTCCAGTTCTGTGGTTGTTTTTGTCACTGTTGTCTTGATTGTAATATCGCTCAGGGACTTTAAAATCATAAATAATGAAACTGAATATATGCTGATGTAACTTTAAAAAATATCCTTACACCCTGAAATTTACATTGGCTTAAGATTTTAGATAGCTACATCACAGCCCCCTAACGAATGTAAATTCCTTGAAGGGAGGGATTTATCTTGCTTTTAGTATTTTTATCCTTAGCATTTATCACAGTGTTTGGAAATAGTAATTGCTTAATTAATGCTTTTTCTTTCATTCATTCATCCATAAGGATATTGAGTCTTGCCAGAATCTAGTTAGAAAATTTGTTAAGAATTCAGGTTGGAGCATAACACCCCTTCTTGTTTCTACCTGAACTCTGTGTACCTTAGATTTTTTTTTTTCTGTTAGAACAAGAAGTATTATTGAGAGTTCTTTACCCATCAGTCCATGTATACCAGCTTACTGTTTATTCCTTGGAAATGATATATAGCTACATTGGAAACTAATCTTTTATTAATAATAGATTTCCTCTTCTCCAGACTTTCTTTACCATGTTTGTAGAAACCTCTGCACTCTGAAAGCTCATTTCACTCTGGACTTCACACATTGAAAGTATATTCTGTTCTCTCTGGTCAAGTCCTCCCAGAACCTTTATTTTGAATAGGAGTAAGAGGCCTGCTATGCTGTGTGTTCATCTCCTTCCAGGTTCTATATCACTATTGATTAAAGAAATGAAAATTAAAATGTAATGCCAGAGAAACTAAGCAAAACAGAGATTAGAGAACAATTTAATAATTTATTAAATGGAGAGATATACTGAGACCAAATGGATCCATAGTTGGTCCCAGGACTGAATGAGACTATGGTCTCAAAGTATCCAGCCCTGAATATCAGATACAAGACTCTTTTATAGGATAACAAGAACAATGACATAATGGGGGAGGTACCTGGTTGGGGATGATCTAATGGGGGGAAGCACCCAGGATGACATAATGGGAGGTACTGGAGAGGCTCCTGATATTCTAATGGTGTCTAAAATGGATAAAGACCTTTATTCCATTAAACCTTAAGAGGGAATGGTTATAACCTGAGGCAGAGTAACTAAATCAAACAATGAGAGGGAAAGGTTATAACTTGAGGCAGATAGGACAATGGGGAAACTAGGTCAGCACATCAAAAGGGAACTGTGGCACAACAAAAATAACTCTGAGTTACCTCCCCATCAGATAATCTATTATTAGAGAAAAAGAAAATGATAAATGTTGAATTGAATATGGGAAAATTAAGAGTAATTCATTGTTCATGGAGTAGTGAACTGATTTAATCATTCTGGAGAGCAAGTTGGAATTATACCTGTGGGGCTATAGAACTGTATATATTCTTTGACCAAGCTTTTGACTCTTTTGACCACTACTAGATCAGTAACCCAAAAGAAATTTTAAAAAAAAGGAAAAGGATACATATGTACAAAAAATATTTATGGCAGTTCTTTTAGTGTTGGCAAAGAATTAGAAATTGAGGAAATGTTCATCTATTAGGGAATGGCTAAACAAATTGTATCGAATTGTAATGAAATACTGCTATGTTATAAGAAATGGTGAGCAGGATGCTCTTTCAGAAAAACCTGGAAAGCCTTATGTAAAGTGATGGAAAATGTAATGAACTGAATTAGAATACTGTACAGGGTAACAGCAATATTGTGTGATGATCTGCTATAAATAACTTAATTATTCTCAGCAATACGATGATCTAAGACAATTCTGAAGAACTTGGGATAAAAGGTGTTGTCCATCTCCAGAGCAAGAAATAGGGGAGGCTAAATGCAGATCAAAGATACTTTTTATTTTTCTTAAAGGTTTTTTCTCAGTTATTTCTTTCATAGTGTGGCTTATATGGAAATGTGTTTTGCAAGACTACATATGGATGACCTATGTTAAATCATTTGCTTTCTCAATTGGCTGGGAGGAGAGGTAGGGAGAGAATTTGGAACTTGAATGGTAAAATTATTTTTACAAGTATTTGGAGAAAAGGAAAAACTAAATTGAAGAAAAAAACTTTTAAAAAACAATATGCAGTGAAAAAGTTTGCCCATTCATTCAGCAAATGTTTATCAAGCATCTAGTAGATATAAAGGACTGTGCTGAGAAATGATAAAGCTAAAGGAGATTGGCAAAGGTCCACAAGAACCTTAAAATAGAGTGGATGTGATAAGATGTGGGCATAGCTAATTCTGCAATACTCCTGAAGTCTGGATACTACAGACAACACAAATATAAAGTTGAGACTAATTGTAGAACACGATGGCATCTAGGAAACATGGTGTGAGCCATTCAAAGCCTCTTTTGCCAATAAGGTGACTCGTACGAGATTCCACTGTGTAAGTACCACTCGGCTTCCCACAGTTGATCTGTGGCTTTGAAGAAACCCCCAACCATTGCCCTTTCTACTGACCAGGGCTGGATACACCCGGGGCAGAGATGAGAGGCTGGGGCTGAGCCCGGCCCCAGGCAGTCGGCTGGAAGATGAGAGGACCCAGTGGGAGGCCAAAGGTGGGGTCTAGACCACTTGCACCATGGGGTGCAGGTCTCTAACCTCCCTGAACATCAAAACTGGAAACCTTTCGAGGCAAGAGCAAAGGAACTCAAGGCACCAGGATGAAAGAGCTGGGCTGCTGGAGCGTGAGCTCTTTGCTCCCTTTGCTCCCTTTATTCTTCCATTTTTCTAAGCTAGTATCTCATTTGGTCCTCACTGCAGTAGTGTGCAGTAGGAGGGACAATTGTCATTGACCCCATTTTATAGACAATAAAGCTGAGGCATAGAAAGGGTCTTAGCCAAGATCACTCACCAAGTTAGTAGCAGAGCTGAAACTTGAACCTGGAGCTCCAAAGCACCAGGGCTCGGTCTACTCAACTTCATTACTTCTTCTGCGGACATTAATTACCAAACTCTATTCTTAATATTGTCTAACAAGTGCAACCAGACATTTCTCAGGAAGAGGTCTGGTGGGATCCTATTCCTCTCTATCACTCCCTGAACAATACATGAAATTCCATATACTTTGGCAATCTCTGATCGAACTCCATTGCGGGGGAGTGTTGCTTTTTATTCTGTTGACATCCCACTGACTTTTTTTTTCCAAAGGAGATTCAAGAAGGAGTCAAAAATGCAGAGAAGTCAAGGTCAGATGGGAAGTCCCTTCCAGGTTCAGCTCCAATAAGTGGCTGCTTCTTCCAGAGACCTTTCCAAATCCCTTCTGTTGTTAGTGCTTCCCCTAAACATGAATTTCTAATGAAGGAAAGTCAAATCAACAAGTATTCATTAAGTTCCTCTGTGCTAAGATTATATAAGCTTTTTGATTTAAATTCCTGTTCTGTCATTATTCTCCTTGCTCCTACCCTAGTTTTGTTTTGAACACACAGTGGGAACTTCAGAAATCTGTATTTAAATGAAATTAACTGAAATTTTTTATCTAGTTTGTATGAGCTACTAAGAAGTTCTGAATTGTGAGTTCCCTTATTAAGGTCAATTTGCCAACATCAGGATTGAGTTTCACACTTGTTATTTCTATTTCATCCAAAAACCAAACAAATCCACACGTAATTGGTTCATTCTACCAATTTTTCAAATTTCTAGTCAGTCATTTGCATTGTTATGGGATTTATAGTTTAAGTTGAAAGGTCAGTCTGTTTGGTCATTCATCCAAATATTCAATAAATATTTATTAGCCATTTACTGTATGCTTAGTCCTAGGAAATTACAGAGATTAGATAAGACTCAGTCTGTATTCTCACAAAGAAAACTTATAGTGTAGTAGGGGAGTAAGCTCTAAGGATAGATAATTCATAATTAAGAAACAAACAAACAAACAACAAGCAAACTCAGAATTCAGGAAATGTGATGTAGTAGAAAGCATTTATATTCAGACAACAAGGACCCAAATCTCAACTCTGCTACTTAATAACTATTTGATCTTGCCCAGATCCCCTCCTCTCTCTGAGGTTTAGTTTTTTCATTTATAAAATAAAGGGGTTAAACTAGATGACTGCTAAGGTTTCATTTAGCTCTAAATCCTAAGTGAAAATAGGAGTCAAACAGTTAGGTCAGGATTGCTGCTGTCATTAATGGAAAATACTTTGGCCAAACTCCAAGAGGTCCTTAAGACCACAAAGAGACAAGAAGGTTATTTGTCTCTTTGACTTTCCCTTTCAAATGAGACTAGACTCCCCAAGGATGCTGTAGCTGGCAGCCAAAGACCCTTCTGCCATTTCCTTGACTGGGCCAAATTTAGCTTAATTTTCCCTATTTCAGGTTATTGGTTTGTAAGCTAAGCTGCATTTGAATGAAGAGCAAAGGCTACAAATAGAACTGAATCATTAGCTGAGAATCACAGAAATGTAGGCAGACCTATGCTCCCAGAGCTGTAAAAGACCCTTAACTATAATATAATGCCATGCTCTCACTTTACAAAAAGGATAATTGAAGCTCAACAAGGTTAAAAGTGACTTGCCCATGCTTACACAGTAACTGGCAGAGCCAGAGAGAGGTCCATCTCATCATTCTAGTCCCCTGGATACAGTGTCCCATCTATTGAGCCAAAGCATACCAGAGTTTAAAAGGACTATAAAAATCAACTATTTTGACTCTCATTCAGTGCCATAATCTCCATGCAACATTCTGGACAGCCAGAAGATCTATAAATAGGAGTGGTCATTCACTCACTGCTAGAACACTTTCAGGGACACAGGAAGCCATTTCCTCATGAAATGGTCCATTCCATTTTTTTAAAACTTCAGTTGTTGTGAAATCCTCTCTAAAACTGAGCTAAAATATTTGTTTCCCTGTAGTGCCCACTATATCTCCCCTATCTCCCACAAATAATGCTCAGAGGTTAGTTCTTTTTTTTTTCTTTCAATATTAATAAAGACCATCAATTCCTACTAAATATCTTAGGAAACATTCATGAGAGACATTGGGTTCCCAAGAAAAAAATGAGAGCTATATATAGTCACATAAAAATGCTTGATTAGAGAAATATAAATTAAAACCAGTGAGATATGATTTAATACTTATTATATTAGCTAAAATATTAGAAGGAGAAAGTGACAAGTGTCAGAGAAGATGAAGAAAAATTGAGATACTGATACCTTTTTTGTGAAGCTGAGAATTGCTCCAACTATTTCCAAAAGCATTGGAATTATGTCCCAAAAGCATTAAAACTGTGAATACCCACTGTCTCATCAATAATACTATTAGATCTGTTTCCCAAGGTAATCAGGGAAAAAGGAAAAGAATCCCTATGTTACAAAATATTTATAGCAGTTCTCTTGGTGGTGGTAAAGAAGTGGATTTCCATCAATTAGGGAATGGCTGAATAAGTTCTGGTATATGATTGTGATGGAACATTACCAGACTGAAAGAGAAAATGAGTAGGTTAATTTTAGAAAAAACATGGAAAGACCTACATGAAATAATGAAGAATGGAATGAATAGAACTAAGAGAAAGTTATACACAGTAACAGCAAAATTGTTCAACCAATAAGTGTGACTGAGCTATTCTGAGTAATATGAATATTCAAATCAACTTCAAAGGACTTAAGAAAGAAAATGTTTTCCACATCCTAAGAAAGAACTGATATATGTGTATATAGTGTATATATGTGTATATAGTGCAATGGAAAGGAAATAAAGAGCATATGAGGTTGTTAGGTGGCATAGAGGACCTGATATCAGGAAGACTTGGATTCAAATTCAGCTAGGGACTTAGAAGAAAAAAAATAAGAAAGAACAGAGGAAGGGAGAGAGCAAGAGAGGGAGGGATGAAGTTTGAGGGCTTGCCTTGAAATTTAATAGCATTGTGACCTTGGTCATGTCCCTTAAATTAACCCTTCATTTCTTCATCTATAAAATTAAAAAACTTCCTACTTTGATATTTATATAAATTAATGAAGAGCCAAATAAGTGGAGAAATATTCACTGTGTATAGTTAGGCTGAGTTAATAAAAAGTAGATGATAATATGACCATGATTTATCCATAGAGTTAATGTAGTACTGATTAAAATATCAATGCACTGTTTTATTTGGAATTAGACAAAATAATTTAAAAAAATCATGTGGGACAACAAAAGGACAAGAGTATACAAGGAAATTAAGGGAAAGAATACTTTGTCTTCTCCCTCAAAGTATATTAGAAAGCAGCAATTATTAAAACTAACCAGTACTAAATAGAATAGTGGAAATGATTTAAAGAGTGTTAGTATCAGATGTATACCAATAAGTATCAGATATCCTCAGATTCATTAAGCACTGGGGAAACTATTAATTATTTAATAAAATTTTGGGAGAAAGTTGGATAGAAAGATAGTAAATACATACATATATAAAAACAAGAACAAGACCTATATACCATAATAAGTTCCAAATTGTTCAAAAATGAAAAAATCATTTAAAAAAATAAAAATAATGGAGCAACTAGATGGTGCAATGAATAGAGCACCGGGTCCTGAAGTTAGGAGGACTTGAATTTAATGTGACTCTGGGAAAGTCACTTAATCCCAATGCCTCACAAAAAAAGAAAAAAGAAAGATGAAGAATAAGGATGGAGTTATTTTTTACAACTATTAAGAAAAGATATATTTTTAAAACTTGAGAAAATTATGAGGTAAAATGATTTGCATACATAATTATGCACACATAATTTTGCACCCAGTTTTTTTTTTTCTAAAGCAACTATATATCTTGGATAACAAAGAAAGAAACTTCCTGTGGAAAGTTTCTATACCCATTACCTCAATAACAGTCTGATATGCACAATTTATAAGAAAACAAGAGAAATCTATTAGAGTTAAGTAATTTATAAATGGTTAAAGGATGGGCAAGATATTAAGAAAAGAAACACTAATTACCAACAAGCATAGATAAATGGATAGATTGCAGCTCTTTAAGTCAGAATAATCTAGGTTCAAATCCCACCATTGTGACATATTCTTTCTTTGAGACATACTCTGGGAAAAGCTGCTTTATCAGTTAAGGATTGCTAGGAAGGTTTCTAAAATATTGCACAACTGCTGATTTGAATCGGTAAAGGTAGTTTCCTACATTGGTGAAATAATAGGTCTGAATACAACTCCTCCCTCCCCTCCAAAATCAGAAAATTAATTCAAATATCATTGAATATCTTCTCACAGATATGCATTTATACAGGATTTACTATGAGTCAAACACTGTTAAAGTGCTTCAGATACCAAAATAGTCCCTGTCCTCAATGAGCTCACATTCTAATGAGAGACAATATGTAAATAAATAACCAAGCATATGTGGTACTGATGATGTCGGCTAAACAGGCATTTCTACACTAGTGGATTTGTGAGGTGGTTCTAGCATTTCAGCAACATTTTAATTTCTTAAAAAATTATGAATTTCTACTATGTGTAAAGCATAGAGACAGCTTAATGGGTGACATCATTATCCTCCTTCTCTTCCCTTGCATTTACATAGCGCTTTAGGATTTGCAAAGTACTTTACATATATAGCACACATAGTACATATAGCCCATATAGTACACATATAGCACTTCATCCTCACTCTCTCTCCCCAAAAAGAAACAAAACCCAAACCAGACCTGTACAGTAGCAACTATTATTTCCCATATTTTCAAATGAGAAAACACAAGTTGCAAAAGGTTAAGTGGTTTGCTTAGGATCACACAACTGGTAAATGTTGAAAGTAGGCCTTGAACTCAAATCTCCTTAACACTTAATACTCTTCATCTTAATAATCAACTTTTACTCAACCCTGTTGCTTTTTTAGCAAGTAGATCACACCTAGATGGATCACTTTGAATGAATCACTTAATCTCTAGTACCTTGGACAGTTCCCTAGTACTTAAATCTAGTGTCACAGAAAGCTTGACAGTCTACATTGATCCATGATGTGCTAGATTGTAGTGATATAAAGACGAAGGAAAGGAAGAAAAAGAAAAAAAAGAAAAGGAAAAGGAAAGGGAAAGGAAAAGGAAAAGGAAAAGGGAAAGGGAAAGGGAAAGGGAAAGGGAAAGGAAAGGAAAATTAAGTTCTGTATAAATTAAAGGCAGAATTCTGTTACAAAATTCTAATACAAGCTTTTCCACTTAGGATTATAGATTTGGAGGTAGAAGGAACCTCAGTAGCTACCTAACTGACTTTTCTCTTATTTCACAGCTGAGGAAAAGAAGGCACAAGATGATTATGTTATTTACTCCCAGTCCCAGAAGTAGTCATCATCGGGGCTGGTTCTTTGATTCCAGAATCAATCATCTTCACGGTACTGCTCCTCCTCCACATTACTTTAGTTAAGCCCTTTACCTTCCTAAGCTTCATGTGTAAACTGTGAAAGCTGTACGAGGGTTGTCCAAAGGTCTTTCTAGCTTTAAATTCTGACTTTACTAAACCATAAAATAATCAATCCATCTGTAAGGTCTATCAAAGAACTATGTCTTATCAACACAATGGATTCTTCCTATTCAATGCACAGTGTTCTGCACATAGTAGATGTTTTAAAACTCTGGAAAATTGAATTGAAATGTGTTTTTGGAGAACTGAAGCTTCACATGGAGCAGCAATTTCTGAAGTTTTAGCCCTCCATAGATAGACAATTCCTTTGCTGACTAGATACTGTTGTATTCCATTTCATGATTACCACTCAGTCAGAAGACCTGAAATAGTGTATTAAGACACTAGATGGTACCATGGATAATGGGCCAGGCTTGGAGTCAGAAAATCCTGAGTTTAAATCCTCCCTCAGACTCTTACCAGCTGTGTGATCCTGGGCAATTCACTTAACTCCACTCAGCCTTAGTTCCTCATCTTTAATATGAGGGTGTCCAGGAATTATTCTAAGAACCAAATAAGATAAAAAATACTTGAAGCCTTTTGGAACCCTTAATGTTCTATGCAAATCCTATCATTATAATCATTGTCATTAGTAGTAAACAAAACTCTTTTTCAGAATGAATTTGAAAAACTGTCCTCATGTTTTAGGGCTAATTCCATGCCTATGTGATTCCCCTTCATGAGTCTCAGTTTCCTTATCTGTAATGTGAAAGAATTGAATTATCAGATTTCTAAGAGGTGTTTCAACACTCATGTTCTACTACTATGTTCCAGGCTCAAAGAGGCTATGAGCTCTTCTATCCTATGATTCTGCTGAATCAAATAACTTCACACTTGCTTTGATTCCCTCTTCTTTTCCTGCCAGGCTGATGGTTCACTTCTGCCCAATTATTCTTCTGAGGATCCCCTCCCTTTGCCTTTGAGTGAGAGCTAATCTTGGTATGACAGATTCTCTCCTGAGCCTTATGTAAACCTGGTAAAAGGTAACCAGAGAGATTTCTGTAGCAAACAGACAGCTGCCTCTGCTTCCAGGTTTATGAGCCTCCTGCTGAAATCCCAGAAGAAAGAGATTAATCACAAGACATTATTTTCCTTTTAATTAAAAAGTATTGTTTACTGTGATACTGGCCCAGCTGATTCTCAAAATAGACAATAAGGGTGAGAGGAGAGAACATACAATATTAATTTCCTCTAACTAATTTAAGTTTAATATCCCTCACATGCATCAAATGCTAAAGAGTTAGTTTATGAGTTAGATTTCCATTTCCCACTGGTCCCTGACTGTTTTTCCTCCTTTTTATTGACTTGAAGGGAGCTCCCCAAGGACTGGAGATATGTAAGAACAAAAGATGGTGAGGAATAGAGTTTATAATAAAAATTTCAAAAGCCATATATATTTTTTCATACATATATATGTAATGATTTGCCACTTGAAATACATGTTTACCCCATCAGTTGGAAAATGGCTGGATAAGATATGGTATATGAATGTTATGGAATATGATTGTTGTATAAGAAAGATCAGGAGGATGATTTTAGAGAGACCTGGAGAGACTTATATGAACTGATGCTGAGTGAAGTGAGTAGAACCAGGAGATCATTGTACACAGCAACAAGATTATATGATGATCAATTCTGATGGCTTTCTTCCACAATGAGATGATTCATGCCAGTTCCAATGGTCTTGTGATGGAGAGAGCCATTTGTACCCACAAAGAGGACCATAGGGACTGAGTGTGGATCACAACATAGCATTTTCACTCTTTGTTGTTGTTTGTTTGCATTTTGTTTTCTCTCTGATCTGATTTTTCTTGTGCAGAATGATAATTATGGAAATATGTATAGAAAAATTACACATGTTTAATATATGTTGGATTACTTTTCTGGGTAGGGATGGGGGAAAGGAAGGAGAAAAAAAAAATGGAAGACAAGATTTACAAGGGTAAATGTTGAAAACTATCTATGCATGTGTTCTGAAAATAAAAAGCTTTTAGGTAGCTAGGTGGTGCAGTGGATAGAGTAGTAGCCCTGATATCAGAAGGACCTGAATTCAAGTCTGGTTTCAGACACTTAACACTTTCTAGTTGTGTGACCCTGGACAAGTCACTTATCCTCAATTACTTCAGCAAAAAAAAAAAGAGAAAAAAAAAGAAAAGAAAAAACTTTATAAAAATTAAATAAATAATATTTAAAAATCATTTAAAAATTTAGATTTTAGCCATTTGGTCCATATTATTTATATTAATGATAAGATTTTGCTGCCTAGTTGTGTGACCCTGGACAAGTCACTTATCCTCAATTACCTCAGCAAAAAAAAAAAAGAGAGAGAAAAGAAAAGAAAAACTTTATAAAAATTAAATAAATAATATTTTTAAATCATTTAAAAATTTAGATTTTAGCCATTTGGTCCATATTATTTATATTAATGATAAGATTTTGCTGCCTATTACCCTTTTAAAATTATGCTTTTAACAATAATATAACTTCCTGTTTATATTTATTTTGAAATTAAGCTTGCTAGTTTTGCCTTGTCATAGTCTCATTGTAAGTCCAGCTTTCTTTTTGTATGCAACAAATTGTTCGTTTTTAATTTGAGATCTACTTTGCTCATTTCTTTCATTTTAATGGGGATGCTTAGTACATTTACATTTAAAGTTACAGTTATTAAAAGATAAAATATAAAATATACTTTCACAACAATTACTTCATTTGATCCTCACAATAACCCTGTGAAGTAGATAGGACAGCTCTTACCGTGCTCACTTAGCAGATAAAGAAACTGAGGGTTAAGTAATTTGCCCAAGACCAAACATCTGTTAAATGGAATTTTCCCATACTATATAGGATATTTATTTCTATCTATTAAGGCCTACCAGACTGTACAGAACCCCTTCAACCTTCAATTCCTTCCCACTGGATCTGATCATCTCCCTTTCCTAACATTTTGCTGTAAGAACAATGGACCTTTATACCTACCCTGAAGTTAAACCTTCTTTCACTAGGAGGGTGGAGTACATAAGTTCCTTAGACATAAGGACTACCTCACCAGTTTCTGAGTAGTCCCACTATGCGCCAGTCTATGGCATCCAGTAATCATTTAATAAACATTTTCTGATTCCCTTACATCAAACTGCCTCTCAGCATATCACACAAGTCCCCTAATGATATACCCGTCCCATAAGTGCTCCGTAAACAGGGAAGACCCCATCGTATAGGAATGCTTAGGCTGGCTCATGGGAAGAGAAGCTTTTGCTAATGACCAAACACAAAACCCCAAATTTCAGCAAATCTGGCTGCTGTAATAAAAGCGTCCCTGAATCCAATAAAAACCGTTTCCTGCATAATGAGGTTCTCGCTTCAGTTGCTATGGTCTCGCATCATCTACTCATACTTAATTCATTACCACTGAAGAGGAAAGTGGATAAATTAGAGGTCTGTTGTCATGGCATCAGTAACAAGAGATAAACGAAACTGGCACCAAATTTGCTCCAAAAGAACACTATCCCTCTTAATTTGGGGCTAAGTAGGTGATACCTGAGGAGCTGTTTTAGGAAAGGGAAGTTTTTAGTGCAAAACAATGAGTACTCAGTCTAATTGGATCGGGCCAGAAGGAAGAAAAATCCGACCAACCCATTGATTGAATATTGTGTCTAATAAATTTGTGAGGAGCTACTAAACTGTTGGGTAATTAGTTTGCACATCTGGAAATGAACAGTGATGAATGCTTCTCAAGTAATAATGGCTGCTATTTTTCCAATACTCCAGAGCTAACAAAAGGTAGGAGGTGAAGCATTATTATCCACAATTTGCAGAAGAGGAATTTGAATCTCAGAGAGGTCACACTCACATAGGTCACATTTACACAGCAGGTGAGGAGCAGAGTCCAAACAAGAAAGCTCGGGTCTTCTGATTTCAAATTCCAGTTCTATCCTTATTATCAAGATGCTCCTTCCTGAATTCTAGCTGACAAAATATTTAAGTTCGATGAACTTTCTTTTTTAGTAAACGAAGGTTGTGTAAGGCAGTAGTTGGTAACATGGTTCAGTAATTCTGCCAGCAAAGCTTCTCTGGTTATAGGTAAGTTGATTCTCAGATGACACACAGTCCACACCAGGCGGCTCTACCTGAAGCCTTCCCAGCCAGGTGAGTGCTTAGAGAGGTGGGGCTCCCCACTTTGACTACACAGGGAATGAATTATTCAGCCCCAGCAATTCTTAAAGGTCATCTAATCAAGTCCACATACTTTATTAAGCACCTACTTTGTGTCAGGCACTGGACTAAGTGCTGAAGGATTCAAAGAAAAATAAAAAAAAGTCTCTGCTTTTAAAGAGCTCACATTCTACGGGACAATATGCAGTTATATATCAAGCAAGATGTAGACAGGGCCATTTTGAAAAGAAAAGCATAAGGATTAAGGGAGATTTGAAAAGGCTTCTCGTAAAAGAGAAGATTTAAAAGGAAAATTGAAGGAAGTCACCTACAAAATTGTAATGGAGTTTTAGTCTACATTGGAGGAGAAATAACCCCACCAAAAAAAAAAAAAATCATAGCTTCTTGAAGTATGGAAGTATATTATTAATGTCAACAGGTCAATTTATGAACATTATCTGAAAGCCACAACCCATTTCTGGAAGGATACAATGTCATAAAGGCAATCCTCACACCAATACCCTGAAGACTATTTCACCCATAATATGAGGAAAATATCATATATTGTATTTGTGTTTTTAAGAGAGAAAAGTATTGTTGATATATTGATTATTAACATAAAATATTATATTGAATGCTAATGTTCTTCATGGAGAATAATGATGAAATGGCCCCTTGGTTACCATTGAGTTTGTAGGTGCCAAATTTAGCAGCTTTTTTTCCTGATCCTTATCTTTCTTACCTCTCTGAAGCACCTGACACTTCTAATCATCTTCTCTTCTTTGGGTTTTCATGGCACTGTTCTCTTACCTTTCTCCTTTCACATATTTGTCTGCTTTTTCTTCTCTCTCAATCTCTCTCTCTCTCTCTCTCTCTCTCTCTCTCTCTCTCTCTCTCTCTCTCTCTCTCTCTCTCTCTCTCTCTTTCTCTGGATTATAGTCTCATCCACTTACTAAAGATATATTCCAAAGGTCTGCCCTGGACTCTTTTTCCTTCTCCCTGTCCCTCCCTCTCTCTGTCCTTCTCCTTCCCCCTCTCACTGTCCCCCCCCACACACACACACACATCCCTATCTCTCATTACATCAGATGCTTCTAGGGATTCAGTTTTCTCTATGCAGGTGACTTCCAGATCTATAGATCCAGTCTAGTCTCTCCTAAGATCTAGTCCCACATCAAGTCAAGTGATTTAGAAAATACTTACTTTGTGTTCAGCCCTGTGCTAAGTTGTGGGGATACAAAGAAAGGTAAAACTAAAATAGTTCCTACTCTTAAGGAACTCACTGTTTAATGTGGAAGAAAACACACATACAATTATCTATGTATAAATAAAATATATTCAAAATAAGTTAGAGGTAATCTGTTAGCAAGGCATTCAGATTAAGGAGGACAGAAGGTAAGATTTTAGCTGGAACTTTGAGGAAGCCGGCCATGAGGAGAGAGAGAGTTCCAAGAATAAGGAGATGACCAGTGAAAAACCTTCCTGAGATGGACTGCCTTGTTTAAGATCAACAAGGAGAACATTACCCACTGGATTGTACTGTACATGGAGTACATGATGTAAGAAGACTGGAAGGGTAAAAGGGGTCAGCTTGTAAAGGGTTTAAAAAGACAAAGAATTTTACGTAGTGAAGAGTCACTGGAGTTTATTAAACAGGACAGGGGCGAGGTAGGCAGACACACTTTTAAGACCAATTTTCCAGCAGGAATGGAGAGACTTGCCACAGGGAGACCAAAGAATAGATAGGCTCTTAAAATAGTTCAGGGAGGTAATGAGGGCCTGAGGCAGGGGAATGGCCATTGCAGAGGAGGGAAAGAGGCAAAAAGGAGAGATGTGATGAAGCTGGAAATGACAAGACTTGGAAAGTGACTGGCTATATGAGATGAGAAAAGGAGTGTTGGGGATACCACTTAGGTTAGGGACAGTTATTCCCTTCATGTAATAGAGAAATTAGGAAGAGAGCCACGTTTAAAGACAAGGTTTTAAACCTTGGGAGTTTAAGGTATCTATGGGACATTCTATCTGAGATCATTGCCAACAGCCTTTTGGCTGTCTCACACGGATTTCTGATGGACATTTTGGGTGGAAAGATACTGGATTTTGTCTGATGGCTCCCCCTTCCCCTAGTTATCTGGTACTATTAATTCCTTTGAATTTCCTCTCATTGTTGAGGTTACCACCATTGTCCCAGTCACCTAGGTTCCCAGAATTAGAATTGCCTTTGACTCCTCCCTCTTCCTCCTCCACACTCATGCAACTACCAAATCTCATAAATTCTATCTCCAAGCCATGTTTTATACATATCCCATATCCCCTCCTTTCCACACACCCAGTCACCAGCCTCCTTAAGACTCATCAACTTGTCTTGGGCAGGTAGGTGGCTAAATGAATAGAGAGCTAGACCTAGAGTCAGAAAGGTTCAAATCTACCCTGAAACATTTAATTGCTATATGACCCCAGCCAAGTCACTTAACCTGTCTAATTTTCTCATGAATAAAACAGGGAATAAAATAGCACATATGTGCTTAACTAGGATAGTTAAGAAGATAAAAGAAGATATTTATAAAATGTTTTGCAAACATCAAAGTGCAATATAAATTTTACCTATTAATAGCACAAAAAAAGTCCTTATATTTACTTTATATATAGCTTGCATTTATTCATCTGTGTATATGTTGTTTCCCTTCTGAAAAAGCTTACATCCTTGGACACAGAAAGTATTTTTATATTTTTTATCTAAATGGCTGACATATTCTTTATAACAATAGGCATTTCACAAATGCTTAGTAAGTCCGTTGATTGATAAATATAAAAATGGAATGGAAAGGAAGCTAGAGTAAAATAACTTTTGGTTAACATCACAGTTCTCTCATTTCCTAGCTTAACCTTCTAGGTCTGTATTTTTATCTGTAAAATAAGATGGTTGCCATAACTGGTCATTAAGATCTCTTCTGTCTCTGCCATGCTATGATTCTACAACTCCATGAAAGTATTTTGAAATCTCAAAGTATAATCAATCACCAAGCATTCATCCATGTTAGAGTCACGTCTGACCCTCTGTGACCCCATTTTGGGGTTTTCTTGCCATCTCCTTCTCCAGTTCATTTGACAGATGAGGAAACTGAGGCAAACAGGGTTAAGTGACTTCAGCCCAGGAAGATGAATCTTCTAGCATTCTATCCACTAAGCCACCTAGCAGCTCCAAGCATTTTTAAGCACCTATTAATTTTTGACACTGCTCTAGGCACTTGGGATATAAGTACAAAGAAAGAAGAAGTTGGGAAGAAAGTGCATGAGCTGTCCCAAGGGAAGGGAGTGGTTCTCCAAGATGAGGAAGGGATTCCTTTCACTTGTAGCCAGCCAATGCAGCATGGAGCTAGAAGGCATGGAGCCTTGGATGTGGGAGCATTGCCCATTAGTTATGGTCACCTGGAAATTTGGGCTATTGTAATACTCTTCCTTCCAAATTCCCATTTGGTTGCTACCCACGTTCCAAGAACAAATAGGAAAGAGACAGGTGCCTTGGGATGCACATGCCCGGACCAAAGCCCGAGGGTCTGCACAAGATCTATTCAGCAGTACATTTACTGTTTATCTGTTAACAGCAAATAAAAGCTCAGATAACACAGGAGAAAGCACCCCCCCCATTCCTTGGGCAGAATGGATAGTAATAAATCATTTATTGGGACAAAAACAAGTCAGTGACCATGCATTTAAGCAAATAAAGCACTAAATAAATCTGTTTCTGGAAAGTGAAACAAGAAACATCTGCAGGGAATAGAGCACTCTGGGCAAGATTGATAAGTCCGGAGCACCATTAGTCTGAATTAGAGTCCCGTTGACTTTGGGGTGAAGACAATTTTCAGGTTGACTATTTCCAGCCCACATAACTCGCGATTCCTCCTTGTCTCGTTGGAATCAGTCACAGACAGTCCATTTAGCATCAGATGGAAGGCATTGAAAAACGAATGTGGGGAGGGGGAAGCTACTAGTAGTCATCAAGGAAGCTGGCGTGTCAGAAGCAATTCAGACCCACTGTTTGTTTCCCTTACCTAGTTTGTCTCAAACGCGCCTTGGTAACAAAGTGGAGAGATGAAACCCAGATTCCAAGCAGGCACATTAAATGATGAAAAACTTGAGTCCTGGGAGGAGAAGTTAAGAGGTTTCATTTATGGTTTAATCTGTGTTCTGCACCACTGATGACCGGCTGGAATCAATGGTGGATTGGAAGTCCTGAGAGAACACTAGGGAGTTCAGGACCTAGTATTGGGTAGTCCCAAGAAGGGAAAGATAATTAGCAGTTTTAAGAATAAAGGTGACAACTACATTTTACATAGGAACCAAAAGTTTATTGGAACCAAGCCCCAACGCTGACACTGACTAGATTCTTGTTAAATGTGATTCTTAGCAAGTCACAAAACCTTAGGCTCTTTACTCATGTAAACCCTATTTGCCCAGTTTGCTCAGCTGGAAACCGCAGTAATCATAGCGATGTGGTCAGGATAGCAAGACCTAGTTCAAAATAAACATGCGACAAATTCACATTGGCCATTCTCTTTGACAAAAGGTAGATTTATTTGGGGGAACAGGTTACAGACAAAATGAAGGGATACAATAGACTCTGGGAATGATTAAGTATGAAATAGAGTTGGGAGAGCATAGAGTTAGAAAAAGAAAAACACAAGTTCCCCAGAAAAACTCACAATTATCCAGGAGAAAATAAATACCCATGAGTTGGGAGAAAGCCATGGTCTAGCAGAGTTAGCTAGAAGAATGGCACCATTAGAAGGAAGGCACTATGAGGAAGAGAAAAAGAGTACTTCCTAGTGAACTTACAGTTCCTGAAGGGAACTTAGCAAAGATTTTCATCATAAGCAGATTTTTTATAGAAGAAATTTACTCTTGGGGGCTTCTCAGAGAGAACAGAGAAGTAAAGGCAAGAAATCATAAGGAGGGGTCAGGAGGCAGACCTGGCAGCTCAGAAGGAGGGATCAGGAGCTGGATGGAACATACCTGGCTAAAGATATGCTAATCAACATCTCAAAATATTGTGTGAAAATTCCCAGAGGTTGGGGGATGGACAGTGGGGGCTGCTAAAAAGTTCCTTCCTACATAGTCTAGAAATAATCTGATAAAAGCTTCTTTCTGACAGGGGAAGAGAAGGTCACATCATTAGCACTCTCTCCCAAAATTATTTAGAAGATCAAATGAGATAAGAATTATAAAGTACTTAGCTTTAGCACTTAGTAGGTATTACCTAAATGTCAACTGTTATCATCATTATTATATGAAGATAATAATCCCTGCCCTGTTTAACTTTGTATTGTGGTGAGGAACAAGTGAAATAATGACTGTAATACTTCATATGATACAATGATGCAAGAAACAGTGAATTAATTCATCAGATTCTTTTGCTACTAATAAAAATTGCAAAACCCTACGCCACAGTAAATGGTCTTTGTTGGTTACTGTGGCTGAAAGAATCACTTAACAAGGGAAGTCTCCTATGAAGTTCTACAGAGCAAAAATAAATACATAAATAAAATAAGAGAACAATATGGATGATGACTACAACAATACAAATGCAAACAGTAAAGGACAGCTGGACTCCGACTGGATGATGAATAAATAATCTTATTTCCAGGGAGCAGAGATGAAACACAGCGACATCCCTCTGTGGAGGAGCTGGAGACTAAGAGTACATGGAATGTCACATATGCTTCTTAGACTTGCTTAATTTGTCACTTAGTTTTGCTTCAATGTTTTCCTTAGTTGCAAGGAGGGGTTCTCTGAGTGCGAAGTACACAGGGAAATGACACTGATGTTAAAAATAAAAGGTGTCATTTTTAAAGTTGGGGAAGAGAGAATTAATAATCCTTAGCAAACTTTTTATCACTAAGTTCTTTCAAACTCCATTAGATTAATCATTAAGTGGCACATTTCATCTCCCAGCTCATACTAACAGCCTTCCCTAGTCTTTGCCACTAAGATCAGATACAAACTCCTCAGCCAGATGTTTCCTTACCTAATTTTTTTTCAATATACAATCCTCAAAATATATATAATATAGAAATATATCATGTATTTAATACATATATAAATATAAATTCATTATATAAATCCCACCACCTCTCCCCATTTATTAGCTCTTTCTGCCCTGTCTTTACTAGCAAATGACCTTGTCTCCCATTATCCAATTACATTAATATCTTCCCTCTATAGAATATAAGCTCCTTGAGGACAAGAACTCTCCCTTTTTCCCTCTTTAGATTCCCAAACAATGTTTAATTCCTGTTTGTTAAAAAGTATCCAATTGAACTGGCTCACTATCATAACCTTTGACAAAGGAGGATCAGCCACCTTCATCCTACAAGGCACCTATTGCTTTAGTGGAAAAATTTAGAATATAAATGTCAGCTCTTCAGTGTGTTATTGTGAGTTATAATCATCATTAGCATAACACACTGAGGCAATCAACCAGAGAAGCAGTGGTATACAGGAGGAAAAGGGTCAGGCTTGAAGCAGAACACTTTGGTCTGAATCAAACCTTATTGACATTTTATCTTTACACTGCATTTCCAATTCATGTATCAGACATAACTAAGCCAGAGAGAAAAAGGAAGGTTAAAAAGAAAAAGGAAGGTTAAAACATAACGCAAGACAATTTCTACCTCACAGAGAATTGAAGTGGGAGTGATAGAGGAAGTTGTTGAAACATCTATACAAATAAACCAATATGCCATATTGTCTCCCAGTTGTCACCTAGCCCAGTCTGACAGGCTTTGTGTCATCTTAGGTACTTAATGAATATGTCTTGAATGAAGAGAGTCACCAGTCCCCATAGCACCAATTGTCTTATCATCAATGAGAAGCTGCAGAGAGACATATATCGACTAGGTATTAGGAAGAGTCTCCTAACAAGTAGAAATGCCCCCCAAATAATAGAGCTGCCTAGAAATGTAGCCAGTCTCCTGTCCCTGGGGATGGCTAAATGACAAAGTCAGAATTTGGTAAAGAAGTTTTTTTTCCTCTGATTAAGGATGAAATTGAAACCATAACAGAATGGGGCACAGGGCAGGTTTTGGTGGAAGCTGTGTTTATAAACATTGCAAAGAATGAGACTGAAAACCAGAGTACAGGCCTTTGCCCAGTCCCTGTCATGAGCTCAGAGTAGGTTTGGGGAAAGATTTCAAGCAGGATCCAGGAGATATTACATGAAAAAAAAAATGATAATTAGAAGGAAACTTAGAGACTCTTAACTCCTCCCATGTTATGCGTGTAGAAACTGAAGGGCAGAACCAGTGATTTGCCTACGACTACAAATTCAGTCTTTTAGACTTCGAATTGATCCTCCATTGGAATTCACCCCCCCCCCCCCATGACAAGCACCTTCTGCCCAGGCAGTGTTTCAATGTGAATAAAAGGAAAGTTTCCCCAACATCCTTTAGGCTGGGTCTGGGGGACTGGGGAGGGCTGAGCTTATTCCTGATTATCTCTTGCTCTTTCAACTGATTTGGCTTCCCGAGAGAGAGGGATCTTCCCAGAAGGCTTTGCTTTCATCTAACAAAACAATGCCTGCCTGGGAGCTTCCACAGAAAGGAGAAGGAGAACTCATTGGTTCTCATTTTCTGATTGTTTGTTCCGCTCACTGCAAGAAGGGGCAGACTTCCGACATAGCGGCTCCGAACAATGGCTCTCTCCACAGCATCCCGAGCTCTCCGGGGCCGCACTGATGACGGGGAGCCTTTCAAGAGATGCTAAGCGCTCCTCCCCGGTTCTGCTCTCCCAGGGTGGACCGCCTGCTCCGAGCCTTCGGGCTACACACTTGCACCTTGGCTCTGAGGTCCCGTCTAGTCTGGGTTTCCTTTGAATTTCAGGAAGCAGGGGAGAGTCAGTGCAGAGCAATAAGCTCAGTTCAGCTCGCAGCTCACTGAACATCCCCCAGCTCTCATGGGGTCTGGGGAAGCTTCATTACTGGAGTCACTGTGAAATTCAAACCAAAACCCATGTGGAGACAGCAAAAAGCTTCCTCTGGAGAGTCTAGGAGGAACTGCATCCAGTCATCCTTAGTTTCGGTTTTTTCAGAACTTTAAAAAATTAAAGTGAATCAGCTTGAAGGGACCATGATTTTTTACACACACACACACACACCCCTTTTAGATATAGAAACATAGAAAACAGAATGTAAAAACTGGATGGATGTGAACTGATCCAACCATTCTGGAGACCAATTTGGATCTATGGGTATAAAATTGTACGTACCCTTTGATCCAGCAGTGTCTCTACTGGACTTATATCCCAAAGAGATCATAAAAAGGGGGGAAAGGACCCACATGTGCAAAAGTGTTTGTGGCAGCCCTCTTTGTAGTGGTCAGGAACTGGAAACTGAGTGGATGCCCATTAATTGGAGAATGGCTGAATAAATCTTGGTAGATAAATGTTATGGAATATTATTGTTTTGTAAGAAATGACCAGCAGGATGATTTCAGAGAGGCCTGGGGAGACTTGCATTGAACTGATGCTCAGTGAAGTGAGCAGAATTAAAACAACATTGTACATAGTAACAACAAGATTATGTGATGAGTAAATGTGATGGATTTGGTCCTTTTTAAGAATGAGGTGATTCAAAGGAATTCCAATGGACATGTGATGGAAAGAATCATTTGCATCCAGAGAGAGAGAACTATGATGACTGAATGTGGAAAAAGCCATAGTATTTTCACTTTTTTTGTTTTTATTGTTTGTTTGCTTGTCTTTTTTCTTTCTCATTTTTTCCCCTTTTGATCTGATTTTTCTCGCACAGCATGATAAATGTGGAAATATGTTTGGAAGAATTACACGTTTAACTTGCTTGTGTAGGAGAGGCAGTGAGGGAGAAAGGGAGAAAAATTTGAAACATGAGAGTTCACAAAGGTAAATGGTAAAAACTATCTTTGCATTTACTTTGAAAAACAAAAAGTTATTATTATGAAAATAAGCATAAAGAAAAGTAAATACTGGACAAAATACAACATTTGAACAGAGAATACTATATGAAAGTATGAAAGCTGGAAAAGGTCTTAGAATTTTAAGAGTTAGATACTGAACCTTAGCACATAAAACATAGAATTCTGAGAGTTAGACCTCAAAAAATAGAATACAGAATGCCAGAACTAGAATGAAATACGGACCCCTCAACATAGACCGTCAGAGCTAGAAGGAAACTCAGAAACTTTTTTTATAAAATAGAACATCAGAACCCTACACAATTAACAGAGAATGCCAGAAAACCAAACCTCCAAGAGGATCAGCAAAAAAGTTCTCAGATGTGCCAAAATATTTATTCATTTTTTTAAATGAAAAAAATTTTAAATGATAGCTGTCTATCAAGGATATGAATAAACAAACTTTGGCACATAAATCTAAGAACATGCTGAAGAATAAGAAATGAAGGTTTTCCAAGAAAATTCAAAGACACAAAACTTTTGTGAATTGATATAGAGCAGAATCAAAAGAAAAATACACATAGTATAGATAAGCATTTAAAAGTTAAAATAAGACTGGGATGCTAAATGAGGTTGAACAGGTTAGTTGGTTGTTGTCCTTCATTCTTGAGGAAGACCAAAATGACATCATTATGTTCGAGTCGAGGTACAGCGAGTCCAGCTGTAGCTGATCGACCTGAGTGGACGCAGATAGTCTCTATTAACATTTGCAGGGGTTTCTTTAACTTTGCACATCTCGTGTTTCTTCTGAAAGTGCTCCAGGTATGATAAACCAAATAGATCAGAGTTTAAGAGTAACAGGAGCTAACACCCAGTGATTTGGTTTACAAAGTACATTAAGTACATTATCTCATTTGATCCTCAGGGCAATACAATGAAGTATACTAGTGCAAGAATAATTTCCTCCTTGGCAGGATGCTGTGGGTGGTTAAGCTTCAGACGGAAGACAAATTTTCAGTGAGAGTAGCTGAAAAGCTATGAGCAATCATTATGCAATTTATTCTGAAAGCTTTTCCCTCCAATACTTTCCTAATTTTTCCCTGTTATTTTTTGAGTCTTGCTATCCACATTCCACCTCAAAATGATTTTCTAAAAATTATATCTGAAAAGAGGGAAAAGATTCAGAAATATTAAATAAATGCTTGTTCCAAATATAACCTTCAGAAACTTGTCACAATTCAAGTCTCAAAGGATGTAAGATAAGGCGTTCTGACTATTTTTGAGCTTCAATTAAACTTTCAGAAAATTCTAAGGCTCTAAAGTAATTTTTGTACAGAGCAACATCTTTAGAATTCATTGGAGAAAATAAAGTATTATTCAAAAATATGCTTTGAAGTTCAAAAATAGCAACAACAAAGCAAAGATAGATGGAAGGCCCAGTAAGGTGGTGAAACTTGGGCAAAAGTAAAAAAAAATCACTGAAGACCCTTTTCAAGGGTTGCTGGGACCAGCTCAGACCGGTTTTCAGGAGCCAATTGGAGCAAGCATTTACATCTCAAAATTGGCTGTGCTACAAAGTAGGACTCGATTCACTGTTTTGTCGATTCTCTAAACTTGAGAAATGATCAAGAAAATGTTGATAATGCAGATTAAACTTGACAGTTTGTCATGCCTATATTTTCCCCCAAATTGGTTGTTAAATATTTCCCAGTAGACCCCTTTTTGGGTCGTGAATATCTCCCTAGAGCATACTTTCTCTCCGTACCCCTCCTGACTCCAATCGTTTGCCCCGTGGCTCCATTTACCTTCCCTGTGACTTCCCAGTCCAAAACACCCCTTTTAAAACATAAATTATCCATATATATATATATATATTATTCCATATTATTAATCCTTTATTCCATATATTAATTCTTTCTACTAGAAGGTAAACTCCTTAAGGGCAGGGGCTGTCTGAGAAGGAATTGACTTTCAGCTCTAAGCCATCCTCGCTGCCAGGAGGATCCTCCCTGAAAGAATGGAAAGGGAAAGCCTAGTGGGAGGTAATCACAACACTCCAGGTGAGAGGTGTTAAGGGAATTTCCCCACAGAGCTATCAGCAAGCAAATGAGCTTCTTCCGGAGATTCCCTCTCCTTGGACTGGCCAAGCACCTGGCAGGGGAGACAGCTCTGGGGCCATTGAGCTCCCTTCCACTTCTCAAGTTCAGTGATCTCGTGATGGAGAAGAAAATGGTTGTGAGAGGTCCAGGGGAGCTAGGACAGACGAGATTCGGTGCTGACTGAGTAGAAGTGGGCTGTAATCAGGGAGGTTTAACTACTGGCTTGCTGAGAGGGACACACTCTTCATTGTAATCTGCATTATCGACATCCTCACTATTCCTCTCTTATATCTAAACAATGCACAAAGCAATGAGCCAAACCCTGCTTGCGAGCCGCTGCCTATTTCCAACATACAGACTCTAAAAATTTAACAGTCGGCTCCCATGAGTCCGTAGGAGCTGGATCCGGCACATCACCGGGTATTAATAATGCAAGCCAGTATTAGTTTCTTGCTTTTACACTCTCGTGGTAACCTCATCGTTTCTCATGGGGTTAGATATCATCTTCACGCAGATGATCTCACACATCTAGACTCGGTTGCTTCCCTGAGCTTCAGTCCCACATCACATTTATTTTAAACTAAATGTCCCCAAACTCAGAAAGCCCCTTAAATTCAGTATGCTGAAATCAAACTTATTTCTACCCACCCCAAATCTCCCCTTTTCTAAACTTCCCTCTTTCTGCTGAAGGGACTAGCATCCTCCTCCCAGCCTCCCAGGTTTGTTGCACCTTGTCCTTCTCCTATATTCTGGCCCTCACTCCCAGATCCAGTCAGTTGTCATATCTTGCTGTTCTACTTCCATACCATGTCTCTCATCCCATTCCTGTCAAAGCTCCCACCTTAGTTCAGACCCTTATCACCCCTCACTTAGATTATTGCAAAGGCTTCCATCTCGAGTCTCTATTCACTCCATAAAATCCTATAAATTACTCCTGATCAATGTGATTTTCCTTACATGCACATCTCCTTATATAAGCACATCTCCTTCCAACTATCTCTGCCCCCCCCCCACACACACACACATTTAATTAACCCAAGTAGCTTCTTATTGCCCCTAGGAAAAAACACAAACTTCTGTTTAACTTTTAAAGACCTACCCCGCCTTCCACCATCACCCCATGCACACACAGACACTCTGTGTCCCAGCAAAACTGGCCTTTTCTCTTTTCTTTTCACAGGATATTTCCTGTTTCAAGTGTCTGTACCTTTGCACTGGTCATCCCCGTTTAACCTCTGCTGCCTCGGTTTCCTTCATGACTAATGGATTCGTGGTTTACTTGATAAGGATATTCTTTCCTTCTCCTCTTGTGCAATTCTTGCATGTGTCCTCTCCTAGATTGTTAATGTGCAAAAGAGTATTTTTCTTCTCTTGAGGATGAAAACAAGACATTAGAGAAACGTTGGCAAATATGTTCTACTTACTTGTTTTCTTCCTTACAATTTCACCTATAAATATTCTAGGGATAATATGACTTTGGTAGGTCTGGTGCCAAACTTTCCACACATTTGTTTCAGTTTTCACCATTTTACAGCAATCAATGCTCAGAATCTTCTACTACTCTCTTCTGGTAACATCTCCAAATAGGTTTACAAGCCAATATCTCCCTTAACTTCCATTTTCTTGCACCATTTTGCAGATGAGCTCGTAAACTGATAAAGCCTCGCCATCCATGTCTCTGTGGTTGGCGAAGAGCTCAAGCGTTTGCTGGCTGAGGTGGTTTCTGAGTTCTTTGTCTTCAATGGCAATTATTCCATGACAAGAGATGGATTTTAAAAATCACAACGGAAACCTCTTCCATCAGAAACTGCCATATTCTCCCTGCTCCGATTGCTTTCCCCTATTATTTTCACTGTTTTCATCTTCATTGTTGCCCACAATATATGGGGGGGGGGGGGAATAAACACATTTGGTTCTCAGTTGGGTGTCAGTTGCCATGGGGTTATACTCTGTATTTGCCTCCCCATTTATCCCTATCCCTATCCAAAGTCTGTTATTTTCCCCATTACAATCAACTTTTTAAGAGCAGAGATTGTCTTTCTGCCTCTTTTTTTTTTTTGTATCGTCAGCATTTAGCACAGTGCCTGGCGCACGGTACCAAAAATGTTTATTATCAGACTGTTTCCAAACACTTTCCCCTTGAGCCACCGTATACTCTTCTCCAACTTTCTCCTGGGAAGCGATCGTTATAGTCAGAATAAAAAATTTCCGAGTCAGTTCTGACAGACTCTAGTCCCAAGTCTAACAGTTTTGTGCTAGAGCAGCCCAGATGAAGCCCCTGGCAGGATGCAGCCATACTGAGTCTTGGATGGAGCTAGGATTTCCAAGAGGAAGAGGTTTCAGGCCTGTAGTCATTTGTACCAAGGCACAGAGGCAGAAGCCATAGCGCTCTAATTTGACATGGGACAATGGGGAATGAGTCCAGAGATGCAGATGGAGAGCAAAGCGTGATGTGCTTCTTAATGTCAAACAGAGAAATCTGCGTTTCATCTGGGAAGTAGTAGGGATTCACCACAGGCTCCAAGGTGGAGGAGGGACATACAATCATAATTTTACACTCAGAGCTAGACAGCACCTTAGGAGCCATCAAGTCCCATCCCCTCGTTTTGCAAATGAGTCGCAAACATATGGAATGACTTGCCCAATATTCTACAAGGGGAAGGGCCAGAGTCAGAATTTGATTTCATGTCCTCCAGCCACCTTTCCCCCTCACCATGCTGCTTCTCCAAACCGCTATGGTCAGACTTGTACTCCAGAAAAATCCTTGGGCAGCTGTGTAGAGGATGTTTCAAAAGGGCACATATACATATCCTTATGCACATGAACAGCTTTTTTTTTTACTCAATCTCCAGTTACATTCAAAATAAAGGGTTTTTTATTTGTTTTTAAATTTTTGTTTTCTCCTTGACCTGGGAGTTCTGGAATTTGGCTATAATATTCCTGGGAATTTTCATTTGGGATCTCTTTCAGAAGATGATTGGTGGATTCTCTCAATTTCTATTTCTCCTTTTGGGTCCAGAATATTAGGACAGTTTTCCTTGGCAATTTCTTGAAAAAATGGTGTCCAGGCTCATTTTTTCTTAAACATCACTTTCCGGTAGACCAATAATTTTAAAATTCTCTCTCCTGGATCTCTTTTCTGATTCAGTTGTCTTTCTAATGAGCTATTTCACATTTTTCCTATTTTTTTCATTTGGGAGATTTTGTTTTATTATGTCTTGATTTCTCATAAAGTCATTAGCTTCCATTTGTTCAATTCTATTTTTTGAGGAATTATTTTTTCAGTGAGCTTTTGTACCTCCTTTCCCAATTGGTCAATTTTGCCTTTTAAGTCATTCTTCTCTCATTAGCTTTTTACATTTTTCTTTGCACCATTCTCAGTTCTTTTCCTAATTTTTCTTCTATCTTTCTTATTTGATTTTCAAAGTCCCTTGTGAGCCCTTCCATGACCTGAACCCAATTGTTACTTTTTTTTGGAGGCTTTGGATGTAGGAGCTTTGACTTTATTATCATCTTCTGAGTGTGTGTTCTAATCTTCACAATAATAACTTTCAGTGGTCAGAACCTTTTTTGTTGTTGTTGTCTGCTCATTTCCCCAGCCTATTATTCTGCTTTTAATTCTTTGTTAAAACAGGGCTCCAGTTCCAGAGTAGACAGTGCACTGTCCCAAGCTGTTTTCAGAGATTCTGACCACAAGCACTCCTTTCTGCCCTGGAGCTGTTAGGTGACCCTGCCCCACTGCAGCTGTAAGATCCAGGATACTCAAAGCCAGAGTCCTGCTTTGCTGTAGCAGGGATTTGGGGCCAGGGCTGGGCTGGCTCAGCCTGGGCTGGAACTGCACCCCAACTCTCACTCTGGGGTCATAGATCTTTTCTGCTGAGCTTCCAAACGGCCTGCAGCTGGAAAATGTCCCATTCCATCTTTGGGGGTGTTCTGATGCTCTAAAATTTGTATAAATTCATTATTTAAAGGGATTTGGAAGGGAGGTTCTACTTTTACTCCACCATCTTGGCTCCACCTCCCCAGACCAACAGCTTTTACTGAGCCTTTTCCTTCCTTTAAGTTCTGCTCTCTGTCTGATCTTTTTTCCTCTAGGGCCATTCCAAAGGTCCTGGCCACCCACAGTATACCTGGAGTTGCTAATAACCAATGGCCCAACATAATTCTTTCTTTTCTATTTTTCAGCTTTGAATGGTTTGGGGGCTAAACATCCCTATCTCTTCAAGATCCAAGCCACACTAGGAAATTTCCCTATGTGAAATGAACAGAGCAGAACCCCAAGGAGTTTGACATTTATATTTTAAATAGATTTTTCTTCCTAAGATACCCACAGGATGGGAATGAGTTTGCCATAAGTTTGCTTTTAATTACTGTCTGCGCCATTGGAAACAGTCCTTTGATTCCTCTTCTCTGAAGCTTAACATTTATATCCAGGGAGAACAGAGAATGAGAGGAACTTTGCAGGGGGAGGGAGCAATCTGAATCTCCACCTGGCAAGAAGAATTCTGTGTCTTTGAAGACTGCCCAGAGCTAGGGAGTCTGGGAGAGCTTAATTCTGATGGAAAGAAAATTAGAAAATAAGCTCCTCTGAATGTTGGATTTTGTTTTTCTGTTATTGTTTTTTCCCCTTTACAAATCTAATACAAGTCTTCCAGTTCTTGCTGCTTTTCATTTCCCGATAGCCAGGGCAAATATTGGTAAAGTTGAATTTTTTTTATCCTAATACATCATTAATAGTAGTAAAATCATGAAGTTTAAGGAAACCTTAAAGATCAGTCTTATCATGAAAAAGGGTTAGTCCTGGGATCAGGAAACTTGGGAATCCAGAGCTTCAGTTCTGACATAGCTTATATCTACAATAATATTTTACTTTACTATTAATGGCTCACCTTCATATTGTTTTCATAAAATTCAATAAGCTGAATACTAAAAATGTCCCCACTTTATCTATGAAGAAATTAAAACTCTGAGAAGTTAAATTAATTGACCACAATCATATTATTAGTAAGTGTCTAAAATGAGATTAGAACTCAAGATTTCTATCTCCAGATCCAAAGCACTTAATTGATATACTCTTCTTAAGCGCCTCCTATGTGCCAGTCACTGTGCTACATGCAGAGAGGATTTAAAAAGAAGTAAAAGACTAGGCCTGCCCTCCAAGAGCTTACCATCTAATGGGGTGCTCTTAGTTTTACAACCACTGCACACAACCTTTATACATGTTATTGCATTTGAGCCTAAGAAGCCTGGATGGTGTGGAGAGCAGGGAAATTTGACTCCAAGATTACAGTGCTAAAAAGTAGGAGGGCCATGATTTACATCAAAGTCCTCCAGGTCTAAAGGTGCTTCTGAATATTACACACACACACACACACACACACACACACCACGTGTCTAGAATGCATTTTCTCTTGGTTTCTGCCTTTCAAAATCTTCACCCTCCATAAGCTGTTTTTCCAGTTTCCAATTCTCTCTAAACCATGCATAACTTTATACCAATGCATGGACATGGGGCATCCCCCCTTTTCCTTTCTTTTTGAGGGTAGAGAGAGTTTCATGTTTACTTCTGATTTCCTAACTCCTAGCACTATGCCTTGCCTAGATTCTAATCATTTAATAAGTATGTCTGAACTTGAACTGGATCGAACTCCACTCCCCCCAGTGAATCTGATTTTCTCTACTAGAAGAAGGAAAGAATAATGCATGTAGAAATGTGTGTTTGCCTCTCAAGGTTGTCCTAGATAAAATGAAACAGATGCAAAACAACCTATCAGTGTAAGCTATTATTTCACCAGTAAAATGAGGGGGAAGGTCAAACTGATGATCACAAAGCCTCAAATTCCAGAGTGGAAAGGATCTTCAGAGATGACCTTCGGGCCAACCTGCAGATAGTAGGAATCCCTCCTATAATGTTCCTGACGAGGGGTCAATCAGACTCCCCATAAAGACCTCCACCTCTGGGGAGTCCTCTGGTTTGGGATTTGGAGTCATGTTCAGAGAGAAGATTTTTCAAAGCCTGTATTAGGCAACTCTAATTGTTAACACGCCTTTCTTTATATCGCTAATGATCTGTCTCTCTCCAGCTTCCAGAGTTGAGAGCAATGGGTTGAATTTGCCCAGAGATCTCCAGTTGGGACCTCCCTCTTTCTCCTTTTTCTCTCTGTTTCTTTCTCCAATGCCATGAGTGTCCTTTTGGCATAGAGAGAAGTCTTTGGGGTGACTCGCTTTCTGCTGATGTGTCTTTGGGGTTGTGTTTGGGTTGGCTTTGTGTTACCTGTAAAGGTGCTGTGGCCATAACCAAGGACTGGGTCTCTGATGTTTGGAGCGTTAGCCAGAGGCAGCAGGAAGGGAGCATCTTATTGGAGCCGCTTACCCCTGGGCAGTAAACCTTCCAGTCCCTGCAGATGGACCCAGCAGCTGGACAATTTTTCATCCACCAAAGCTCAAACTTGGCCCGATGCTCGAGTCGCTTGGCAGCTTCATGGCCCAGTTTATGAAGAAAAATGAGCAAGGTTCCATGCAAGCTTTCTTCCGCCTTCCCCACCGTTTTCCCTATAGGGGTCAAGTACAGTAGACTGAAAAGCCAGCTGGTGGGGAAGTAGGCAGTCAGAGGCTAAAAACGGGGTTTGTTTTGAATATGGACGACCAAAAGTTATCCAAGATCCCCAGAGGTTAATGGTGAATCACGGTCTTGACAACGCAGACTGATTTCCCTCCGTTGCTGAGAAACCTGCTGCTGGGCTGAGGGTGCCAAAAATGGGCCCATTCTTCTCCCTTCTACTTGCATGTACCCCAGAAATTTTATGGAACCTCCCCAATGCTTCCAACCCCTAACGCCATTAGAAACTGGCCAATCAGCCAGAAGCAAAGCGCACTTCTAATTACAGATTATAAATATGGGTCACACTTCAGAACAAGGAAGCGTGAGGGGAGCATCATTCCTCTTGATTTGTTCTGGGTCATTGTTTCTCTGTGCCTGGCTGCCGAACACTAATGGACCATCTTGATAAAAATTCCGTTTTGCATCCATCTGTTAGATTGCACTTTTAATGTCACTTTCACCTAATGCATCTTGATTTCGCCCAAGTCCCAGCTGCAAACACACCACGTTTTATTAAGATAAAGTCTCATCTTTCTCAGTCGTCTCAACGAGGGAAGTGGGAGCGAGACAATTTCCAAGGCAGCATTTTCCGTTTTAACGTTCAGCATATGTTAGCATAATACATTCATTCAATACCGTTTTAGAAGGCCGATTCCCTTCCGATTCAATTTTGTGATTCACTATTGGGTCAAATCAAATAAGATGTCTATATGTGGAGGAAAGGCGGGGGAGTCTCTAGCAACCGATGTCCAAGTCAATAGAAATCAAATATTTCATTATGGAATGAAAGCTTGCAAAATAGGAAGGTTTTTTTTTTCCATCCCAATCAAGTGAGAAACTGCAAGTTGAAAAAGTCTATTACTCTCTAGCACTGCCTTCTGGAAAAGACTGAATTCTGGTGTGTTTTTTCAAGAAGGAAAAAGCAGACAGATTTATCCCATATCCAAATAGGAATTATATGTGGCAGCGGAGGAAAGAATAATCTACATTGGAAGAATATTGGACTTGAAGTGGACCTGAGTTCAAGAGATCGTTCCTTTACTTACTAGCTCCATTTCTCCATCGGGAAAATGGGAATAAACAAGGAAAGCCCTTTGTAAAGAAGTAACTAGTAAAGAGAATGAGTTGTGATGATTCCATGGAATCACTAGTGTGATGGTTTTAATCCATAGCACAGTGGATACCCTGCCAGGACTGGAGCCAGGAAGACTCATCTTCCTGAGTTCCAATATGGCCCCAGACATTTACTTAGCTGTGTGACCTGGACAAGTCCTATTGCTCTCAATTTCCTTATCTATAAAATGATCTGCAAAAGGAAATGGTGAACCCCTGCAGTATCTTTGCCAAAGAATCCCACACAACTAAAGTGATTGAACAACAACAACATATTGGCAGTGACAGAAATATTTTCAAAAACAAATGAAAGGGGATTTGTTTTGTGAGGTTGTGTTTTTTTTTGGGGGGGGAGGTGGGGAAGAATAGAATTTTCTGTAAATTCTGAAGCTGTACCTCAGAGTGAGAAAAACTCTGTGTTCAACTGATGCTTGGATTCCACCTAATCCAAGTGTCATCTTCTCAGTATGAAACTGAGCAACTCTGGTCAGGAACAGAGGTAGAACAACTCTTGGGTTCCTTTGAGCCCAAGGTTCAATTATCCTTTGACTCCAAGTGACACCATTACTTCCCTCACACTTTTATAGAATGGCAGATTTATAAACCGATTTCTTTACTATAGTTCCAAGACAGAGGAAGTACATGTATTTTTATTTTTGATATTGCAACAGATGCATCATCTCCTCCTCATGAGTGCTCTGCCCACCAAGTACAGAGCACAAGCCATTCCAGTTTTCTTTTTTTCTGTGATTCTTATAAATACCCTTTTATCAATCCTTCAGAGGCTATATTCTATTTCTTGAGACCTTCCTCAACAAAATATTAATATTTTAATTAATATTAATATTTCAAAGGTACCAAAAGTCAGCATGGCATGGTGGATAGGGGATTAGATTGGGAGTCAGAAATTTAAATCCTGTCTCTGATAGGATGTCCTTATGCAAGTCGAAGACCCTCTATGCCTTAATTTCGTCACCTATAAAAGGCAAGTTAGATAAAGTGGCCTTAAAAATCTCTTTCAGCTTTAAATATGGAACATTATCATTATACCAATGGAATAGACAACATCCATCATATATTATCTCTTGCATCTACCACAGTTGTCCTTTTCTGACCAGATATGTTGTTAATGACATCTTTTATATCAAATTGTCCTTCTTGATATAGCGATATCCTTCTTGATATATACCCACTGGGTTTTTCTCGTATAAATGAATTGCTAGGCCTTTTTAGAAAAAGTGAACCTCATTGAGGAAGCTCATGAGCTCCAGACTAGGTACCATTTTATGATTTCTATGCTATGTACATAGATTGGCAAAATATCCTGATATCATTTGTAAAAGAAAACATATGTGAATATACTTCATCTAAAGGGAATCTCTTCTATTTAGGGCTTTGTCCATGTGTTTTGTATGTATGTATGCATGTATATATATATACATATTATAGCTTTCAGATATGTAGATTATACATATGTGCACATGTGTATATGCATGTGTATAATGTCTTTGTTCACATATGTGTGTATTCCTGCATATGAAAACTAAAGTCCTATATAAATATCAAGTATCATCATTAATGCAGCAAATAAGTTTATTTTTATTAAAAAAATTTATAATACAGCCTTTACCTGTCTCCTATTCTTTGCTAGTAACCCATTGCTAATTTTTGACAGCTCTTCTTATTGTCCCTCTAACATCCCCCACACATTTATTCAATTCCTTTTCCTTGTCAAGTGGGAAGTTGACCTGCTAACTCTCTCTTCCCCTCTACATCCCTCCCTGAACGTGTTGTCCTTCCTTTCTCTGGTGGAGAAGCCTTCTGGGGAAGGGAGAGGCCGTCTTTATACCTACTGCCTTTACCCCACTGCCCTCATGCCTATGATGCCCTCTGGCTATATCTCTGCCTCCTTTCTCCTCTTTCAAGAAGCTTCTGCAGGAGATCTTTCTCGTTCTTCTCCCTCTGAGATTCCCTTCTGCTTATACCCCAAACTCCCATAGTTATTGTAGAGGGTTAGAACTCTCGAGAAGTATACTTGAATCAAGGTGTTAACTCAATGGAATTGATGAGATGATGGTTCATCATCTCATCAATTCTTAGCATGGCAATGTCATAAGGTTCTCTAGTTCCCATATATACTTAGAACTCAGCATGACAATGTCATGGTTCTCTAGTTCCCACATGCTCAGTAATGACATAATTACAATAAGGTATATAAGGGCTGAGAAGGACTGGAAATGAGACATTCCATCTTTGATCAGCCTCGTGGGTCTCCTGCCTTCATCACTTCTCCATTAAGACCAAGGATTCAGGTTAATCCCGAGGTCCTCCAGAAAGCTAGTCCAGACATTACGGTTATTTGCACGATAATCATTTAGAATGTGAGCTTCTGTGGGATAGTTTCTTTGCATCTCTGGAGCTAAGGGCAGTGCATGGGACCTAGTAAGTTCTTAAGAAATGCTTGTTGTCCAACTGATTGACAGTCAAAGGAGCTCCCTACCCCCAAAGGAAGATAAAAGGTAAGAAAAAATCAGGAGTATCTGTTCTAGAATTTAAAGGGAAAATGTCTACCATTGCTTGCTATATTCTGGGCCCAACCGGTTAATGATAAAGCAGAGTGGCAACCTGAGATCCAGCACATCCATAGGCAATGGAGTGCTTTGGTAGGAAGAATTTCCTTCCCAATGATTAAAGATATATCCAAGGGAATATTGGAAGAAAAATCTTTTGTTGAGAGCAAGAGAAACATCCATTTATATCTCCCATAATTACCTCCTTCTGGGCACCAAGGAAGACCACTATTATACACTTTTAGAATAGTAGTTTCAATATATTCTAAGGGAGAACCAGTTCCAAATTACTTTTAAGGAAAAAGTATACCCCTAAAAGCACTACTTAATTCTTTCTCAAGTCCTTGTCTCCTAAAATCTCCACTACATAGATATAATCATCAATTCTAGTTTTACAACCAAATTGCCTACTGGACAGCCATCTCCTCTAACATCCTGTAAGTTCCTTGAGGGCCAGGTAAATATCTTATTTATCTTTGCATTTTCTCCTAATCACCCTAGCACAAGATGTTCAATATCCAGTAGTAGGTTCTTAATGAAAGTTTATGGAATGAATGTATAAATGGATGGATGGAGGATTGGATGAATGAAGCATCTTTATAATACAGCTTAATATAAGCCCCCTCTGGGCCAACTACATTGCTACCCATCTCTTTCTGGAATAGAAACCTCCAGTCTCACTGGTTAAGTGTCTATAAATCCTACTTTCTGATCCATCGCAACACGTTTCATTTAATATGCAGTCACTTCATGTGTAGCCACCCCGACATGCTGAAATAACCAACAAAAGCTGCACCAGGCTGTGCACTATCAGGCGCTAAGTTTTATACCCACTGCCAGCACACCATCCATTCCATCTTCTACTCTCTCTGTATTCCCAGAGTCCCTGTCCTAGCTCATCACTGCAGGGTGTAGAAGCCATGATTTTGGTAGATGTAGACCCACTGAGTACCTTGAATCTGATACTGCAGTTCTCTCAGAGAGTTGGGGGCAGAGATTCTGTCTTACAGCCATGTGTAGGACGGATAGAAGGAAAGAGAAACTTAAGGCAGAAAAAAACAGATCTAAGACTATTAACATGACATTAATAAGAGGAAATATATTTAAGACCTAAATGATGACATTGCCTACAGAGGATCTCGATTCAAGAAATATTGCAAAGGACGCAGAGACATATAGAATGTGATTCAGAAGAAAAAGCCAAAGATAGTTTCAGGGTTGTGTGATCAGGAAGATGGGGCTGCCATTAGGAGAAAAGTCAAGAGCTTCAAATAGAAGCCCTATGGGGATATAAAAGGACATTAGAGGAAAAAAATAACTATATGTCAAAAGAAAGTTTGCAGAATGGTTAAGAATCAGTTTTTGGACCTAAGATAGAGAAATGCCTCTAGACAGACAGCTGGACATTTGTACCTGGTATTCCAAAGGTAAAAGAGGAATTGGAAAGTCATTTGTCTTGGAGTGAGAGCAGTTGTGAAAGTGAATGGAATCATCTCAAGAGAGAGCAAAGAGAAAGGGCCAGGAAGACCTCCTGAGGACTATCTCGCCAAATAGAGAGGCAACCAAATCAGCTTTCCATGTCTGCATGGAGCTCACCTTGACCATCTTTCCAACAGATGAAAAATCCAAGGTGATCATTTTGTGCCCCCAGACCAGAACTAGAATTGTAAACCTGCAAGATCTCTTCCAGACATTAAAATAAGACTTTCCTTCTTAGGGTAGGAGTGATGGATAATTCAGACTTCCTTGACTATCACTGAATCCATCCTGACTTTTCTGCCTGAAAGGAGGGGATGACTTTTCTACCATTACTATGATGGGTTTAAGTATCTTGAAGAAAAGCATAATGCTTTATTTATCTTATCTTTGTATCTCCCCTATTGCTAGCATAATATATTTCATATGGTAGAAGTTTAATAAATGCTTGATTAATGAATCAATTAATGCATATGATGCCAGAGCTCCAGGGGAGCTTTGAGACATCTAGTTCAACCCTTTCATTGTGCAGATGACCCAAAGAAGAAAAATAAATAGCTTGTGGTAAAATAGTCCTAGGTTATTTTGGCAGAGCTTTACCTATATATTGAGTCTCTGACTTCCCAGTATAATGAGTTTACTAGAATATGTTAGAGTTATCCCTTCTGCACCAAGGGAGTTAGGGGTACAGAGCCCCCATGCTCTAGAAAATCCCTGCAAAAATTTTTAGTCCTCCATTTATACCAGAGAAGAAGTTTGAATTTTTTTTCTTTTTTCTCTTAGGAGGTGTTTACAATACATTACTGTAAAATTTGAGTTTAGTATTTGGTCATCGACTATATATAGGTTAATCTTAAAATATTTTTTTTCTCTCTCATCCACTGGCCTTTGCATATTGTCTGCAGTTTTTTCAAAACTCCTTAAAAATTTTCCATTTAATTTCTTATGCCAACCCTCAATATATAGAAACTGCTATGAGAAAAGTCATGATGTAGAAGGGACAACTGTATTCTGTTCCTATCCTAATCATAGGATATGATTCAACACCACAGAATCCAACAACCATCCAGTCCAAAGGAAATTGAAGTTGGGAATGGGGCGGTGGGGGAGCATTGCTAAAGTTTATACCCTTCAATAATTGAGCCAGAACTAAATTTTATTTCCAAATTCAATGTTCCTTTCATTACTAAATAAGTTCCTCTACTATAGAGGAAGTGGATTTCCTCTTTCGGGATGAATTGATTTAAAGATAGCTAGTAAGCATGTTATTGGTCTGCATCCTACTGCTTGTTGCCATTAAGATGTATTGGGAAGATGCCATTGGACTGCTAACCTTCCTCTCTAATGTGGTATAACCTTGGGAATGTTATCTAACCTACCTAGCCTTCATATGTAAAAGTTGGGGACTGGATGAGATAGTCTTTGAGATCTGTTTTAGCTGCATATATCTGTGATCCCACAATCCATGATTGATGAGAAGACTGTTGTCCTCCTACAGGAGTAAGCAGGTTCTTATGCCCAAAGGGCATTCATAACCTTTGATCTTGAAACGTCATTCGCTACTGGGTCTATATCCCAAAGAAATCATAAAGAGGGAGAAGACCCACATGTGCAGAAATGTTTGTGGCAGCCTTTTTTGTAGAGACAAAAAATTGGGAATCAAGTAGCTGCCCATCAATTGGGGAATGGATGAGTAAGTGATGGTATATGAATTTAATGGAATCTTTTGTTCTATAAGAAATAACAAGCAGGCTGATTTCAGAAAAGCCTGAAAAGACTTAAACATGAACTATTGCTGGGCAAAACAAGCAGAATCAAGAGACAATTGTACAGAGCAACAACAAAATTATATGATGATCAACTGGATGGACCTGCCTCTTCTCCACAATGTGGAGATTCAAGGCAATCCCAATAGACTTAAGATTGAAAGTGCCATCTGCATCCAGAGAGAGAATTATGAGACTGAAGATGGTTTGAAACACAGCATTTTCGCTTTTTGTTTGTTTTCTTTCTCATGGCTTTTCCCTTCTGGTCTGGTTTTTCTTGCACAATATGACAAATGTGGAAATGTGTTTAAAAGAATTGCACATATTTTAATCTGTATCAGATTACTTGCTGTCTTAATAAAGGAGAAAGGGAGAAAATGTTGGTACACAAAGTCTTACTGAAATGAACATCAAAACTATACTTACAAGTTTTTGAAAAATAAAATAGAATTGAAATTTTTAAAAAAAGCTAGAGGGTTCCACATGTCCCAAAAGCAGGTTTTGCTTCTGGCATCTGCAGGATTCTCAGGAAACCTCTCATAAGCATTCAGCAGATCACTGAGTTCTTCCATTCTGAAGTCTCAAATGTCTGCACCATCAGGCTCAAACTTTTCAAAATGCTAACTGTGATTATTGCCCTGGTAACCTAGTGTTCTGTCATTTCTGCAGGTGACATTTCCACAATTCAATTGGAAAAGTTTTCTTTTCTCATTTCCATATTGCTATAAGACTGTGCTATTTCTGAGCTTCCCAAATACCCAGATGCTGTCACATCTTCAGCAGGTGGTAGAGCTGCTCAGTAACCTATTTTCACTTTGTTGGAAATGTCTAGAGAATGTCTTCAGGGTGTCTGAAATATTTCTCCTTTTCCCTGCTCTGCTATATTCATTTCTACAATCATTTTGAATATTCAGGCAAGTTTGGGTTGAATTTTTTATTTAATTCCCTTGTTTACCCAGGGCAAGAGAATAGGATATTAGAGCATAGTGAGATCCTAGAACATAGAATATTAGAACTGGGAGAAATATTAGAATAAAGGACACATAGATAAGAGTTGGGAGGGATTATAATATTAGTGATAGAAGGGACCCCAGAATATAAAATGCTAAAGCTGGAAGGGACTTTAGGTCACAGCATGCAAGAAGTGGAAGGAATCTAAAAAATAGAACCTTAGAATTGAACCTTTAGAATAAAGGTCATAGAAATAAGGATTTAAGATCTTATGATGCTAGAACTAGCAGGCACTCTGTAACACAAAATGCTAAGGAAGGGACAGGAAGGAAGGAAGGGAGGGAGGAAGGGAGAAAGGGAGGGAACAAAAGAAAGGAGGGAGGGAGAGAGAGAAGGAAGGAAAGGAGAGAAGAAGAAAAAGAGGGAAGGATGGAGGGAGGAGGAGGATGAAGGAAGGAAGGAAGGAAGGAAGGAAGGAAGGAAGGAAGGAAGGAAGGAAAGAAGGAAAGGAGGAAAGGAGGAAGAGAGGGAGGAAAAAATGAAGGGAGGGAGAGAGGGAGGCAGGAAATGGAGGCACAGAGAAATTAAGTCCCTTGACCAAGATCACATGGGTAGTAAGTGACAGAGCCAGGATTTGAACCTCTATATTCACATCCAGCACTCTTTCCAACGTGCTGAATAGCAACAATAAGCTTGGAGAAGTAGACTTGGAAGGGAATTAATAGTTTAATAGTTTTTTTTCAAATATTTGAAGGATCATAGGATCACAGACTTGGAAAAAAAGGAACCTTGAAGATCATATCATCCAAAATCTTTATTTGGGGATGAGGAAACAAATCCAGAAAAGTTAAATAATTTAGTCCCACTCACACAAGGCAGTGCCACAGTCTGGATTCAAACCCAAGCCCTCAGGTCAAGTATCTGAAGATGGATCACATGAAAGAGAGATTCAATTTGCTCTATTTGGTCCTAAAAGGTGGCACACAGAGCAATGGATAGAGACTGCAAAGAGACTTCTTATCAAAAAGAAAATGATTACTACATTGGAAAGAGCATTCACTGGATTTTAAATCGGAGGACCCAGGACTTACATCTCAGTTTTGACCCTTACTCCCCTGTAGGACCTTGGTCAAGTGATCTAACTAATCTGTGCCTCAGTTTACATACTTGTAAAAATGAGGAGATTGGATTAGATGACTTTTGATTGACAGAAAAATTGTGTCACTATTTTATCTATGATTTTAAATTTCTTTCAAAAGGGAGTGTGCTGCCTCAGAAGGTAGGAAGTTTCTTCTTACTAAAAGCAAAGTCTGGGGCAACCACACTTTTCAGAAGCTTTTTAGAAAGGATTCTTCCTCATGTATGGATTAAACTAGGTGTCTCTGGTCTTTTCTTATACTGAAAATGAGTAATCTTAATGATAACTAAACAAGTTTTCTCATTGTCATGTAAAATAATAATGAGGAGGAGGAAAATGATAGTGATGATGATGATGATAATCTTGATGAGGAGGATGAGGATAGTGATAGCTAGAGTTTCTATAGTGCCTTAAAATTCATGAAGCAATTTAGATATGGTTACATATATTATTTCATTTGATCCTCATCATAACCCAAACCAGACAGATACCTTTTACAAATAAGGAAACTGAGAAAGTCAAAGATTAAGTGACTTTCTTAGGTTCACCTAAATAGACCGTCTCTGGGAAAAGATTTGAACTCGTATCCAGCCTCAGACACTTACTAGCTATGTGACTTGAGACAAGCTTCTTAACCTTATTTGACTCAGTTTCCTCACCTGTAAAATGGGCTGGAAAGGGAAATGGCAAACCACTCCAGTATCTTGGCTAAGAAAACCCCACGTGAGATCATAAAGAGTCAGACACAACAGAAATGACTTAACAGCAACAAAACAAGGGGTTGGGCTGATGAAAGGCCTCTGTCTTGGGGTCAAATTCTTGCTCTATCATATCCCTAGTTGACCTTGGAGGCATCCCCTTAGCTGCTCTTAACCTTCCTTTCCTCCTCTGTAAGACGATGGGCCACGTGCCTCCCACTCCCGAATCCACGTGTCGTGTCATCACCTCCCTGATGTCATGGTCCCCTTGGAGAACAAAGGATAAACAGCAATCACAATCACAACCCATTTCCAGCTCTAATAATAGACAGCTCATGTTTATCAAGAGCTTTAATGCAAACAAGCACTTTCCCTGCACCCATGCTTGAGAGAAACAGCCTAAGAACAAAAAAGTCTGGCTTTGAATCCTGCCTCTTAGAACTGGGGGGTCCTAAACAAGTCATACAACTCTCAGGTTCCTCAAATAGAAAGGGATGGTGGACTCCGTGACTTCTAGGATTCCTTTCAGCTAAACAGCACTAACTTCACAGGGAAATTGAGGAGACACACGTAAAGCACTTTTCAAACTTTAAAGCTCCATCTAATGCAAACTATCTCTCATTATTATTATTATTCCTGCTTTGGGATTCTTTAACAACAAGTGCACATATTATCAACTCTTTTTTGGCAAGGAGGCTAAAATTTTAAGTGAATTTCCAAGCTAGTAAGTAGTAGAGACAAAGATCAGTCAAGCTGCCTGAACCTAACAGCACTGTTCCCCTTACAGTGCTGAATCCTGCCCTCAAGAAGCTTACAATCAAGTGGGGTAATAAGACATCCACTGTAGCTGCGATGTTAACTGTGTATCACCAAGGCCAAACACAGCTTTTTTACAATATGGTCTTACAATTTGCTTACACCTGCAGAGGTGGGACCATTGAAATTGGACAGCCAATGGTCTATCTGACCAAATGATCAGAAATCTGAAAACCTTGTTGCTGTTACAGGAATAGGAATTCATAAAAAGTTTCAGAGAAAATTTGGAAAACTTTTATGTCAATATTTCTATGTAGCTAGACTCATCGAAAGGGAGAAACACTGAATAAAAGGGGGGAAAAAAGATGAGAAAATAGTTATACTTTTTACTAGTGGAGGGTCAAGTCCATTTACATTGTGGATTGTGAGAGGCAGCAAAAGGTTTTTATGGTTGAATTTGTGTTCAGGGCTCTATGAGTCTGTAATTTACATATGTCACCCTTTCCCCATTCCAGGAAAACAAGCAGAAAAAAAAATATTTTAATGATCAACAGACTGGCTGCAGCCCTCAAAACGGAAGAATGGTAAAACATTATGACTCTTTTATGGTCTTTCAAAGCCCCATTACTCACCCTAAAAGCTACTAATAACAATCACAGTACTAATATCGGCATCATATTGCTCTGACCCTTTAAGTTCTGCCAAGGGTACAACCCTGCTAGGAAGTAGTACAAGTATTATTATCCACAAGGGAGGAAGCTGAGGAAACCTGATCTCCAAAGCCTTCTGCATCCTCGCTCCCAGGTCCCCGTCCTTTTTCCCTCCTTGTATGGGGGTGATAGGTTTAGAGCTCAAAGGGACCTCAAAGGTCCCCTAGTCTGACCTTTCATTTTACAAATGAGGAAGCTGAGGGCCTCAGAGAAGTGATCTGCTTAAGGTCACCAGGGAATGTCAAAAGCAGGATTATAATCCTGGTCTTCCAACTTCGTACCCAGCGTTGTTCTTTTCGCCATAGCACATTTCCTGTCAGAATCAGAAGGGATAATATGAGCTCCCTAAGTAGACGGGGGCAAGCTCTGCATCCTCCCAGCCTAGCACAAGGTCTGAAATAAAATAAGCAGTTTTTTTAAACATTATAGAATCTATCACTTTTCATTATTTGTTAACTACGGGTTTATATTTTTGTCGATCAAAAAACACGTATTAAGTGCTTACTACATGCCAGGAATAATGCTAAGTGCTGGAGACACAAATAAAAGGGGAATAACTCTTGTGCTCAAGGGGCTTCCAGTTTAATTTTGGGAAGCCTCCACTCACGAAAGGAAGTTGAACAAGGTCAGAGGAATGGAGAGACTAAGCAATTAAATAGGTATTTGTTGAATTGAAGTAAGAAATGCTACTTCTGGAGAGCCTAAATTTGCTTCACCCATTACAATTCCACCTGAGAATAAGCACAGGGTGTGGAAGAGTCTCTAGGGAAACTCAGACTATGGTTTCTTGCAATCTCCTAGCAGAATACAGAGTCAGGGTGGTCAAGAAACAGAGACGGGAAGCCAGAAGTCCTGGGTTGGACACGCAGATGGACTTCTGGCTGTGACCATGGGCCACTCACCTTGTCATCGTCTGAGCTATTTCCTCATCTACAAAATGAGAACTTCTGTTCCGCTGAGGCACCTATTACGGCAAACAGGAAGCTAATTGAAAAGTGCCATGGAAAGTCAATTAGCAGCTCTCATCATGAAGAGGAAGTGTTTCAGAAAAGTCCTAAAGAATCATTACGGCGTACGGTAGACATATTCTATCTAGGAGCCCCTAGTCAAGCCGCTAACCATTAAAACTCTCTTTGCCTGGTTTTCATGATCACTCTTATTGACAATGGATTGGGTTGCTCCGATTTTTTAGATGTTCAAGGCACTTCATAGCCAAACCATCATTTGATCCCCATAACAAGGAAACACATCTTTGAATAGGACCAGTCCCAACTTTGTATATTCCTTGTTTAACAAATAACCTGAGGCAAGAGACAAATAATCCATGAAATAATTTGATTTCCCTTTTATTAGAGCAAAGAACCAAGTCCTGTAAGTTTTATTTGGGCTTTAATTCATTCTCTGTTATCCCAAATGGTTGGCTGACTGGAGACATTAATTCCCCAGGCATTGTCTTGTAACCTGAACACAGCATCACAGAAAACTGCCCACGCTCCATATAACACAGCACAAAAAGATGTTCCTTCATACATTTTGCTTTCTTTCTTTTTTTGTATGCAAAAGTGCTTAAGAGATAAATTGAATTTTATTGTCTAAAATAAAATTTTATGTTATTGCAGAGGAGGAAAATGGGTATTAGCTATTACGATGTACACAGGGATGACATAATTGAGAGAAATCAGACTGATTTGTCTCCATTAGATTAGCTGGATCATTGAATAAGCTTTGAAGGTTTATTCCTGGTCCGAATGATGATTCATCCCCACCAAGAGCAAACAGCAGAGATCACACTATTGTGTTTCAGTAATGAGGAAAAACAGGCCTTTTTATTCATGACTTTTGTTTTTTCAAAGCTTATCTGAAGAGATGGACTTAGGCAGAGAGAAATGGAGAAAGGAGAAAGAATCCAACCTTGAAAACTCTACTTGTTCATCCAGATACTAATGATTATGACTGATAATGAGGAGGATTTTAGCAGAGCCAGTAGAAAGAGAAGAGAGATGAAACACCTTACACAATTCAGCTTATAAAGGAAATTCACTGCATAGTTTCTAAAGAAGCAATGAGATGAGATGGAAAGCAGCAGGAAAAGTGCTCAGTTTGGAGTCCAAGAACCTGTATTCAAATCTAAGTTCTGAGTTCTGTAGTCTATATGATCTTGGGTGAGTCATTTGACTTGCTCGTGCCTCAGTTTCCTCACTTGTAAAAAATAAAGGAGTTAGAATAAATGACCTTAAAAGTCTCTTTTAGATCTTGAGCTATGATTCTGTGATAAATCATCTAGATGGAAAATTGGGGACATTAATATGTGCTCTAATTGTCCCTAGGAGTATCATAAGGACAACATAAATTTAACCCACTCTCTCACCAAGGTACTCACAAATGATTTTTAAGGCAAATTTATTTAAAATAGAGAAGAATTATGTCTTTTACTTTCTATTATTTTGAAAGACACAAGGTAAGAAAGACAAACAGTGCCTCTGAATTTAAATCATTCATTTAAAACAAAATTTCCCTTGTCTGGTTCACAGATTTGGAGCTAGACTGGGTTTTCAAGATTATCTATTCTAAATGTCCTTCATTTTATATATGAGTTCTAGACAAAGGGGGAGTAACTTAGACTCATGGAGTTTTATTGCAAGAGTTAACTTATTCAAGGCTTCATAGTGATTACATCTTGAATCTAGGTCCTTTGAATCTAAATTCATAGAAATGAATGGGAGCCAACGTGGCAGAATATGAGTAAACCATACAGTCCAATCCCTCCCCCATCACATTTTAAGAATTATGAACCAAGAAATAAGGAGACAATTGAAGGATAAATTATGTCCAACTTATATTGTTTCATCTTTCCAAGACTAAATAAAAAATTTCACCAACAGTCACATGACCTCAGCTTGATCACTGTAGAACAAAAGTGATCCAGGGTCACAGATTCAATATGTTCAAGGACACATAGGACTGATCTTGGACTCAGTCTCCTGCCCAGGAATGCAACTCAAGAAGATGGGAGATTCCCAGAAGAGCCAGATTTACAGACTCAGACCTAAAAGAGCTCTGAAATAACCAGCAAAATAAGATTTCTCAAAGCAGATTATTAGAAAAGTGACTAACTAAAAAGTAAATAGAACTATTAGGAGGCCATTAATGCCTAAGATATACACAGAGAAGATGAGAATAATTCCAAAAAAACTAGATCAATTAGAATCCATAGAAGAAATAATTCAAGAATTTAAAATGTTATCATAAATGAAATGAGAATGAGAAAGAAAATAAGTGAAATAGAAATGAGAGTTGGATGGAGAGATTCAGAAAGAGAAAGCATAAGAGTAACAGACTTGTCCAAGTAAGAGACTCTTTGAAAATTAAAATGGACCAAATAGAAGTTAATTAATCTGTGAGGTGCAAGAACAAAGTCAAAAGCATGAAAAAAATAGAAGAAAATCGGATGCATATCAGACTAAATATAATTGACCTAGAAACTAGACCAGAGACAGGTAATCAAAATCATTAAGCTACCAGAAAGCCATGACTGGCTATCACATTTCAATAAATCATGGAATAAAACTTTCCAGATCTTTTAGAATGTGTACATAAAACTAAAAATGGAAAGAATCTCCTAGTCCCTTCCTGAAAGAGGTCTCAAAATAGAAACAAAGAATGCCATAGCCAAACTTCAGAGATTACAGATCAAAGGAAAAAATATTTGCAAATAGCTCAAAAGAAATCTAAGTGCTGAAGAACAACAGTCAAGATCACATAAGATTTTTCAGATATCACCATTAGGGGGGTGAAAATCATGGGATATTATATTCCAACAGGCAACAACATTGGTTGACAATTTAGAATAATTTACCCAGAAAAATTGAATATAATTCTCCAAGGGAAAACGGATCTTCAATGAAATAGAGAAATTTGTATGGAATATTACTGTTCTGTAAGAAATGACCAACAGGATGATTTCAGAAAGGCCTGGAGAGACTTACAGGAACTGATGCTAAGTGAAATGAGCAGGACCAGGAGATCATTATATACTTCAACAACAATACTAGATGATGACCAGTCCTGATAGATCAGGCCATCCTCAGCAACGAGATCAACCAAATCATTTCTAATGGAGCAGTAATGAACTGAACTAGCTATACCCAGAAAAAGAACTCTGGGAGATGACTAAAAACCATTACATTGAATTCCCAGTCCCTATATTTATGCACACCTGCATCTTTGATTTCCTTCACAAGCTAATTGTACAATAATTCAGAGTCTGATTCTTTTTGTACAGCAAAATAATGTTGTGGTCATGTATACTTATTGTGTATCTAAGTTATATTTAATATATTTACCATCTACTGGTCATCCTGCCATTTAGGGAGGGGGGGGGTAAGAGGTGAAAAATTGGAACAAGAGGTTTGGCAATTGTTAATGCTGTAAAGTTACCCATGTATATATCCTGTAAATTAAAGGCTATTAAATAAAAAAAAAAAAAAAAAAAAAAATAGAGAAATTTGAATTATTCTTGATGAAAAGACTAGAACTGTGTGAAAACTTTGAAATACAAATTTGGAAATAAAGAAATAGAAAGAGGTAAACACAAGCAAACAATTAGAAAAGATTTTGTAAGGATGGAGTATTTGCAATTGATATAAACATGCCCTAAGAACTATGATGTCAACAGGAATCAGAAAGAGGGTCAGATAAGTTGGAGGGACTGAGAATGTTTCCATGTTTATGTTAGGAAAGAAAATGAAGAGATTTTTATTTTATATATATTGAGGGATGTTTATAAAAGATGACACATTAGAAGAGGTGGGGGAGGAAACATCACTAGAACCTAACTTTGAACAGATAAAGAGCAAAGCGAATGACAGTTTTGCTAGAATGACATTATTAAAATGAATAATTTTTAAAGATGTAAAAATTCTAATTAGCACTGATTACCCATGATTAAAGAAGACTTGTGACTTAGAATGCTTCCCCCTCCTGACAGTGATGGGCTAAATATGCCTGATGACACTTGCATTTTGGGAGATGACCAATGTGGAAATGGGATTGGCTTTTCTATATATGTTTGTTGCAAGGGTTTTGTTTTTCTTTTTGTCTAGTTTGAGGAATGGATGGCTGGGGCTAAAAAAGATGCTCCCTCTCCTGACTCTAGACATTTTAACTAGAATTTTTCCCTCCCTATTTCTGCCTTCTAGCTTTTTCTAGCTTCCTTCAAATACTAGCTGAATTCCCACATTCTACAGGAAGCCTTTTCTGAGCCCCTTTCATTTTCATCTTTCCTCCACTCACTGTGTCCAATTTATCCCGGATACATCTTATTTGAATCTTGTTGTTTGCATCTATCTCCCCCATTGTCCTGGAGAAAAAGGACTGCCTTTTGCTTTTCTTTATATGCCCAGAACAGTCCTTCCATACAGTATAAGCACTCCATAAATGATTGTTGATTGATTGACAGAGAGGAAAGATGCTCACTAATTGAACATATCAATTAAAAATCCATAAGCATGCAAAAAATTAATCCTTTAATATTAAACAAAATGGATTTCTTTACACAGAGAATAAGCCATGAAAAGGATAATCATCCAAGCCATGGTTTAAACCTTATTTAGAAACAAAAAATGTTTCAGCACTGTGATGTGATTTGAAGGGATGACTGAGCCCACTATTCAAAAATGTCAGCGGATCAACTTTATAACGAGTAGAGATGTCCTGAAATGAGATAGGCTAACTTATAAGCTCTCTAATTCTAATACTTCAATAAATATTTAAGGGAAGGGAACAAATATTTAAGTTTCTGCTATGTCCCAGAACTGAACTAAGCACTTCATATATATTTCACTTGATCCTCGCAACAATCCTGGGAAGTTTCTTCTATTACAATCCCCATTTTATAGTTAAGGAAACTGAGGCAGATGGGGATTCAATGACTTGAACATACAGCTAGTAAGTGTCTGAGACTGGATTACAACACAGATGTCCCTAATTCCAGTCCTAGTGCTCTATCTGATGTGCTTTTATCAATGGAAAAGCTTCTCCAGTGCTGAAACATTGCAATATCTCAGGGGTTTTAAAACTCTTGTCCATATTTGGCCATAAATTTTACACAGACTATTTATCTCAAACCCTGAGACTTTTCTCTATTCCTTCACTTTTTCTAGAATACCCATGCAACCTTCAGGCTACCCATAATTCCCCTGGCTCATGTCCTTGATAATATCTTTTACTTAACTTTTTATACATAAGTCATTGTTCACAAAAGATGTCTATTGGACCTTTGGTCACCTGAAATTTTGAATCTTTTGTTATTAAAGCTTTCCCTGATTCACACCCATATGACAGCAGCGGAAGATGTTTAGAAAGGGGAGATGGGAAGACTTTTGGTAAGGGAGAGCAATTTGAGATCAATGAAATAAATATTGGTGAAATATCCCAACTGCCTTCTAACCAGAGGTCCTCCTCTTATTTTAGACATAGCTCGTGTGTGTGTCTCTGTATGTATCTGAGTCTCTTAAGTCAGCATGAGGAGGTAGAAGTTGGGTTCTCATGTGAATTCAATTCAAGAGTATTTGTACCTGCAGCCAGTACGGATTCTCTCTGCCTCAGGCACAGAAGCAGTCTGAACCCTTATAGAACACGGAATTTCAGAATGAAGGTGAGCTCTGAGGCCATCTTGTCCAACCCAGTGCTGAAAGGAAGCAGCTTGACAACCTCCTCAACAAATGGTCATCCTACTCGAAGACCTCCAGAAAAGGGGACTCTCCCCTCTCCCGGTCAGTCCATTCTGCTTTTGGATAGCTCCAACTTTTCAGGAAGATTTCCTCATCTTTAGGCAGCCTCTATTTCTCTGTATCTCTCAACCATAGCACCTCTCTTGGTCCAGGAGGAACAAAGCCAATGAAGTAGTTGGTCATTTCACTTTGGAGGATCCGGACCTTAGAGATCATCCCATCCATTCCCTTCATGTGACAGAGAAGGGAAGTAATGGAGAAATGCTCAAGCCCACACAGAGCTGATGCTGGACCTTGGTCATCCCAGCCAACGCCGCTCATTAGGCATTCTTTGGAATACTACTATTATTTAATTATGGCACAGATATTTGTAGACTACCATAGAAACCTGAAAATAATCTTAACTTTTCCAAATAAGCACCACACATGCATTTTGGACCTAACATATTTATACACTGCATCTAAATGCAGGAGCACATGTAGATGAGAGTACTGGAAAACAGCAGTATTTTCTCCTAAAATGATACTTTAATTTTTCAAAGAGAAACCTCTCAAAAAAATTTAACATGACCTCTCTTTGTCTCTTTTCCCCTTTTCTCTTACTCTTTACTCTATCCTCATCTTCCTTTGTTCCATGTCTTTTTACTCCTTTTTCTTTTCTCTCCCTTCTCCTTTTCCTTTTGTCACTTCCTTCCTTCTTTTCTTTCTCCCTCCTTCCTCCTCCTTGAGCAAATCTGGGAGGAAGAGTAGAATGAAAAGTCAGGAGTAGAACTGACTCCTTTGAAGATACCAGTGGGGAAGCACACTTCACAAAGCCAGGTTTTCTAAGGGCAGTGTCTCTAGCTCAAGGCCTGGGGCTCTTCCCCAGTCACTCCCCACCCCGTCCCATCTCGCCCAAGGTCAGAGACAGAGTCGGACCTGAATGCCTAGCATGCGGTCATCAGTCCAACAGTTCTTTTCACATCCCCACAAAGCTCCACACCTTCTGAGCTGCGTAATTGCCATTGATTTTTCCCTTGCTGGGAGGCATTATTGTAGTTTTACTGTGTACAGAAGCTCTGCAGAAACAACAGGTTTGAACCACCAGCTTCCAGCCTCCCACAAACCGGGCAGGGCGAGTGCCACCGGCCGCCACCTTGAGCTGGACTCAGCCTTGTGGCCAAAGCAATGATGAGTGACCACGCTTTCATTTCAGACTTCCCAGAAAGTTCCTGGAGAAGCTTACGGAGGCCCGAGGACGGGTGACACGAGACTTATGCTCTGGAAAACAGGATTCTGGGAGGGAAGCGTGGTAGCGTTTGGATCACAGTTCAGGACAACCTCAGTCTGATAGAGGAAAGTGCAGGTTTTTCTGCCTCACGTCAGGGCTACATGCAGAACAAAGCCGCGGAAGCAGATTGTTGATGGGACGCTCTGGGCAAGGACTCATTCAGGAACATTCACTTCATGTTCTCACCTAGATTCCTGCCCGTGTCCCGTAGGACTGCTTCTCATGGATTCAAGAAAAGGCATCGAGGCCTTTGGACTCCAGGATAAGGAGAGGGCCGAGGACTAGGAACACCCACGATTCCTCTGCCTGGTCAGCCGGTGGAGGCCCGTGGGGGTGTTTGCACACTGGACCAAACTGCTGGGTCGGTCGGCAGGGACTCTCCCAGCTAGATCCACTCCCAAGCTGAAAGCTTGGGCAGACAATGGGCTGGGGGCTTCTCATATCTGATTATGGAGAGACCGGGGAAAGATCTCTCTTCCATGGAAGATTCAGAGAAGTGCTCAGAGCCTGAGCTCAGGGGCCAGCAAACCCACTTCCTCCACTTTGTGGGCCAAATTCTAGAATCAAAGCACTTCCCACCCCACTGGGGAGACCAGCTAGCCCCTGGATGCCTTTAGGGAGATCCCGTGACCTACAGAATGGGAGGGGATCCATCCCAGATGCCATCTCACCGAACGGCTGCTTCCAGGGGTCATCCAGTCTTCACGTGAAGACGTCCAGTGACGGAGACCCAATGGCCGAACACGGCAGGGTCGTTTGAGACAGCTCTTAGTGGTTGAGAGACGACTTGTAGACAGAGAACCAGTTTCAGAGCCAGAGATCTGGCTCAAGTCCTACTCATGACCACTGAGACCGGTCACTTAACTCCTCATCCCCAGCCAACTCTTTAAGACAAGAACTACAACAACAACAGCATTTATATTGAACTTACCATATAGTACCAGACTAAATATTTCACAAATTCATCTCATTTGATCCTCCCAACTCTGAGAGGAAAATGCTATTACTGTCCCCATTTTACAGTTGAACAAACTGTTCCAAGCAGGTTAAGTGACATTGCCTGAGGCTGACTCGAGTCTCCCAGACTAGGGACCCAGAGCTCTCCCCATTGCTTCACCTAACTGCCTTCAATTCCAAGTTGAAAAGCTTATCATTGCACTGTATTGGTGAAAGGAATTTCCTTATCAGGAGCTGCCTACACCAATAAAAATCTGGTTTTTAGAAATCCTTCCTAAGTTCTTTTTTCATATTGAATCAGGATCTGAATCCTTCCAACTTTTACCATTGGACCTGGATCTGCTCTTTTTTTCCAGGGCCTCCTTTCCCATATCTGAAGGCGGCACTTGCTCTCCCCCAACTCAAAAGATTTCTCTTTTTTAAGAAAAGTCGTTTTTCAAGTGCAACCTGAGAGGCTCTGCGGTCACATTCCAATATTTTTCCCACACAGAGAAGACGCCCTGATTAAGCGATAGGGAATGTCAATTAAATGCCAAGGCCGCGCTTGAGTATGACCTCCATATAAATGTGACCTTTGACTCGGAGAGGTAGAAAAGTTAATGAAGTCAGCCAGCGCTGGCTGAATGGTTGACTGAGGGAGGGCTCGCTCTCCCTCTAAATTCACAAGGAGTCATTAATTAGCTGACTCTCTCCCCTTCGAAAGTCCGAGCTGTGGCTAATCAGGGCTATGTTTACAAACCAGGGGACCTGGCCCGGAATCATAAATCATTTTTTGGCCTAGACTTGGCAAGAGCTGACCGACTGGAATGGCTTTGTTCACAGGTCATGTGTCCTGGGAGGAGGCGGGGAGCGGGTGGGGAGTGAGGCAAGAGGAAATGGGGATGGGGAAAACTCCCCAGCGGAACCAGCTGGTGGCAAAAGGATGAAATGTAGAAATATGCCCTCGGCACTCTCGGGGTCAGCGCTCTCGGGGGACCTTTTCTGCACCTCCTCACCTTTGGCCTTTGTGTTCTCCCTTCTCCCCTCTCCCACTCCTCTCAACAAAGTACAGAACATCAGGTTCTCCTCTCAGGAAAAGATCAGACACCAGTTATTTATGCTCTTCTGTGCCAGTCATAGACATATCGGGAGCGGAGAGGGAGAAATAGCATTTAAAGGTTGACTATTCATGGGGGAATAACCAACTTGTCCCTGAGGCAAAGGCGTTAATGCATCATCAGGCAATGGGGAGAATATTTGTAAAGCAGTGATCCAAAAGAAAGAAAAGAGAGAAAAAGAGGAAGAAACGAAGGAAGGAAGGAGGGAGGGAGAGGGAGGAAGGAAGGAAGGAAGGGAAGAAGGAAGGAAGGAAGGAAGGAAGGAAGGAAGGAAGGAAGGAAGGAAGGAAGGAAGGAAGGAAGAAGGAAGGAAGGAAGAAGGAAGGAAGGAAGGAAGGAAGAAGGAAGGAAGGAAGGAAGGAAGGAAGGAAGGAAGGGAAGAAGGAGGAAGGAAGGAAGGAAGGAAGGAAGGAAGGAAGGAAGGAAGGAAGGAAGGAAGGAAGGAAGGAAGGAAGGAAGGAAGGAAGGAAGGAAGGAAGGAAGGAAGGAAGGAGGAGGGAAGAGGAAGGAAGGAAGGAAGGAAGGAAGGAAGGAAGGAAGGAAGGAAGGAAGGAAGGAAGGAAGGAAGGAAAGGAAGGAAGAGAAGGAAGGAAGGAAGAAGGAAGGAAGGAAGGAAGGAAGGAAGAAGGAAGGGGAAGGAAGGAAGGAAGGAAGAAGGAAGGAAGGAAGGAAGGAAGGAAGGAAGGAAGGAAGGAAGGAGAGGAGAGGAGAAGGAAGGAAAAGGAAGGAGAAGGAAGGAAGGAGAGGGAGGAAGAGAAGGAAGGAAGGAAGAGGAAGGAAGGAAGGAAGGAAGGGAAGGAAGAGGAAGGAAGGAAGGAGAGGAAGGAAGGAAGGAAGGGAAGGAAGGAAGGAAGGAAGGGAAGGAGGGAGGAAGGAGGAAGGAAGGAAGGAAGGAAGGGAAGGAAGGAAGGGGAAGGAGAGAAGGAAGGAAGGAGGGAGGGAAGAAAGGAAGGAAGGGAGGGAAGGAAGGAAGGAAGGAAGGAAGGAAGGAAGGAAGGAAGGAAGGAAGGAAGGAAGGAAGGAAGGAAGGAAGGAGAAGGAAGGAAGGAAGGAAGGAAGGGAAGAAGGAAGGAAGGAAGGAAGGAAGGAAGGAAGGGAAGAAGGAAGGAAGGAAGGAAGGAGGGAGGGAGAGGAAGGAAAGAAGGAAGGAAGGGAAGAAGGAAGGAAGGAAGGAAGGAAGGAAGGAAGGAAGGAAGGAAGGAAGGAAGGAAGGAAGGAAGGAAGGAAGGAATTCAGTCTCTTATCTCCTTGTCTTTGGGCTGACCTCCAGATTCTTCCGAAGGCTCTCTCTCCTCAGTCTTCCCTCCTGAAACCTAGAATGTGCAAAATCCTGAGATGGATGCAGAGGCAAAGAGAGCTGGACCTTTAGCCCCATAGAACACCTGACCCCACTGAACATCACCAATAAAGCAGAACGCATGGGAAGGACCAAGGGAGCGCCATGTCCCTGCGGAGGGGGTGAGATGCCCGCAGCTCACCATGGACATGAGCCATCCTGGCTGGCACTCTTGCTTGCCCTTCTCTGTCCCACATGACATCTAGCAATGTAAACAGGGCAGGCTTTGATAAATAGCTTTTTTATGGAATCACACCCCAAAAGTTCATACTTGTATGATTAATGCTTGCAGCCTTCACAGGCTTTCACACATCATTACCCTTGAGTTTCACAACAGGGAGATGAGTAGAACCAAGATTCATATCCTCTGGTCCAAAGGAGAAGGAAGTTTAGGGCGGGAGCCACAAAGTTCCCTAGTCCTGGGCCACTTTAGCCTGCAGTCCTGAGATTTGGAGTTGGGCACATTTGCCCCAGATGAGGAAACTGAAAGCCCGAGTAGAAGTCTCTCTCCAGAGATCACTCAGTTAACAGCTGATATTGGAACTCAGACTGCAGGCTCACGAGAAGACCCCTTCTAGGTCAACTTGCCCATCACACTTGTGCAGACGTGTCCAGGCTGGTGAATGACAGACTCAGGTTGCAAACCCACTTCTCTGAGTCAGTGCTTTCTCGACAATCCCACAGGGCCTCCTTCGGTGATAGGAGAGCTCATCCCACCATCCTGCCTTCAGAAGGCTGAAAAATAGGCTGGTGAGGATTTAGAAAAATCCTATAATGAGAAATGTCATAATGAAAAGCTTATAAAAACAATACTGAAAGAAAGCCACACGGAAGCTAATTTTCCCTGAACATTTCTTTGCCTTGGTTCAATTTTTGTTTCAAGTAGCTGGATCCACTTTGAGGATGGGGCAGTCCAGGCAAGAACCATAGCACAAAGGCCCATTTTTTTCTGTAACATGGTTAACAGGGAAAGTTTATGATTATGCATCAACAGGTCTCCTGCACCAGAAAGCCCCAGCAATGACAGCCTTTGTGGGATGAGGATCCATATTCAATGACACTGTTATTAACATTCAGATTAGGGGGTAGACTTAGAGAAATAATAGTGGATTTCTATTTACTGCTTTTCAACTAAATGAGTCATATAATTAAGCCAGTTCACTCTTCTCACTACCCATCACCTCTCCGACCGTCTTGGACACAAATACATGGAGTGGTCCCGCATGCATGCAGGAAGCCAGTTCAGCGGAGGCCGAGGTTCTGGGGGTGGGTGGGGGGTCTCCAATTCAGATCCACACCCCGCAGGTGAAGGGGCTCCAAGCAGAAAGGGGAATAACGGATAAAGCAAGAGCCGGGACTCGGCAGGCTCGGCTCCAAGTTCACTTGGCTTCTGACTTTGTACATGACTCATCCCCCTCTCCTACCTTCAGGTTTCTTCTACATAAGATATATAAGTGATATATAATTATTACTTGTAGTTTGGAGGGAGCGCTTACTTCCTACTTGCAGGGATGGGAAAGAGTTGAAAATATTGGGGAAAACTTTGTCTTCTCCTCTTACCAGAATGAATGGGCAACATTTCTTGATGTTGGGGGAGAATAACAGGAGAGAGAGAAAGCAGAGGAAAAGGATCGTGTGTGTACAAATCCATCACCAGAAAACTGATGATCTTGACACAAAATTCTTTTTTATATTTTCTACAAGCTGAGATACAACACAAGTTTCAAGCGGTCACATGACGACACATCAGACATTTTCTCCAGTCTTCAAACCTCTCCACAACAGGAAGCGTGCACAAGAAATAAAGAAACTGGGGGGGCGGAGCCAAGATGGCGGAGAAGACACACACGACTTTCTAAGCTCTTCTCTTACCCTCTTTATCAATATTATATCGAGCCTCAAAAATAGTCTTGACTGCTACAATTCGTAAAGATAAGAAGTAGAACAACTCACCGGCCGAAGAAAATCTGCAGTCTCGCCAAAAAAGGTTGGTTCCGGGGCCAGGGGGGAGATCGGCACAGACAGGGAGAGAAATTAGGTTCCGAGGAGAGTCTCAAACCGAGGGTGAAGGCACAGATCTCAGCACAAGCGCGCAGCCCCAACCCGCAGTAAGGGCTTTTCCTTGGGGCAGTTGTGATCCTGCATGGCAGGAGGACGCAGCCCGGGTTAGCCTCCAATCTGCACAGTGGGGAGCTCGGCTTGGGGCCATAGAGCTTTTCCAGGGCCGATTTGCATCAGGCAGAGACACTGGGCAGAGTTTGTGGCTGTCTGCGTTCTGCGGTCTGCGCTCAGCTGCTAATACTCACAGTCCCACAAGAGGCTCCGGCCTGGGGCAGTGACACTTTCACCCCTTAGTCTCTAGCCCAGGGCAATCGATAATCCACTCAGCCCTACTAAGCCGTTTGATAGCTTGGCCAGTGCTGAATCCACTTCCTGTTGGGGGAAGGGAAAACTCTCACCCAGAACACTCCCATACCTGGGAGACGGAAATCGGTTTACATCTTTCCCTGCTCTGCAGAGGAAGCTGGTAACCCCCTTGCCTAGGAGACCTACCCTAAAGGCTTTAAAACATGAATAAAAAGATGAAAAGAACAATCGACAGCTTCTATGCAGAAAAAGAGCAGGTCAGCAAACCTGAAGAGACCTCAAACAGCAAAAATGCATCAGACTGTCCTTTACATATGTTTCATAGAAGAGACCATTAAAAGTCTCAAAAGAGAGTTAGAAGATAAATGGGGAAAGGAAAGAGAAGCCTTACAAGAGAGCAACAACTTCCTGAAATACGAATTGAAAAGTTAAAAATTCCCAGGAAGTGCAAATTGGTGAATTGGAAAAAATAAAAAAATCACAGGAAAGTAAGAATTGTGAATTGGAAAAAATAAAGAATTCACTAGAAAGTAGGATCCGTGAATTGGAAAAGACAAAGAACACGCAAGAAAGTAGGATCGGTGAATTGGAAAAAGAAAATAATTCACTAAAAAAGAAAATTAGTGAAATGGAGAAAAATTCCACAGACCAAAACAATACATTCAAAAACTCAATTGGACATATACAGAAAGAAGTAAAAAAAGCTAATGAAGAAAATAATTCTTTAAAAATTAGAACTGAACAAATTGAAACTAATGATGCATTGAGACAGCAAGAATCAGTCAAGCAAAAATAAAAAAATGACAAACTGGAAAACCATGAATTATCTACTTGCTAAATGACAGACTTGGAAAATAGATCTAGAGAGATAATCTGAGGATTATTGGACTTTCCGAAAACTATGATGAAAAAAAGAGCCTAGATACTATTTTACAAGAAATCATCAAAGAGAACTGCCCAGATGTAATAGAATCAGAAGGTAAAATAGGCATTGAAAGAATTCATCGAACACCTTCTGAAAGAAACCCTAAAATAAAAACCCCAAGGAATATTGTGGCAAAATTTCAGAACTATCAGATTAAGGAAAAAATTTTACAAGCAGCCAAAACCATTTAAATACCGAGGTGCCACAATAAGGATCACCCAAGATCTGGCTCCCTCTACATTAAAGGAAAGAAGGGCCTGGAATATGATATTCCGAAAGGCACAAGAACTTGGGATGCAGCCAAGAATAAACTACCCAGCTAAGTTGAGCATTTTCTTCCAGGGAAGAAGATGGACATTTAATGAAACAAATGAATTCCATTTGTTTCTGAAGAAAACCAGAACTAAACAAAAAATTTGATCTCCAAGAATAGAACCTCAAGAGATGCAGAAAAGGTAAAAATAACTCTTGAGAATTGTATTTCTGTTGTGGATATACAAAAAAATACATGTAAAATTTGATAGTACTGATATAACATAAAAAAGGGAAGTAGATATGGAAAAGGGATGATGGCAGAATAAGGTGGGAAGGAGGGATAAAAAGAGGGAAACCACATCCCACAAAGAGGCTAAGGAAACTTATCATATCTGAGGGAATTTAGAGAGGGGGAGGAACATTGTGTGAATCTTACTCTCATCAGAGTTGGCTCAAAGGAAAAATAATTGACATTTGTTTTAGAGAAAATTCTCTCACCTCATTAAAAACGGGGAGAGGAAAAGGAAAAGAAAAGAGTAATAAGGGAAGGAAGGGGAAAGACCAAAGGGGAGGGGAGGGATTATAAAGAGGATAAGTATCGTGATACAAGAGGGGTACATAAGTTTAAAAGGGGGAAGTTTAAAAGGGGGAAAGAGGATTGGGGGAGGCAAGAATAAGTAAAGCACAATCTGGGGTTATTAGGATGGCAGGAAATACAAATTTAGTAATTCTAACCGTAAATGTGAATGGGATGAACTCCCCCATAAAGAGGAGGCAGATAGCAGACTGGATCAAAAGTCAGAACCCTACAATATGTTGTTTACAAGAAACACATTTAAAGCAGGGGATACATATAGAGTAAAGGTAAAAGGCTGGAGCAAAATCTATTATGCTTCAGGTGAAGTCAAAAAAGCAAGGGTAGCCATCCTTATCTCAGATCAAGCAAAAGTAAAAATTGATCTAATTAAAAGAGATAAGGAAGGAAACTACATCCTGCTAAAGGGTAGCATAAACAACGAAGCAATATCAATATTAAACATATATGCACCAAGTGGTATGGCACTCAGCTTCCTAAAGGAGAAGTTAAGAGAGTTGCAAGAAGAAATAGACAACAAAACTGTAATAGTAGGAGATCTCAACCTTGCACTCTCAGAATTAGACAAATCAAACCACAAAACAAATAAGAAAGAAATTAAAGAAGTAAACAGCATATTAGAAAAATTAGGTATGTTGGATCTTTGGAGAAAATTGAATGGAGATAGAAGGGAATATACTTTCTTCTCAGCAGTTCATGGAACCTATTCAAAAATTGACCATATATTAGGACATAAAGACCTCAAAATTAAATGCAAGAAAGCAGAAATAGTAAATGCTTTCTTTTCAGATCATGATGCAATAAAAACTACATTCAACAAAAAATTAGGGAAATAGACCAAAAAGTAATTGGAAACTAAACAACATCATCTTAAAGAATGATTGGGTGAAGCAGCAAATTATAGATACAATTAATAATTTCACTCAAGATAATGACAATGATGAGACATCATACCAAAATTTGTGGGATGCAGCCAAAGCGGTAATAAGAGGGAATTTTATATCCTTAGAGGCTTACTTGAATAAACAGAGAAAGAAAAGATTAATGAATTGAGCATTGCAACTAAAAAACTAAAAAGACCAAATTAAAAACCCCAATCAAATACTAAATTGGAAATTTAAAATTAAAAGGAGAAATTAAAAATATTGAAAGTAAAAAATCTATTGAACTAATTAATAAAACTAAGAGTTGGTTCTATGAAAAAGCCAATAAAATAGATAAGCCTTTGGTAAATCTGATTAGAAAAGGAGGGAGGAAAATGAAATTAGTAGTCTTAAAATGAAAAGGGAGAACTTTCCACCAAGGAAGAGGAAATTAGAGAAATAACAAGGAGTTATTTTGCTCAACTTTATGCCAATAAATTTGATAACCTAAGTGAAATGGATGACTACCTCCAAAAATATAGACTTCCTAGACTAACAGAGGAGGAAGTAAATTGCTTGAATAGTCCCATTTCAGAAAAAGAAATAGAACAGGCAATTAAACAACTCCCTAAGAAAAAATCCCCAGGACCAGATGGATTTACATGTGAATTTTACCAAACATTTAAAGAACAATTGGCCCAATGCTTATATAAATTATTTGATAAAATAGGGAATGAAGGAGTCCTACCAAATTCCTCTATGACACAGACATGGTACTGATACCTAAACCAGGTAGGCTGAAAACAGAGAAAGAAAATTATAGACCAATCTCCTAATGAATATTGATGCTAAAATCTTAAAAAGATATTAGCAAAAGACTACAGAAAATCATCTCCAAGATAATACACTATGATCAAGTAGGATTTATACCAGGAATGCAGGGCTGGTTCAATATTAGAAAACTATCAATATAATTGGCCATGTTAATAACCAAATTAACAAAAACCATATGATCATCTCAATAGATGCAGAAAAGCATTTGATAAAAATCCAACATCCATTCCTATTAAAAACACTTGAGAGTATAGGAATAAATGGACTTTTCCTTAAAATAATCAGCAGCATCTATTTAAAACCTTCAGTAAGCATCATATGTAATGGAGACAAACTGCAACCATTCCCAATAAGATCTGGAGTGAAACAAGGTTGCCCACTATCACCGTTACTATTTAATATTGTATTAGAGACGCTAGCTATAGCAATAAGAGCTGAGAAAGAGATTAAAGGAATAAGAATAGGCAATGAGGAAGCCAAATTATCACTCTTTGCCGATGACATGATGGTATACTTAGAGAACCCCAGAGATTCTGCTAAAAAGTTATTAGAAATAATCCACAACTTTAGCAAAGTCGCTGGTTATAAAATAAACCCACATAAGTCATCAGCATTCTTATATATCACTAACAAAATCCAAACAGTCAGAGTTACAAAGAGAAATTCCATTTAAAGTAACTACTGATAATATAAAATATTTAGGAATCTATCTGCCAAGGGAAAATCAGAAACTTTATGAGCAAAATTACAGACCACTTTTCACACAAATTAAGTCTGATCTAACCAATTGGAAAAATATTAAATGCTCTTGGATAGGGCGAGCAAATATAATAAAGATGACAATATTACCTAAACTAATCTATTTATTTAGCGCCATACCATTCAGACTCCCAAAAACTATTTTAATGACCTAGAAAAATAACAACAAAGTTCATATGGAAAAACAAAAGGTCAAGAATTTCAGGGAATTAATGAAAAAAATCAAATGATGGTGGCTTAGCTGTACCAGATCTAAAATTATATTATAGAGCAGCAGTTACCAAAACTATTTGGTATTGGCTAAGGAATAGATTAGTTGATCAGTGGAATAGAGTAGGTTCAAGGGATAAAACAGTCAACAAATATAGCAACCTAGTCTTTGACAAACCCAAAGATCCCAGCTTTTGGGATAAGAACTTACTGTTTGATAAAAATTGCTGGGAAAATTGGAAACTAATATGGCAGAAACTAGGCATTGATCCATACTTAACGCCTGTACACCAAGATAAGGTCAAAATGGGTTCATGACCTAGGCATAAAGAATGAAATCATTAATAAATTAGAGGAACATAGGATAGTTTACATCTCAGACCTGTGGAAGGGAAGGTCTTTATGACCAAAGCAGAACTAGAGATCATTACTGATCACAAAATAGAAAATTTTGATTATACCAAACTGAAAAGTTTTTGTACAAACAAAACTAATGCAGACAAGATTAGAAGGAAGCAATAAACTGGAAAATATTTTTACAGTCAAAGGTTCTGATAAAGGCCTCATTTCCAAAATATATAGAGAATTAACTCTAATTTATAAAAATCAAGCCATTCTCCAATTGAAAATGGTCAAAGGATATGAACAGACAATTCTCAGATGAAGAAATTGAAACTATTTCTAGTCATATGAAAAGATGCTCCAAGTCATTATTAATCAGAGAAATGCAAATTAAGACAACTCTAAGATACCACTACACACCTGTCAGATTGGCTAAGATGACAGGAAAAAATAATGATGATTGTTGAGGGGATGTGGGAAAACTGGGACATTGATTCATTGTTGGTGGAGTTGTGAACGAATCCAACCATTTTGGAGAGTAGTTTGAACTATGCTCAAAAAGTTATCAAACTGTGCATACCCTTTGATCCAGCAGTGTTACTACTGGGATTATATCCCAAAGAGATTATAAAGAAGGAAAGGGACCTGTATGTGCACGAATGTTTGTGGCAGCCCTTTTGTAGTGGCTAGAAACTGGAAACTGAATGGATGTCCATCAGTTGGAGAATGGCTGAATAAATTGTGGTATATGAAAATTATGGAATATTACTGTTCTGTAAGAAATGACCAACAGGATGATTTCAGAAAGGCCTGGAGAGACTTACACGAACTGATGCTGAGTGAAATGAGCAGGACCAGGAGATCATTATATACTTCAACAACAATACTAGATGATGACCAGTTCTGATGGATCAGGCCATCCTCAGCAAACAAGATCAACCAAATCATTTCTAATGGAGCAGTAATGAACTGAACCAGCTATACCCAGAAAAAGAACCTGGGAGATGACTAAAACCATTACATTGAATTCTAATCCCTATATTTATGCACACCTGCATTTTTGATTTCCTTCACAAGCTAATTGTACAATAATTCAGAGTCTGATTCTTTTTGTACAGCAAAATAATGTTTTGGTCATGTATACTTATTATGTATCTAAGTTATATTTTAATATATTTAACATCTACTGGTCATCCTGCCATTTAGGGAGGGGTGGGGGTAAGAGGTGAAAAATTGGAACAAGAGGTTTGGCAATTGTTAATGCTGTAAAGTTACCCATGTATATATCCTGTAAATAAAAGGCTATTAAATTTAAAAAAAAAAAAAATAGAGAGGGCTCAGATCTGAACTTTCTGAGTAACTCCACTTTCCACCAGTAGTTTTGTTAGGTTTCAACTCTATGGAACACAATACCCTCACATTAGATACCTTCAAGTTGCTTACCTTTTCCTTTCAGCTTCCTTTTGTGTGCTGCTTTTTCCCATTAGATTGTAAGCTCTTTGAGGGGCAGGGAATTGTCTTTTTCTTATTTGTATCCCCAGTCCTTAGACCATAGTAGGCACTTATTTAATATTTATTGAATTGAATTGAATTAGATTGATTATGTACCTTGGGATAGATTGGGTTTTTTTTGTTAGCCTAATTAGGTTCTGGGATGCTCATAGCTTGAAGACTGGTCATATGATGTTGATTTTTTATGTTAGCCATTGCAAAAGATTGTTTGCTAAGACCTAAAATTTGCTTGTATGCCCTACATGGGAGTATTCATATTCATACCCACCAAACCATGGATTCTTGATGTAATAAAGTTAATAAATAAAATTAACCCTTGAAAAAGCAAAAAAAAAAAAAAAAAAAAAAAGAAATAAAGAAACTGTATTTCCTCCCTCAGCTTGAACACAGCCAACTGTAATGAGGACACAGAGTAGAACTAACTGGATGTTAGTTCATCCAGTGAACTAACAGCGGAGAGGATTAACCCCTAATGGACTTACCTGACACCCCTGCCCCTACCACCTACCGAATTCCAATGGGACTTCTTCAGCCAACATGAGCTCGCAACAGAAATTCCTCCCGGCACCACAGAAAATCCAAAGGTCAGACCTCGTCCAGCCCAGGACAGCAGCATGAAAAGGCTCTGCTGCAACAGATTTCTACCAGAGAACTGAGGAGCAAACTGGGGAAAGACTGTGTATGTGTGTGTGTCCACTGATCCTGAAGGAAAGAATCCAGAGTACAACTGGAAGTTACCCAGAGAACCGGGCTACCAAAATGTGAATTACTTAGGGTGAGAAAAAAATTGGTGATGCTGAGGGAAGTGAGCAGAACCAGATCATCGTACATAGCAACAAGATTGCACGATGATCAATTCTGATGATCAATCTCTTTTCAACAATGAAGTGATTCAGACCAGTTCCAATGATCTTATGATGGAGAGAGCCACCTGCATCCAGAGAGAAGGCTGATTGTGGATCACAACATAGGATTTTCACCTTTTTTTATTATTATTTGCTTGCTTTTTTCTTTCTCATTTTTTTTCTTTTTGATTTGACTTTTCTTGTGCAGCCTGATAATTGTGGAAATATGTATAGAAGAATTGCATATGTTTAACATATATTGAATTACTTGATACCTGGGGAAGAGGTGGGGAAAAGAAGGGAGAAAAATTGGAACACAAGGTTTTGCAAGGATTAATGTTGAAAACTATTTTTGTGTATATTTTGAAAATAAGAAGCTATTATGAAAAAGAAAAGAATGAAAAAGAAAAGAAAAGGAAGAAAAAGGAAAGGAAAAGAAAAAGTTGAAACATCTGTGAGGTCCAGTCCTTGGAAAAGTGCAAAAGGGATAGAGTCAAAAAGTGAGCAATAAACAACTATTTGGAAAGGAGAAGAAAGCCTGAAATTATGAAGGATGCAGGGGGGAAAAGATGTTAAACATAAGACTTAAATCAACAGAGAAGATAATAACAACAAAAGGGAAGCTGGCTTCCAGATCATCTAGATGAATCCATTTGTTTATCATTAAATATTATAAAACCAAGAAAATTTTGTCTGATAAGGAAGAGGACCTTGTTTTAAGAGAGAAATTAAAATTATGAGAGTAGAATTTGTGGTCTGCATAGAAGAAATAATTTGCAAAAGAAAATTTAAAATAACTTGAATCCACAGGGCAAATCTTAGAAAAGAAACAAAATGGAGAACAACTGTTTGGGAACCAAAATTCAAAGAAGTAAAGATATGCTGGAAGAAGAGAAGTAAAGGACACTAGTGTTAAAAGGAGTCATGCTCTCCTTGTAAACAGTAAAGCAGTAAAACATTTGAGCCTTAAAGACAGAATGCATAGGGACAGCTTAAGGATTGCAGGTTTCCCCAAAGACCACAAGAAGACAAAATACCTGAACACTTAATAAAAATAAAAATAATAATAATACAAGGTACACAAAACTTCTATACACAAAAAATTCAGGTTGTTTCCAAAAAATATCTTCTGTTGCAAACTCCAGAGGCTGGAGAACTTACTTTGCCACGTCCCTCAATAAATATCTCTTGAATACATAAGTTACACGCTAGACTCTGTTTCACTTTTCAGCACCATTGTGGTAACATTTAACCACCATATAACCAGATGGTTGACATTTGCTGCTAAATATTAGGGGAAAAAACAGAAAAAAAAAAGATCACTTTTCCAGCCTCTAAAAATTATCTCCTTAAACTCCAAATGTATATTACTGATCTCTTAGGCTCTTTTTGGCAGTGTCCAATAAGGCACTTGTCAGGTTAAATAACCATTAAAAGGAAGAATTCTATGTAAAATTTAAAAGAAAACTTGTAACTGCTTGAGTTTTTTCTTATATTTCTAGTTCAGTTGAAACAAATAAGTCCATCAAGAGGAAGGGAGGGAAAGAAGACCCACACTACTTCCCTACTGTGTCATCCTTCTAGAGAACGAAGCCTTCAGAAAACAAGTTTCTAAGATCTACCTACGACTTCCAAGAACCACTGCTATGTAGAAATAACTCGCTGAACCTTCTCTCTCCAGAAACTGAGATAGCATAAGGAAGTTTGCCCCCAGGGTGATGAGGAAAATATTCATACTTCTATTTGTTTTTGTTTTTGAAATGAATATTCTTTTATAAAAGATATCAATGGCAACTGTTTAGGAAGCTAGCTGTGGAGAGAAGGAACACATTCAGAATGGGGACTTCAACCTCTTCTTGCAGAGGAAACGCTCCTAATCTTAGGGGGGTCCCTAGATTTGAAGGATCCTCTAATCCTTCTTCCTAGAATCAAAGTCTCCCCTGTGACTGCTCCGTGAAGGGAAGGTAATGTGGAACCTCTAGAATTCCAAGTGGTGCGACTAGGGGGGAAGCCCTTCTGAGGACAGAGTATGTTTGCACTGAGGAACCTCTGCCCTGCTAAGAGTAGAGAGCTGCCTTCTCCATCTGGCTGCCCGAGTTGCCAGGGTGACCTTTATGGCCAAAGGTGGCCAGCACATGAGATTCCAACCAACAAGCTGTGTGAGCCAACTGACTTCCTCTCTCCAGGGCCCAGTTTTCTCACCTAAAACGAGAGCTCCAAACTTGGAAGTCTTTTCCAAGTCCAAAAGTCTCCAATTCTGTGCAAACTTGGTTGAATTCCAGCTCCACTGAAGTTTCTTTTTGCTCATTATGATTTTACTGGATCTCACTCTTTTCCTAGTACAGGAGGAGGCCCGACTGGTGGAGCTGAGAATTGTTGAGAATCACAACTGATCCTACCTCATTACCCAGCGACACGGGCAGGAACAATTTTAACATTAACAATTTCACTACATGAGCCTGAAGTGCCACGGCTGAAGAGCGCCGACATCATACGTGTCAGCAGCGGGTACCCGGAGGAACTAACTCAGGCGTGTCGGGTCTAGCCCCAGATCAATCTCTTAAGTTTTCATCTAGAAACCCCCCCCCCCATTCTAGCACCAAATACTCAAAAATCTCATGGAAGGATGATCTTGCTAATGATGGTGCCCAAAAATGTGAAACTTTACAATTTAAAAAGTTAGGTCCCAAAACTATGATGGGTATCAGGAAACTGCTTTAAATAGATTTAATTTTATTTATTAATAAGTGTATTATATGCATAATATATAATAACATGATTATTAAGAAATATAAATGTATTAAATTATATTGTTATGATGTATTTATAATATATATTACATTATACATATTACAAATTTATAATGTAAATTAAATTAAAATTAAGTAAATGTTAGTGTTTATAAATATTAATAGATTAAAAATAGTAAAACTGATGAAACAGATTGGCCATCCCAGAGTCACACAAAGCTGAGAGAGAAGGGAGGGGGGTTGGATATATAGACCAGAGAATGATCTTACCACAGAGTTGATAAAGAAATTCATAGAAACTGATTAGAACACCAAGTGAGAGAGAGATTAAAGGGTAAAAAAAAAGAAAGGAGTTTAGGGGAAAGCTCAGGTCGTGGGTATGACATGAATGAAGAATCTGCCAAAGCATGAGGAGTCATCAGAAAAAGAGAAGGAGGAACAAGCCAGAGCAATGTTACAGAAAACCTGGAAAAGGAGAGAATGTTCAGGAGTGAAGATGATCAAGTGTATCCAAGGCTACAGAAAGGGCTCGAAGGATGAGACTAAGAAAGAGTCTTAGATTTGGGGATCAAAAGATCATCATGTCATGCTTTCACATGGATGGAACATTACACAAAATGTTAGATATACTTTCAATATATTTGGTTTTTCTGATGCTTAAGTTTCTTCTTTTTCTTTTAAAATTATTTGTTATAAAAAATGGCTCTTGAAGTCATAGGCAGGACAAAAAAGTGAGATTCAGGGGGAAATTGAGGTAATAAAAAGACAAACAAAAATAATACTAAAATAAAGAGATCATTGGTAACTGTAGAGAGAGCAGGAAAACAATATGACAGCCAAAGATAACATCAATTCAATTTTTAAACTCATTTATAAAATCTCCTGGAGAAGGATGGTGGGTGATTATGTGCCCATAAAAGAGCAAGAAGCAGTAGTGGAGCAGGAGAGGGAACAACTTGATAAGTGATTCAACTAAGTAAAGTTATCATGAAGGCATTTGGGGTAAAAATGGAAAATGGACAACAGACAAACAGATTTTTACATGTCTTTTCATCACCAAGGACAGTGGAACCACCCTATTTGGATTCTAATAGGATCCCAGATTGCAATCCAGGAAGTAGAAACTGAACTCAAGGGGGAAAAAAATGGGGAAAGCAGCTGAATTAGTCCAAGTATTTACAGAGGAAGTTCATGCTAGAAATTACACAGTTTTGAAGACAAGGGAATGGTTTTCAACATAAAAGTAAAAGGGGAAGATATCAAATTCATGGAAATAATATCAAGCTTTAATAGTACCAAAAAGGGGAGGGGAAATCAACTATAAACCCAGGAGTATTTTCACATATTATTGGAATTTCTAATGAAAAAATCTGCGCGCGCATGTGCACACACACACACACACACCCCACAAGACATTCTTGATGAGAGTACAGAACGGAACATGAAAGTCCTGGCAAGTGATATTCCCCAAGAGGACACATATTTACAGTTGGGCCATCACCAGCCACACTGACTCTATCTTGCCATTAATCTCCAATGACTGGAGGAGAGAGTGAAGTTGATGACTTTGCACAGCTCTTCCTCCCTTGAATTCAATTCTCTTGCAAGTCAAGACACCACCCTCCTGAAGCCACTGGCCATCTTAATTCCAGGATTAAAGGATTAATCACAACATATTTACAATTGCACAATACAACAGAATTTTGGAGGTGAGAGGGACCTCATTTCAGACCTCTCTAGTCCTTATCCCAGCAGCAGACCCAATAAATTTGTGTCTAGCCTCTGCCTGAAGGAATCAGAGCACTCCAAGCCAAACTTATTTCCCCTCTTTGGCAGACCATGGTATTTTCCCTGATAACAAGCCTAAAGTTCTGACCCGTTTGGGGTTTTCTTGGCAAAGGGTGGTTTGACATTTGCTTCTCTAGCTCATTGTATAGATGGGGAACTGAAGAAAGCTGGGATAAGGGACTTATCTTGGGGCGCACAGCTAGGACATATCTGATTCCAGTTCAAGGAAACGAGTCTTCCTAATACCAAATGCTCTACTCTATTCATGGTGCCACAAAGCTTTGCTGTATTTATTTATATTTGTATTTTGTATACATTGGATGGAGTACCTAGTATAGTCTATGGTTAGAATCAACATTACATCTAGGGTAACTCTCAATCTAAGAAACGTTTTAATCTCCCTCCTCCTCCCCCCCTCACCAGGAGGTTCTGAAAAGAGTAAGAGTTATTGATGTGGAATGTTTTCCTTTCAATTATGCCATGGAAAAGTAGACTTTCTGGGGCCTAATTAGGTGCCCTTGTCACATTATTACCAGGCGAACAGCTTGGAATACACAAGCAGAGATGGCATTTTTATTGATAAAAATAATAACCCAGTGTATATCAAGAGCCGGCAAGGGGTGGCGAGAAAGCAGAAATTTATGGCTGCTGTGCTGGATGTGAAGATGCTGCTTCCTTAAAGAGAGAAAGCGAGTTTGGAAGCCTGGTTTAACAGCCCATGTCGACTCCCCGCGTCCTGCTGGATTTTACCAGACATCCACAGTGCCCTGGGGTGGGCTATTTTGCATGCAAATTGCAAATTATGTAATGCCTGAAATGTTACGTAAAAAGGGGAAAAAATGAAGATTGACATCCAGGTCCTTCTCATACTTGACTCATTCTGTCCCTTTTATCAGAGCTGGAAGGGACCTCGGGAGAGCCTAAGCCCTCGCAAAGCCAAGTACTTCATGATGTACAAGCCCCACGGCCTTAGGAGCACTAAAGGAGAGCCTGGCAGATGCCATGGGAGGTGGGGGAGAAAATTCGAGTCGTGCCCATTTCACAGATGAAAGAACTGTGGTCCAAAGGCGTGAGATCCTCCTCCAGATTACACAGTAAGCTAGTGGAAGGACCGGGACTGGGGGGCCAAACTGCTTCTCTGGTTCCAGGCTGGCACCTCCCCGGGCACCCACGGACAGGAGGATTTGACTGGCGCATTAAAAAGTTAGGGGACCTGCCGGTCTAAGCTAAAATTCCCCTTTCTGCAAAAAGATCTCCAAGGCTGCCTTTGATGCCAGTGCCTTCAGTGCCTTCCTGCCCTCATTCTCTCCTGTATACATTATATTTGTATGGAGCTGCTTCCAAGGCTCCCCACGGACTGTGAGCTCCTTGAACGAAAGGACGTATTTTTTGTTTTTCTTCATATCCCCATGACTTCACATAGGACCCAGAACATAATTATTTTTGTTATCGTTCAGTCATTCTCTTCATGTCCAATTCTTTGTGACCCATTCCAGGGTTTTCTTGGCAAAGATTCCGTAATGATTTGCCGATTCCTTCTCCCATTCATTTGCCAGATAAGGAACTGAGGCGAGCAGGATTAAGTGACTTGCCCAGAGTCACAAGGCTAATAAGTGTCTGATTATGAATTTGAACTCGAGAAATGAGTCTTCCTGATTCCAAGGCCAGCGCTCTATCCGTGCTACTGCCCAGTTGCCCTGGAACACAGCAGGCAATTTAATAAATGCTTGTTGACTTGAGGGATTGAATTCAGTTCCCCTTAAGGTCCCATCCATCTCTTACTTGATGATCCTATTGTTGCTCATATAACCCCTGAAGATGCTTTCTCCCACTTCACAGATGAGTCTTACGTCCCAAAGCAAAGATAAATCTTTGTCTCCCGTTTCTGGAGGTATCCCAGAGGAGTTGATGGTGACTCTCTAATACCAGTGCCTCAAGTTTCCAGGGTTATAATTACCCAACATAATCAGTTGAGAATTAATTAGGTTTGCAAGTCTTAAGTTAATTTAGAAATACAGTAATAACAGTTGGCTTAAAACATCCCCCAAAGCCTGACACATTGTCCCACGGCTGCAGAATCCCAGGCAAAGTGGGCTCCAGCTGAGAGATGAAGGAGAGTCTTTGGAAGCCTTACTCTCCCGGCACGGGGTGCTCCCAAAGGACGTTTTAGGAATGCTGTAGTTTCTGGGCTGGATTCTTTACACAGCAGCGAGTCTATGTTTGGTCTGTCTTTGGCTCCCAATCCCCTGGCTTCTGATCTGGGAATAGTACTAGGACACTGATGGGAAGATGGCAAGTCCAAAGTCATCCACATTTTCCAAAGACTGCAACATCCTCCTCTGGCCAAGGACCTGGGAATCTGAAGCAAGGGGATCTGGCCAAAAGTAAGGTCTCTCCTTGCTCCCCTTCTCCCTATCTTGAAGTTCTACCTCAGGGTGTTGACTTGAAAGCTACCCTAGCTCCAACTGACCTCTGAACAAGTCCAATTCTAAACTCGTTTGATAATTTATTCAATGTGAGATATGAACAAATCTCCTCAGTCTGGAGGAATGAACCACAGTTCCAAGTGTTCTTAACGCTTAGTTTAAATTCTATGTTAGATATTAATTGTTTGAGGATTTCAGCAATACTTTAAAGAGGCTGGGGATGGTTGGATAGAATAAATTCATCAATCCCACCCTTGCTGTGTCTCTGACCAAGCCCTCTCCCCAGTGAAAGTCCCCTGTGAGTCCACCATGCTAGAGAACACAGAAGGAAGGGAAGGAGACGCCCACGATCGTGAGACTCCCCAAATACTTTAGAAATGGGCAGCCAAGCCCTGCCCCAGGATGGACAAATTACAGACAGCAGCTAGTAGGAGGAAGCGGAAATGTGAGTAGACTGTTGGGAAGAGCTTTTTCAGCCCCTCACAGATTGCACAGCCTTTGCCAAAGCCACAAACTCCAAAGCCATCCTTCTAGAGAGCTTCCCTTCCATTTTGGCTAAGAGAGCTCTCTGTCAGGCAGATGAAGTCAGCCTCTGTAGGAAAGGACTTGCCCTCCACTTTGGGGAGCCAAGTACTAACTCCCCACTGTGGGGAAGCAACAGATAGAACGTTAGCAGCTGCAGAAGGAAATAGCACATTCAGAACCATAACTGTTTTAACCTTGGCCTTTAAAGGTAGCCTGGCAGGGGAGTGAGCACTGGCTCCAGTGGGAGCTCCTTTCTACAACAGAATCGGGACCGATTCTGCTTTTGTCATCATAGCCCCAATGCCTTACGTGATGTCGGTACAAAGTGCCATGAACTCGCTTGTGTGAGAGTGGGTTACTTCAATTTATACATATATATGTTTATATTTATTTATGTATACATGTATTCTATGTATATTATATATAGTATGTATGTATATAATATACCTACATGTATAGTTTATTTTGCCTTGTCTAGAAAGTTGACTGCAGACATCAGAATGTAGCTTGAGTAGAGGCTCTGCAGATGTGGCTTCCCCATAAAAGCACTCAGAATAAAAATGCATAATATGTATGGGACGTACACGAAGGATTCACTGTAGACAATATAATGTTCCTACCTTTTTCAGTGAGGAGGGACCTAGGGACCTAGGGAGACCTCTAGTGTTGGTCAGAGCTTTAAAGTCTTTCCAAGTTTCTTCACAGTGTTGTTATTGCACAGTTACCCTCCCCGTTCTGCTCGCTTCCTTCTGCCCGGGTCCATGCGCCCCGGTTTCCCTGTCATGATTCCTTGGGGCTCAATAATGTTCCTTTGTGCTGAGATGCCACAAATAACACTCACCACCCCTTACAGACGACCTACAGGCAAAGTGTGACTGTTAGGGGCAGGGATGGTGGCTGCCTGAGACAGGCCATGTTGGCGGGGACGGTTCCCTTGGATGCAGGAGAACGATGCGAGATGCCCCAGAAAGGCTGACCTGCATCCCAGCAGCCTCGGAATCAGCCAGCAGACTGAGACAAACTGCTCCAAGATGGGGAAAGATGGCTTTCGGCTCTGGCGGTTTAAGAGATCCTCATGCCATATATGCCTTTTTCTTTCATTCTGTCAGGATCCCATTTTCCTACCTCAGTTGATGCTGTTTACCCTAAAAATAAGCAAACAAATTGGGCTGCGCCCAGAAGCTGAGCCAGCAGTGCCTCGGATAGAAAATGAGCTTTCGTCTCACAAACTCTGGCATTCCAAGGCTGCCTCTTCAGGCTGTTTCCTGCTTTAATTAAAGAGGTTGCACTGAGGGACCGGGAGGGGATGGGAAGTGGACCTGAGGTGGGCTTTATTTCCTATGTCAAAGCAATGCTAAATCACGCCGGGTGGCGGCAAGTCTCCTCCTAATTTATGAAGGAAGAACAAAGCTGCAAGAAATGTTATCTTGATGACTTCAGCACTTCCTCTCCATCTCCCTTGCGAAGGAGGGAGCACTGAAATGTTAGGGCCAATAAATCCCAAGCTGTTCTCATAAATTTGGCCACAATATTAAAGCTGACTTCACTGACTTGATGGATAAAGAGAGACATGCATGTAGGAAACAGCAGAGAGTTCAATAGATTTTCACGCTCATCCCACAAGAATAATCCCCCATGGGGTCAGGGTAATGGAGCCTACAAACTCCAATGACATCCGTACAGTGTCAAGAAAAGCTCCCCATGACTTGGATGAGCTTCCCCAGGTCCCCCTGGGGGGATTTATAGGAGAAGAGGTACCAGAGGTACTCAGGGTAAGAAAATAAAGACACCTGTGAGTTCAGGGATCCTGTTCTTGCCTTTCCTCCCATTCCCAGGGGGCTCAGTGCAGTGTCCGGCACCAAACAGATGCTCCCTGAGGACGACGTTAGACCCTGTATCCAGAGCTAGTCTGGCTGTCCAAGGTTTATCTTTTGCTTCTCACTCTCTCTATTCCAGTCACATTGGACTTTTTGGACCTTTGCTCAAAAGGGGTCTCATGAGTTCTTGCCTCTGAGTTCTTTGCTCACGCAGTTCCCACTTCTCCCATCTGTAAATGGAGGATTTGAGGACTTGTCTTCTGAGGGCCGTTTGTCTGTGATCCTATTATCTTCTGGTCTGAGCTTCCCTGGTTCATATTCTAAATTCTAAAATAAGTAGGAAAAAATATTTTTTTAAATTAAAATCAATCTTACTTTTAAAATGATGCTCTCCTTAAATCACTTCTTAGTTCTTAGGCTCATATACATTTAATTTCTCTTATCAAACTAGATGGGGAAGCTTGTGGAGAGGAAGAATTCTGACTGACTCATCCCTATGTCCCTCTCCTCCCTCAGGCTCCTTCAGTCTCAATCGCAGGATTTGGGGCTGGGAGGGATAGAGAGGAGTGGAGGGGGCTTTCCAGGGTCATGACTGGTGGTAAATAGCTGGCCCCACATTCAGTTTCCAAACCCAGACCCAGTATTCGTTCTAAAAAACAACAATCTGCCTCAGAACCTAATAAAGGAGTCACGAAGGAATCAATCTGCGACCCCTCACCCCCAGCTTACTGATTGTCAGATTGGCAATAACAAACCTTTATTAAGTTCCCACCAAGACCCGCCCGCAGTCCTAAGCCCTGCCTGGTTCACTGATTCGGGGTAGACGTGGTCCCTGCCTCCTAATGAAGTGAGACCAGGCAGAAAAACAAGGGTCAGGAATAAATAAATTATCTAAATGAGGACGTGCAAGAGTGAATGAAGCTATAGCTTTCATTCAACTACATTTATGAAATCCATGCTCGGAGCCAGAACTAGGAAAACAAAGAAGGAAATTAAGGTATAGCCTTTGAGCTTAAAGTCTGTGAGGGATGGGAAAACATTTACACAGACACACATAATGGCTATTAAGACATGAGGCCCACAAAGTTTACGAAGCACTCTCAAAAATCGAGAATTTATTAATCCATCAGCAAGCATTTATGAAGCACCCACTGTGTGCCAAGCATTGGGGAATGAACTAATCTCTACTTGCCATGAACTTGCCCTCTAATTAGAGAAACAATTTCTTCACAACTAGACTATCAGGGAGAAGGTTTTCTTCTTTCCAACCCTATTTTATGGATGAAAAAAACAGAATCTGAGAGGGAAATTCATTTGCCCCGAGTCTCCTAGCCAGCATCTGAGGCAGGGTTCAAAGCTAAGGCTTCTGACTTTAGGTCCCATACGCTGTCCTCTTCTATTTATTTATTGTGGTTGGGGACAGGGGGACATATCAGTTAACCCTTTCTGAAGCCACCTAGTTGCACTTAATCATCCCATGAGCGATTTGTCTTCATTTTGTCCTCAAGGATTACAGGACAGATTGTAGAGAGCTTCGGATGCTCTATGGGAAAGCACTTCATAAAAGTGGATTATTTTTACTATGAATTCTGAACTTTGAAAGCTCTCTGTAAATAATACATTAAATTTATAGCTTCCAGATTGAAAAGCATTTTACATACATCTCCCAGTATGCTGAGCTAAGAACTAAAGATATTACATCTATTTTACAGATAAGTTGCTTCCCCAGTGTTACACAACTTAGTAAGTGGCTACTTCCCAACTGGGATTTCTGCAAACTCTAAATCAAGCTAGCTTTCTACCATCTAGGGGTTCTTCACCTGAAGTCCTTGATAATATAGAGAGACAAAGAATATAAAGAGAAAGAATTTTAATATGACTGGTTTCCTTTGGGATCCTACTCACTTAAAAACATTGTTCTAAGAAGGGGTTCATGGACTTCACCAGACTACCAAAGGGGTCAATGACACAAATTAGTGAAGGATCCCTACACCACACCAGGCTGCTTCTAAAATTAATGTGGAAATATGTTTAATATGTATAATCCATCTTGAGGGAGGGTACAGGGGAGGAAGGGAGGGAGAAAAATTAGACCTCTAAAATTTTACAAAGATGAAGGTTGAAAACTATCTTTATATAGAATTGGGAAAAAATATCATTAAGCAGAAAAAATTAAATTTAATTTTTTAAAATTTAAATCAGTCTTATTTTTAAAATGATGCTCTCCATAAATCAATCTGTAAATCAACAATTTATTAAGCCCCTACTGTATGATGGACACTGTGCCAAGTGCTAGAGACACAAAAGATAGTCCCTATCTTTAAGGAACTTACAATTTAATGAACTGTGGAATACATCAACAACATCTTGTATTTTCATTTTCATTTTTAGAATTTGCAAAGCATTTTTACAAATACTGTGTATAATCCTAAAGACTTCTGTGAGTGCAGTTTAGAGACCCATTTTCCATAGGAAATGGAACCTTGGAGAGATAAACCAGATAAGGACACACAGCTAACAAACAGAGTTGACCACTTATCCATTTGGAACCAATTTGGACAGTATTTTGTCATGGAATCTAGGAGTGGATAATGAGCAGGAATTACTGTTTATTTTAGTTTGGTTTATTTTAGTTTGATTTTTATTTTAACAATCCTAGTATAAGTAGTTGAGCTAGTATACCAAGCTTTGATCTTGTGACTTCTGTATTCATTTTTGGAGCTGGAAGCAACCTTAGAGATCACTTTGTCCAAAACCCTCATATTGCAGATGAGAAAAGGGAGACCCATTCCGAAGCAACCTGTCAGTCCCCAGAGGCCATTCAGCTGATTAGTCAGTGAGCTAGAAGCCAAACTCAAGTTTCCCAACTTCCCGATCCTGGGCGCCTTTGTTGCCCTGTCCTGTGTTGAACACCCGGTTCACTTCCTAGGACACCATGAGGCTTATTTTGGAAGATTGTAAATGAGCCAGCATGGATCCCTACCTCAGGAAATCCACTGCAAAGCTGAGAGCCAAAAGACAGATTCTAGATGCAGCAGGTCACTGTGCTGCAGACAGGGGAAAAGAGCAGAAATTGAACTCTTCTAAAAGAAAGTGCTGAGAAATTTTCAGAATCAAAGCTTAGCAGCAGCACCAAATACAATTAAAAGCAAAATGAATGGGTTTCAGGATCATGACTATTTCCATAAATAGCTTGCATATTTTTTGAGGGTCTGTCTTTTTTCAGCATGAGCAAAGAGCTACTTCAGTCATTTTAAAACTTTCCATGTCAGATAAATACTAAATACTGCAGCTTATATGGGATTACAAGACTTAAAATGTCATGATCATTTCTTGCTAATGCAAATCATCTTTGGAAATAGCTTTCTGCATCAATTGGTTTTAGCTTTAAAAAGACAATTATTTTAATTATGTCAAAAGTGAGTATTTTTAAAGTACATATCAAAAATATATGTTGCAGGTAGCAATCCTGATCTCAGACAAAGCAAAAGCAAAAATATATCCAATTAGAAAAGATAACCAAGGAAACTCCATTTTGCTAAAAGGCAACAGAGATAATGAAGTTAAATTTTGAAAAAAATTATAGCAAGTTTCTCTCCTAAAAGCCTCATTTCTCAAATATATAGAGAACTGAGTAAAATTTATTAAAATAAGAGCTATCCCCCAATTGATAAATGATCAAAGGGTATGAGCAGGCAGTTTTTAGAAGAAGAAATAAAAGCTATCGAATCATATGAAAAAAAAGTTTTGAATCGCTATTGATTAGAGAAATGCAAATTATAACAATTCTGAGGTACCAACTTATACCTATCAGACTAGCTAACATAATAGAAAAGGAAAATGATAAATAGTGAGAAAAAAAGGGACACTAACATGCTGCTGATGAAATTGTAAACTGGTTCAAATCTGGGGAACAATTTGAATGTATAACCAAATGACTATAAAACCCTTGTACTCTTCCTGACTATCCCCTGCCTTTCTCAATGTCTAAAAATCAGTCTTGTGATAGGACCATTCAATGGAAACTCCTCTCTCAAGGTTTTCTGTGAGCTCTTGACTATGAATTCCAATGGCCCTGAACTCTTGGACCGCACTTGCAGCTTTGGGTGCTTTTTCCCATCCCCTCGGCTTCTTTCCAGTTTCCTTTGCTCCTTCTCCCTTGAACCCCAATCCTCCATCTTAGAACTTCTCTTTATCTCCATATATACTCTTGCTTTGTGATCTAATCCTCTCTCATCTTTTCCATCACGAATCATTCTCCAGATTATATATTCAATCTTAACTCTTTCCTAGTCTCCAGTCTTACTTACATCAGTATCGGACTGGTGAACTTGAAGGTCCTGAAAACTTCTTCTATACAAGGGGAGATCATCATCCATTCCCTAATACTACCCCCCTCCTAGTTCTGCTGGGGACATTACTGACTTCCCGGTTAGCCACATTCCCCTCTCCCTTCTCTCCTCCGAGAAACTCTCCCTGATTCTTTGCAAATGTTCTTTTCTCTCTTCAACGTAACTTGAATTTATTTAACTGTACACATTTGCAACCAGTAAAATATAAGCTCAAAGAGGGAAGAATAACTTATATATTCATTTTTAGTGGATCTAAAGGCTAACAGGAACCTTGTTCATTTTTTATGAGACTTGTAATTTCATTATTTTTGAGAATGCTTATGTAAGTCATCTTGTGCTCTGAAACATATATTCTTTGACTAGTTGTTGTCATCCTTCATTCTTGAAGAGAACCAAAATGACATCACTGTGTTGGAGTCAAGTTATAGTGTGTCCATCTGGGGCTGATCAGACAATCTGAGCTCAGAATGCTCTGCCACAGGTCGGACACAAACAGATATAGAAAGGGAGACGGCTGCTAAAAAAAATGGATTAGCGAGACAGAGACAGAACAAAATAGCCATTGCTTGAAGGATCTTATGTTCTATTTTTGAACAACATGGACACAGATAAGTAAATTAAGTGAATTAAATAAGTAAACAAATAAATGTTATCATATATACATAACATTTACTTGTCTGTGTACATGTAAAAATAAATTAAATAAGTAAATAAGTTAATGTATATCATATATACATAAAATTTGTATATATGTATAAGTAAATTAAGTAAGCAAGTAAATGTTATATATACATAAAATTACTTGTCTGTGTACATATATAAGTAAATTGAATAAGTAAACAAGTAAATATATATCAGATATATAACATTTACTTGTCTGTGTACATGTAAAAATAAATTAAATAAATTTATATCATATATATGTTTTACTTACTTGTAAATAAGTAATATATATAAAATATAAATGTATATATGCGTATATATACATATATGTGTGTACATACACTTATGCACACATGTTACAGGACTATCACTATATTGAGCTTTTGAGCAGGCAAGCACCAGACATTCTTAATTGCCCCCACTTTTTTGTAGACAGATGTTTTCCTCTTAGTATGATTTTCCCTTTAGTCACTACCTCAGCCCTTGTATCTAAAGGAGTCACTTTTCTTTCAAATGAAGACATGGGAAAATGGCAGGGGTTCATCTTGTTGGGGTGCCCATCTCAACTACCTCAAAGCCAGTTTAGTCAAGAACTGCTTTCATGCTCAAACAAGACGTGATGGTCTTGACTTGCAAGTGGTTGGGTTTAGGAGAGACAGGGCTGGGCAAAGTTGTCAGTCTCATTCTCTCCAGAGCCCTCTGGGTCCAGTGGAAAGACTTAGTTCTAGGATGACTGGAAATGGCTTCTGATTCAGAAGGAGAAGTTGGCCCTTTTAAATACCGTTTGCCTTCTCAAAAGAATCAATCTGGGAGGAGGAAACCCTTCTGGCTTCTAAAAAGAAACAACTGCTATGTACACTGGGAGCCATCAAAGCCCAGTGACCAAGTCATTGAGACTCAGTGAGAGTTGAGTCCCTTTGAGCCAACGTGCTTTATCAAAGCCTGGTTCTCCAGAGCTATATTTCAAGAGATGCCCAAGGAAAACCTTTCATATTTTTGCCTGGAATGCCAAGTGGTCCCTGGGTAGGAGGGGAGAAGGAAGGCCAGGATGTGTCCTAATCCCTCTCCACCTTTAGGTAGGGACTGTAGGGGATTTCTGACCAAAACGATCTGGAGTTTTGGTGCTACCAGGGAGGGCATGACAAGCTGTTGTCCTGTTTCCAAAGTTGGAGTTGACTCTCTCTGAGGCTGAATGATGTAGGAGAAAAGATCCCTCAGGACTTACTCATCCTGCTCCTCAGAGTGGGCCCTGGCCAGCCTCCTACTCTGAGGAGAAGGAAGAAGTGACTGGGGGCGCAAAAATTTCCACAAACGCCATCCCAACCAAACTGCCTGCATTGCTAAGAAAATGAAACGGCTTTTCTCCAGTTATTTTTATCTGTTCTCAGAGAACAAGAACACGCCATTCGGAGAGTTTGTCACCGTCTCCTGGGTCACAAATTACCCTGAAGAAATAAATTTGTACTTGGGAGGGGGAGAGAAAGGGTATCACAAAGCCAACAAGACACCAGCTTCTGAGTGCGAAATGTCAATCCTCCTTGTTCTTAAGCAAGTGAGAAAAGCAGGTTTGGTTTCTCTAATTTACCCAAATAGAACAGGCTCCCCGGGTCCAGCTTCTCCACAGGCACCTGCCAAAGCTGCAAAGATGCCAGAGCCAAAGAACTTGGAGAAAACAGACACTGCTCCAGAGCGACCATATGCTCCCCATGAAATTCAGCACTTCAACATATGGGTCGAAAAGCAATTAAAAACAAGAGCTTCGAAGCTAAAACAGCAAACACCGAGGAAGTGATGGGTTTCTCTTCAGGAATTCTAGGCTTCAGCTCCGGTATCGACCCACTCTCCTCCAGTCCGCCTTGAACCCTGACCCTCTTCAAGTCCTAGGCAGTTAGACTGTGCACTGTGCTTGTGGAATCAGGAATTCACAGTTTTGGAGCTGGAAAGGACCCAGAGGTTTACCCCATCCCAGTGGGGTGGTACATTGGATCCTCTCTCTGGATTTCAGAAAATCCAGATTCAAATCCTGCCTCCCAGTAACAAAACTGGGTGGCCCTGCCCAAGTCACTTGACTTCTGTCTGCCTCAGTTTCCTCATCTGTAAAATAGAACCGCTGCTATTAATAGCTTCTGTCTCTTTGAGATAAAACGAGATTTTTTAAAAGCAAACATCTATGCTCTACAAACACTATCATAAATGTCATCAGCAGATGATGACTAGCCCATCTCCCCTCCATTGGTAGAACACCCTTCCTCACCTTGAAGCAAAATCCCACTTCCTTTTGGTCACCTGCATTTACCAAGGTATTCTTTTGCAAGCATTCCCAAGCTTTCCTCATATATTGTCTTGGAATCACTGGTTTATTTGAAGACTCAAATCAAACACCAGCTTCTGGGTCAAGCTTCTCTGGGTCTTTCCTGTTCCCTCACCCCCAGGGTGCTTTGTATCAGTTTTGTATGTTTCTGTACGGGTGCTTGTTATCTCCCATTAAAATGTAACCTCCTTAAAGATAGGTACAATTCTCATTTTTGTCTTTGTGCATTGGAAGGACGTGGAAAAATTGGATCTGTGTCCCAAAGAGATCAAAGAATCTTTTTTTTGTGTGGTGACAAAGAATTGGAAACTGAAAAGATGCTCATCACTTGAAAAATGGCTGGAAAACGTGTGATATATGATTGAGACAGAAAGCTACTGAGCTGTGAGAAATGATGAGCAGGATGCTTTCAGAAAAATTTAGGAAGACTTATCTGAACTGACCCAGAGTGAAGAACAGAGAAAATGTACATAGGAAGCAATTCTGTACAATGAAGAATTGTAAAAGACTTAGCTGTTCTCAACAATGCAATGATCCAAGACGCCTGTGAAGGATCTATAATGGAAAATGCTACCCACCTCCAGAGAAAGAACTGATGGAGTCTTAATGCAGATCAAAACATACTTCTGAATGTTTGTGGCAGCCCTCTTTGTAGTGGCCAGAAACTAGAAACTGAGTGGATGCCCATCAATTGGAGAATGGCTGAATAAATTGTGGTATATGAATATTATGGAATATTATTGTTCTGTAAGAAATGACCAGCAGGATGATTTCAGAAAGGCCTGAAGAGACTGACATGAACTGATGCTGAGGGAAGTGAGCAGGACCAGGAGATCATTATATACTTCAACAACAATACTATATGATGATCAATTCTGATAAACTTGGCCCTCTTCAGCAATGAGTTGAACCAGACCAGTTCCAAGGGAGTAGAAATGAACTGAATCAGCTACGCCCAGAGAAAGAACTCTGGGAGATGACTAAGAACCACTACATAGAATTCCCAATCCCTCTATTTTTGCCCGCCTGCATTTTTTTTAATTTCCTTCACAGGCTAATGTACAATATTTCAGAGTCTGATTCTTTTTGTACAGCAAAATAACTGTATGGACATGTATACTTATATTGTATTTAACTTATGTTTTAACATCTTTAACATGTATTGGTCAACTTGCCATCTGGGGGAGAGAGTGGGGGGAAGAAAGGGAAAAATTGGACCAAAAAAAGGACCAAAAGGTGCAACTATCAATGCTGAAAAATTACCCATGCATATATCTTGTAAATAAAAAGCTATAATTTAAAAAAAAAACATACTTTCTTTAAAACTTTATTTTTCTTTTTGTTCCTGTTTTCTTCTGCAAGAGAGATAATATGAAAATATGCCTTTTATGATTTTACATGTATAATCCATAACAAATTATTTGCCTTCTGCAAGAGAGGGCTGAAGAGGGAGGGAAAGAATTTGGAGCCTAAATTTTTTTAAAGGTTAAAAATTCTTTTTACATGTAATTGAGAAAAAAAAATTGTTTGTTAATGGACTAATCCATCCTTTTCAACTAGATTATTAGTTTTTTGGGAGTATTTTCATATTTCCTATATCTTTATTATCTTCCTAACCCTACCCACCCCTATGTACACACACAAAGAAAATGTTTAATAAGGAAGAAAAATAAACTGGCATTTATTTTATATAGGGCATTAAGATTTGAAAAGGACTTTGCACTCATTATCTAATCTGAATCTCACAAGATCACTGAGAAGTAGGTGCAAAAGATATTAAGCTCCCCATTCTGCAGGGGAGCAAACCAAAACAAGCTGGCTTGTGACACGTTTTACGGTGCTTCTGGGTTACTGAATGCTTACAAATGCATGATCTCACTTGAATCTTACAACAACCACATGAAGAAAGGCAATCCATACAGTTATTCTCATTTTGCAGATGAGAAACTAGAACCCCAAAATGGAGAAGGCCGTTCTCCAGATCAAATACTGGCAAAGCAGGATCTCAAATCAAATTGCTTACACTCATTCCAGTGCACTTTGGACTCAACCGCCTCTTTAATTAAAGGGAAATAGGTAAAGCTACTCATGAACACCTCTCCCCTGGGGCTCATAATGGTAGTGCAAGCTCCTCGAGGGCGGAAACTCTTCTTATTTTTGCATTTTCCACCTTCAAGACCTAGCATGATGCTCAGTATGAAGTAGACACTTAGTAAATGGTTATTGAATTGAATTAAATTAAATGGAGCTGCCCTTGGGTTCTTGAAGACTATGAAAACTAGGAGCATATTACTTCTGCCTTCTGAGCACTCGTCTTTCATGGAGAGGCTCCTCGCCAACAGGTTGAACCCTTAGTGATAAACTTGGGGCTCTACAATTACAGGAGTCAAACTCACAAAGGGATTGCTAGATGTGTGGAATTATCAATCTTCAGTGAGGCATAAAAAAGGGGAGTCCGTGAAGATCCTGAAGTAGAAATCGTAACAATAACTCACATTTCTCTAATGCTTCAGGATTCACAAAGCAATTTCATGCCCACACCTCTGGGAATTAGGTGCTCTGAGTTTTTTATCCTTACTTTGTAGAGGAGGAAATTGAAGCAGAATGAGGTTAAGTCTCTTATTCATGGTCATATAGCTAATAAATCGAGTCAGTAGTTAAAATTCTGCTGAACAGTGACCCTGACATGTCACAGATCTAAAAAAAAAAAAAAAAACAAGTTGCCAGGGAGTTTAAGACTTAGTGACAAATAAAGAATTGATCACAAAAATTTATTGGGTATCTGTAGATATAGATATGAGTGTCAGGTGTCCATAGTATGATTTGAACTCTCCTGGAATGACTTAATTTACTCTCTGTCCCAGGACGTCCCCACAATGAACAAAATGCTCTGCATTGAACGGATCAACAAGAAAATACATGAACAGCTCTTCCATGTCTATGGAATGAATGGATATAATTACTGACTTTAATTGATTTATTTGTATTTGTTGAATAATTTGACTCAGCAAACTCTATCAGACTAAAGGTGTTTCCTTCATGTCATCTTTGACAAACAGACACGTGAACTGATGGGCAGATATTTAAGTATTTGGGGATTTCAATGGATCTCTAATCTGATGTATAGTTTCTTTGTCCACCAATTCATTCCTTTGCATCTATGCTTCTTGTCCATTTTCTTCCATAAATCCTCCACAGAGGATTTTAGTTCTTTTGATAGTCTATGATTCCAAGATCATACATGGACCATCTTATCTTTTGCTCCTTGCTCTTGTTACATGACTGGCCCATCTTTTCTTCTTGTCATATGTGTCTTTGATAATTATCTTTCGTGCCTTTTCTTGCATATGAACCCCATTTAGTAACATGCTATAATCTGTACCTACTATATGCTTTTCCATTGCCTTTTAGGTCCTCTGAAATTCAGATTTTTCTGAGTTCATAATATTTCACAATTTGAAGTCTTATTGCACCATTGGAAGATATGAGTATTTTAAAAATATATGGCTCTGGCAGCAGTTTGGGATTACTAAAGCACTGTGCTATTTTCCCAAAACAACCCAGCCTACTTTCCAATCAATCCTGGATCCAGTTCGTTGTTTATCTGTAGTGCTTCTCCGTGATGTATTATTGATGGAATAACTCAGTGAGCTGCCCATGCAACTACACATCAGCACCCTGGGAGTAGGTTTTCTTTGTCTTTTTTTTCTTTCTGGGTTAATAGAGTGACCATGGATCTCATTGGAAATGCCCAGTAGAGTTCCTGCATCCAAGCAATTCAGCAGATGCCGTGCATAAATAGGGTCATCTGGAAGAACCTCACTATTCCAGAGACTCTCTCTTCTCCATAACTCTGAAAGGGATGTTTTCCATGAGTGACAGTAACTACCAACCTCGGTTTCCATTTCCTTCCTTTTTTCTACAGATGCTAAGAATGGTCCATGCATATCACGAAAGCATTCTTGGTAAACACCTGAGACGAGAAAGGGCGACCTTCACAAACTAATTTTGTGGCAGTCTCTCCTTCAGAGGTGCAGAGTTAACTGACAGGTACCAAGAATATGACATCCTGCTGTGTTAATTATTTTTTAATTTTAACTCAGTGGAAAAACACACAGTCCAAGTAGCTTTTCTCCAAGGTTAGCAACCCATTATGATGAGGAGGTTGTCCTTCGAACTGGAAGAGGACAAAAATGAGATTTTTATGCTAGATGATATAAGACTCCTTGGTGGCTGTGACCACCGGGATGAATTTGTTCAGTGAGGTTCTGAATATTAATATCAGAGAGCGAATACCAAAACAAGACCCGTGCTCACACTAAAGGCGATTTCAGGTCATCAAAGAAGGTGATTCCACCAGTTCTTTTCACCTTGTTCAGATGAGCAATTATTACATTTTGGTTTATTCTTTATTCTGGCTTGAGGGCCATTTATTCATTTTGTAAAAATCTATGGAAAATAAAATAACTGAAATTCACTGATGGCATTTAATATGCCTGAGTCACTGTCCCCTTATGATCTGATGAATGAAGGGCACATGGGGCACCTCAGAAGTAGAGCAGGGTCAAGGGGATGAGAAGCAGAGGGCCTGCAAGGCTGGCCAAGGCCCATCTCAGCTTACTACCCACGCCCTTCTGAAACTGGGAGATGGAACTGAAAACTTGGAGAAAAGAAGGGAACTCGGGGCTGCAAAGTAAATCTGGGTTATCTCAAGCCCAGGATCTGGGGGTTTTCTCATTTCTCTCATCAAAACCCGTCTCTCTGAGGTTCCAATTTCTTCTTTCCTGAATGAATGAGGAAAAATGAGAAGTTTGTTAAGGAGGAAATAAAAATGAATATGCCTTCCATGGTACCCAGGGAGCTTCTATACCCAGAACTTGAAGAGGAAACAGGATATGGCTGCTTTGTGTCCTTCTCTCAGTGATTCAGGGAAATTTCCTCACAGGAGCCAGAGTCAAGAGCCAGTCGTATCTATCCCTGTGTCCACGGCAAGTACTTGACAAGGGCCAAGATTTCATTAAATTTAACATTCATTTTCTTAAGCACCTGTGAGCCTGGCCCTGCACAAGGGACTGTGGGTGACACTGGGAACCCCGGCCTGACACCCCCAGGCTTCCCCCGGAAAGTAAGAAGAGAGAAACCTGCCCAGGTGAGATGGGTCCAGACCATGAAGCGCCTTCACCCAGAGTCCCAATCTCAATTCAAATATTCAGAGTGAGGAGACCTGGGATCCCAACCCCATCATTTACCAGATATGTGACTCTGACATACTGGTCAGTGTCTTTGAGTCTTGACTTTCTCTTCTGGAAAATGGGCTTGTAACTATCCCTGCCCTTCATCTTCCCTGAGCCCCTGAGAGGAAGGTTTGTAAACCTTACAGTGCCACAGACTGCGATCTGTTATCATCAGGCTAAATGGCATTTCAGGACTTTTTTTTTACTGACATTTTCTGGTCCTGTGATTCTCTCTGTCCTCCTCCCTATGAAGTATATGCTCCCGTTTGCCCTTGAAACGAATGCACTTGATGTGGTAACTCATCCCTCCCTGTCAGACAGCGTGCTCTTCAGGGAGGACATAAGCAGCCCAAGAGTAATGCCTTCTGACAGCGGCTCACTTGGTGAATTTGAGTTTCTGGCCAGCCGGGCCCCCGGGGACTCCAGAGAGAGGCGCCTCATGTTCAGGGGGCAGCATGGCCTCCGTCCCCACCCACCCCAGTCAGGACCACGTGGCAGGCGAGGGAGGACCTAACCAAAGGCCGGATTTGGCGAGGGGCTCGGAGTTGGGGCTCAGCCTCAGCCACTTACTGTCTGTGTGACCCTGTATAAGGCACTTTACTTCTGTTAGCATTAATCCACCGGAGAAGGAAATGGAGAACCACTCCAGAACCTTTGCCAAAAAAAAACCCATGGACCATATGGCCAGGCATGGCTGAACAACATAGAAATGAGAACAATTACTGTTATTTGACCACATTACAGGCCAGACCCCTTTCTCCAGGTCCTTCCAAGATGTCCCCATGGGGGAGGAAGAGACAAAGAAGGGAAGGAAGGACAAAGAGGAAGATGGGAAGAAATCCAGCTGCTCCATCCGTCCTTCATGGGGTCATCTTCCATCCTCGGGTGACCTTCCGCCCCTCCCGTTGTGGCTGCTTTCTGGCTTTTTGAATCCTCCTGAGCTGACCCCATAAAAATGTCCAGTCCCTAAGCAAGTACACAAGTGAGTTCATAGAGGAAGGGAGTATACATCTTTATAGGCCCCAGAATACCTAGAACAAAGGCTTTACCTCAGCAATTCCTCATCAAATGAGTTCACAGCTTCTTTTTTTAGTTCTTAATCTCATGTCCCTTTCCCCCAGCTAAACATTTTCCAAGTCAGGCCCGAGCTTGGCCACGGCCCTGGGGCAGGGATGTGAGTGGATGAGCATCAGAGAGAGACCATTCTAGGAGAACCGTAGAAGTCTGGGAGAAGCAGAGACCTCAGAGGCCATCTAGCCAGCGGGCCTTCAACTTTAAATCATGGACCCCTCTGGTCGCCTGTGAAGCCATCGGGCCCCCTCTCAGGGCAAAGTTGGCTGGTTAACTTAATAACTGAAGAATATACTTAGAGGGAGTAAAAATAAAGGTTTTGTGGGGGTTTTGGTCATCCAAGTCGCAGAAATTCCTGAAATCTGCCCATGGGCCCCAATCCAATTTGCTCATTTACCGAAGAAAAAGAATGAGGTGACAAAGTTTATCAAGCAGCTCTCACTTCTCCCGCGTCCCCCATGCTTGTCCTTTACATGTGAAGGCTGGAGCAAGAGGAATAAAGCCTCCTGGTGTGGAAAAGCAAAGCTGCCCTTCTTCGAGCATCCATTCAAATGAGGGCCTTGGAAACCAGCAGCCCCATCTACACTCTCAAGACTAGCAGAGTCTGGCTTTTTACAATCTTTTGATTTTCCTGGTACCTTTTTTGGATCCTAACCAACTCATATGCAGCCATCCCTTAGGGAAATGACTCCAGCTAATCCCAAGGTCAGCATGTTCTCCCCGATTTCTTACCTGATTTGTTACATAAGAGTGAAAAGAACTAATCTTAGGCCACAGGATCCCAGCTTTCAAACCTGAAAAATAGTCCTTGCCCCATTTTCCAAGGAGGGGATGTGATAAGGCTGTGTGCTATTTAAAAGGCTGTTTAACATTCTCTGAAAGTCCCCTTCACAGACAGAGGAAATCAGCTGCCGGCGAAGCTCTCAGATGACATTTTTAACCAGATGCTCAGGCAGAAAGGGATGCATCTTCCTATACAACTTAGGAGTTTTCCAATAATCATTAATAATGAGCTGCTTTCCCCTTCTCCTTCCACCTCCCAGCCTCCGAATCCCTTTATCTCCCCCTCTTCCCTTGGCTATTTCTGCCAAAACCAACCAAAAAGATACTGAACTCTCTTCTCTTTTTCTTTTCTTAAATAAAATAACAAGGTCACTTTGAGGTGGTTCTGAACTGCTGAGTAACAGGCCACCTTGGAAACGGATTCTGACAATTCACGTCGGCTTCTTTCGTTCCCCTTCCTAGCATGAGGGTCTCCTGCGAAAATTGCTCGAGTATAATCCCAGTGCAGTTCGCTCAGTGACTGTTTAGCATCTGTCTTGTATATCCCACGTTTGACAATAGGAGGCATTTGATGAACGTTTGTTCATCCCTACAAGAATACCAAAGCATGATAATGTTGTTCAAATGTACCTAAGGCATCAGCTAGTTTACCTCCTCTTTAAGACCCATTGTATAGATGGATAAACCTAGTCCAGAGCTCATTACCTAAAAGTCCCACAGCCAAGTAGTCATCGAGCTGACCCCAGACTTGGTTCCTCTGTTCCAGGGCTCTTTCAACACACCCCATGATCTCTGATTTTCAGGTCTTGTGCCCTTTCAGAAATCCAAGACAACATCCGTGCGTAATGCTAGTAACATTTATATAGTGTACCACTGGGATATCCCCATGGACTTTGATAGCATCAGCTCCTCTGCACGATGGCCTTGTCTGGGTAGATTCAAAGTCTGCCTACTGTGGAAGGGGGAAATACAGCTGAGCCAAATCAAGGATGCTGCCCCCTTCTTACCTTACCTACCCCTTCCCTAAGTACACGAACATGGTGTGGCTTCTGAAATCAGCCGAAGGGGGGGAGTCACTCAGAGTCATTCGTCTGAGTCGGGCCCTGAAAAGAAAGCCGCAGGTTCCCTGGGGTTTGCAGGTCAGGAGGGAGCAGCCAGGAGAAGGCTCTGAAAGGCAGAAGGACAGAGCTCCGCGAGCGGGACGGAAGCCTCCAAGTGGCTGGAAGGGCATCCCTGGGCTCTGGCTCCTGCCCAGACACAGCACGAGGCCCATCGCCTTTGTATCCAGTGGTATCTGGGAGCACGGAGTGATTAATAATTTACAGAGCCCCGAAGTACTTTTCCATTAAGGTCCACACAGGAGAGAGAGAGCGAGAGCGTTCCTGACAAGGTCAGCAGGCTTTGAGCATCTCCACTCTCCCCTGAGCCCCTTCTGGTCACTAGGGACATGGAGGGCTTGGAGTCCCAGGGTCCCCGGGAGCCAGAAGGGGCTGGAATCAGCTAGTCCGATCGCCAGAAATATTCTTGTCGAGGCAACTAAAAAAGGGGAGGGAGGCTAAATTAAATGAACAGATACTTAAAGTGGCCAGAATATGTGAGGCACCCATCTAAAAGATGGGAATAATAATGTCTGCAAGATTGCAGCAAAGTACTTCCTAAAACTTACAGCATTACAGGATGTGAGATAATATGATTAGTCTTTTCCTGTTGTTGTCTTTCTTTTTTTCTGAGGCCACTGGGGTTAAGTGACTTGCCCAGGTTCCCACAGCTAGGACGTGTTGTCTGAGGCCAGATTTGAACTTTGATACTCCTGATTTCAGGGCTGGTGCTCTATCCACTGCCCCACCTGGCTTCCCCTGATTAGTCTTGTTTTACCAGAGGCAGTTAAGAAATACAATGGACACAGTTGGGAATTTGGAGTCAGGCCCATGCTAACAGGGTGACCTTGGGCTTCACCTGACTCAGGTTCCTCATCCGAAAAGTGGGGATAATACTAGTATCAATCTCCCATGGTTGTTGGGAAGGTCAAATTAGATAAAGTTTGCAAAGCATTTTGGAAACCGTAACATGTTATATAAGTAATAATTGTGAGCATGATTATTAACTATTATTTTCTAGATGAGGAAACAGGTTTCAGAGAGGTTAACTGACTTTCCCATGGTCACGTATCTAGTGAAATGGAATCAGATGCAAAAAGTCATCCTACATGTCTCTTGAGTTCAAGTCTGTGACTTCACATCTTTTCACTACAGCATATTGTTTTTAACTTTTTCTCTAATCAAATTAAATTAATAAAAAAGTAATTAAATTTAAAATAAAATTAACCCAATTAAAAATCCCAATCATGGCCCACAAATATGACTATTCTTTGCCACCTCTATTTAACTTCTCAGTAGAATGTAAACTCCTTGCTTTTGGTCTTTGGTTAGCTATTGCCCAGTACCGAGCTTTACAAATAGTAGGCATTTAATAATGCCTCGTGAATCTCTCATAACTGAATACAAAATTAACAACAAAGACATTGCTCTCAAGGAGCCAGCAATCCAGTGAGGGAAAGTCACCCAGTGGAAGTGCATAAATGCTAAGGAGAGATCTTGGCTGTATGGGTGAAATAATTCTGAAATCACCCCTATTTTGGTTATTCAGAGAGCCCTGCGGCTTTCTTCCTATTTATTATCTAGCTTCTGGGTAATTGAGAGATTTAGACAAAAGATATACCAACTTTATCTTCCTAGGATTTTCCTCCATCCCTTCATCTCCTTAATTCTTTTCACCACAACAACAACAACAACAACAAAAAAGAACAAAGAAAGCTGAGATGTCAGAGTTGTGGGGAAGAGGAGAATGTTATAGAGAATTTGCTTTTCCATTCCATCATTGATTATATATTGAACCCCCTTGATGGGCTCGGTACAATGGAAAACATATTACTATGGCCTCTGACCACTAAAAACTTATATTTTAAGTATTAAGTAAGATGATGGCACATATTAAGGTAATTAAGCCTTATTAGCCAAAGTGCTTAGAGTAATGAGTACTCTGGGCGAGAGTCAGTTTAATGATATGTTGCTTACAAGAAAATAAGATGCTGAAGGGGAATCTATTATGTTTTGCTGAAGGGGGAAAGGCAGGAATAGCAATTATAATCTCAGATAAAGCAAAAGGAAAAATAGCCCTAAATAAGAGATGATCAGGAGAACTACATTTTCTGAAGGGTACCGTAGACAATCAAATAATATTTTTTTAATTATAGCAAGTTTCTCTGATGAAGATCTAATTAATTCCTAAAATATACCAAGAACCAAGTCAAATTTATAAAAATAAGAACCATTCCCCAATTAATAAATAGTCAAAATATGTGAATAGGTCATTTATTTTCAAAAGAAGAAATCAAAGTTATTTATAACCATATTAAAATGCTCTAAATTCCTAGTTATTAGAAAAATGCAAATTAAAACAACTCTAAGGTACTACCCCAAACCTAACAGGAATGAAAAATATTGGAGAGGAAAAAAATGAGAGATTCAGGAAAACTCAACACGTTTATAAACTGTTGGTGGAGTTGGGAACTAATCCAACCATTCTACAGAATAACTTGGAACTGTGCTCAAAGGGCTATAAAATCATTGATACTCTTTGATTCAACAGTACTACTGCTAGGTCTGTACCCTAACGAGATTAAGGGAAAAGGACCTATATATACAAAATTATTTATAGCAGCTCTTTTTGTAATAGCAAAGAATTAGAAATTGAGGGGATTCTCATCAATTGGGGAATGACTGAGCAGGCTATAGCACATGGTTGTACTAATGGAGTACTATTTATGGGAGTACCACATTTTGCTATAAGAAATGACAATGGTAGTTTCGGAAAAAACTTGGCAAGACCTCTATGAACTGATGCAAAGTGAAATGAGAAGACCCTGGAACAGCACTAAACGCATTCACAGACAAGGCTATACACTAACAAGACTAGGCTACTCTGATCAATACATGATTCATGATAATTCCAAAGGACTCAAGATGAAGAAATGTTTCTACTCCCAGAAAGAGAACTGATGAACTCAAGTGCAAATTGAAGTGCAATTTTTTCAGTCTTCCTTTTTTGCTTTTTTGTGATATGGATATTGTCAAAATATGTTTTGCATAATTTCACTCATATAATTAACTGATATCATTTTACTTGCCTTCAGTGGTTAGGAGAGAATTTGGAAGAAAGGGAAGAATTTGAAACTCAACATTTAAAAAGAAAAAATTTAAAATTAATTATTTTTAAAAGAATGATGGTAGTGGAGAAAGATAAATGCTGATAGAGAAAACATCCATTATGCAGATTTAACATAAAAGTATACCATTTATACACTAGAGAATATATAAATTTAATGTATAAAATACTTAATATATAATATAAATGATATACACTTTTATATATGTAATTTTACATGGCATGGTTATATGTAATTCCACAGACACTGTGTATATTCTTTTATGTATAATATATTAAAAATATATAATGAATAATTTTTGAAAGACCCAGTTGTTAAATATATTCTAGTATATCTCTGAAATTAATTTACAGAAAAATAATTAAACTGCCTCTAAGATTATAAAGACTTCCTAGGAGAAGAGAGAGCAGAAGGGAAAGGCATGTCTCTGTCTGGAGTGGAACTTTTCAGAGGGAATGGACATAGGCTCCTAATCTACAATATAATGAAGTAGCTCACAACTCTGGGATGTAAGTGTCTGAAACCAGATTTGAAGTCAGGAAAGGTGAGTCTTTCTCACTCCAGGCCTGGTGCCCTATCCACTGAACACCCCAGCTGCCCTTTGGAGAGGAAAATGCCGAAGTTCAAATCCAGTTCCTCCAAAAGACAAACAAGGAACACAAGCATATCAGTAAAGATAGCTCATACAGAAGTGAGACAGGTCTTTGATGGGGGAAATAGAGCCTAGGAGGAGACGGATGGACTGATTCAGATATTCTCTCTCCCTGGATTACATCCCGTCTGTCTGATAGCATTCGGGTATAAGCCTCAAATCTACCTCGATAAGGAGAAATGCAAGCTAAAGTCCCCTGCAAATAATCCACAAACTCTTCGATTCCATTTAAAATTAAGTTTCAAGGCCAAGAAAAATTGTTTAGGTTGGATGCATATAACATGGATGGCCATCATTTCTCAAAGGTCCCCACCAATGAACAAGGGATATGTCTACCCGGCTGGCAGCCAAGTCGAGAGTGGACAAACCTCAGAAGGTGAGCTGGTTTGGAGAGGCAGCCCATCCCCATTAGGCACCAGCAAGTCATGTCTCTCTTATAAGTTCCTTATAGTCTTGCAGCTAATCTAGAATCTGGGAAATTCAGGATCTTCTCACTCAGATTGCAGCCTCTTTAAAAACCTGCATCAGGTGAAACTAACAGGGAAGGACCGCACCCCACAAACACCCCCCAAAACGTTAGCTTGTGAATCTCAGAAAAAAAATCTCAACCCCTGAATCCAGGACTCTTCTATTGTTTTCCTGTAGGGATGCTTCAGCCCCCGACCATTCTCTTTGAGCCGGACCTGGATTGGGAGCCACATTAAGTACGAATTGAATGACATGCATGTATTCGGCATATACTGAAATCTTCCAGCCCATCAGTCATTCTCTCCTCGGGGAACGCTGCTCTCTCTGCATCACTTGCCACAAATGTCACTTGCTTGTTCTTTGGTGACTCCAAACAGATGAATATTTCAGCATTCCCAGGTACTGCCTTACCTAACTTCAGACTTGCCTGAATGTCACACTTTGGTTTTTAAAAATAAACTTCTCTCACCACGCAGGCTGCCAAGGAGGAATCACAGCTTCAAAGAGCCGTTATCTCAGCCAAAAACAGTCAGTGGGGCCCTCGTTCCCGTCTCAGCAGCTACCTTTCTCACATAAGGCTGACTCTGCTCTGAATTCATAGAGCAATGGGGAGTGAAGAAGAGAGAACGGACCAAACGCTCCTGAAGGGACGTGATGGCAAAACACTAGGGGAGAAAACAGATTCAGATCCTGGTTTTGTGGCTTCCCGTGTGCATAACTTGCACAACCCCTCAGCTAACAGACTTTTATCCAGTTATTTATTTACTTATTATTTGTTTGTTTATTAAGTTCCTACTATGTGCCAGGTACCCTGCTGAGTGCTGGGTATTCAAACAAAAAATAAAGCAATCCCTACTCTCAAGAGTCCAAGTGAAGACAGATTCTTCTGAGATGGTGAGACTCTCCAGGTGCCCCCGTTACCGAGGAGAGAACCGAGGCTATAGCAGAGCAAAAATACTCCAGTCTCCTCAGTGAGATTTACTCCAAGGATCTGGGCCAAGTGATTCATGCTTGGGGGGGAAATGAATTTAAAAAAGGAATGAAAAGTATGGCATGAATTCCAGTAATTAGGAAGTCCATTGTCATAGGCTGCTGGATGCTGGAAGGGAAAGCCTCCTCCCTCTACAGATGGGTGGACATTAGGGGCAGTCAATCAATGAGTACTGGGCTGTGACACATCAAGAAGTTCACTGTGATTAGGCTAGAACATGGAGTCCCTATAAGGAATTAGTGTGAAATAAAAATAGAAAAGTAAGTGAGAGGAGATTGCAGAAAGCCTTAAATGGTGAACTAAGACAGACGCATTAAACGTTGCCTACAACGTGCCCCGGTGCAGCCAGAAGCAGACTAAAATGTAATTAGGAAATAGCTAACAAAATAAGTAAAAATAAAATAAAACATAGATAAGGTTAATATGTGGTTTTTAAAGTTAATATGGATCCCCTAAGGATCCTTCAGCACAGTTTCTATTTGAAATGGATATGAAAATGCCTTGAAACTGAGCCTAAGTTCAGAAGGTTTCATTCACTAGTGGGGTTCCCATCATGGGATTTTTATTCAGTCACAGCAAGTCTTGGAGATTATTAATCAAAGCGTGCGAGGTTGTGATCCGCACATATAGAAGAAATGTACCCACCAGTAGGACACTGATTCCTTAAACTATCAAAAAATTGCTTTTTCACCTCCTGTGATTGTGACATATCATTGAGAAAATCCCTGGTTTTCTTCCCCCAGTGACCCAAAAGATCACGTATTTCTCTGTGAATTTTTATATAACCTATACAATGAGATGTTCTCAGTGAATATTGTTTAAATACAGGATCTGATTGCTTATATCTCTAGGGAAGTTGCTCCACCACATGGCTCTAACTTCCAAATTGGACAACGGGGAGCTAAGACCAAATATGGGAGTGAATGAGATGGGAAAGCGAGGGAGGAGTGTGTTTCTCTAGCAATACCCCCACTGTTTGGTTGTGATTATGGTACTATTATTGAAGAAATGTCTTTGTATGGTTTGATTAGAAAGAACCATTGGATTGTTTCCTAAATCCTGCCTCTTCTCATCCCTCATCCCACTCCTGCTTCAGTTTGTCAACTTAAAAAAAACTTGGGGATGAACTGGTTTTCTACAACATCGGGTCAAAGCCTTTCCTCATGGACATGGCTCTTCAACAATGAGATGACGCAAACCAGTTCCAATTGTTCAGTGATGGAGAGATCCATCTGCAGCCAGAGAGAGGATTGTAGGAACTGAGGGTGGACCACAACTTACTATTTTCACCTTTTCACTGTTATTTGTTTGCATTTTATTTTCTTTCTAGATCCGATTTTTCTTGTGCAGCAAGATAACTATATAACTATCTACACATATATTGGATTTAACATACACTTTATCATACTTAACATGTATTGGTCTACCTGCCATCTAGGGGAGAGGGTGGGGGAAAAGAGGGAAAAGTTGTAACAGAAAGTTTTGCAAGAGTCAACGTTGAAAAATTACCCATGTGTGTGTCTTATAAATAAAAAGCTTTAAGAAAAAATAAGAAAAAAGCCGTTTATTATACATTCAGAAACTCAAGTGAGGAATCAGCAGTTTTGTCTCACAAATTGCAGATGGGGAAATGATGATAGGTCATCTCAACTGGCCTCCCCAGTGCAGCTTAGGGATTATCCTGCAATTAGAGCATCAGAACTATAGCCAACTAGAACTGGAAGGAACCTTAAAAATTACCCAGCCCAGTCCAATCATTTTACAGAAGGAAAACTGAAAACCCAGAGAGAGGGCAAACAATTAAAATGACATTTATATGGTGTTTTGGGGTGCACAAAATGCAGGTTATTTCATTAGACCTTTACAACAACCTTCTGAAAAAAATGCCTTCCTGTCCACTATGCCAAAGGTCATCCAGCATCCAGTTATCCTCTAGGCTCTTTAATACCCAATGTCTTTCTAGCTTCCTACTGCGAGTGGCAAAAAAAATAATAATAATAACAATAATGGGGATGATGAGAAACATTTATCTGGTGCTTCAAGGCTTATAAATCACTTTATATATACTATCTCATTTCAGTTTAAAAACAGCGCTGTGAAATAGTGTGCCCATTTTTCAGAAGACTATGTATCCTGATGTTCAGAAAGGTCAAATAATAAATCCACAGTCATATGAGCACTTACTACATGGTAAGAGCAAGTCTTGAGCTCAAACTTACCAAACCCAACTCTCCTACATTGGAGTTCTTGGCTTTCCTCACCACACCTACATGGACAAAATAATCCAAATCACACAGAATTGGTATCTAGACTATTATTCAGTGTTTCCCAATTAAAACTACACTGTAGACTGGAAACACCAGGGACAATCCCCCCTCCCTAGCTTCAGAGTAGTGGGACTTCAAGCTTGGGCTGCAGGGAGGAAAGAGGGAAGGAAGAAGAGGAGGGCTGAGGAGAGGGGAGAAGAGAAAGTGGGGGGATGAGGAGCCAGTTTTTAAGTTTGTAGACCATGATTATCATGGACTTTTGGCACTCAAAGTTTCTCCAGACAGTGCAAATTTCCCACAGATCTGCATTTATGAAACAGCGTCCTGAACACTGATAACTGCCTGTTAGGCCTCCTTCTCCCCTTCCCCAAGGTCATGTTTCTTCTTTCTCAGACTTTTAACAATAAACACCTGGAGAAGAGGCTTCAAGTCCATTCATCTGATCCTCTCATCCTTTGACCTTTCCCAGCTCTGTATTCACTGGTACATTTCCTCAATAGGAGTTTCCCAAAATCTATCTATTCCTCATCATGAGAATTATGGCTATTTGAGCATTAGGAGCCTCCTGATCCCTTCCCTCACTATGTCTCGGTGACCATCCAAAACTTGGCACAGTGCCGCACACTTAGCTGGAACATAGGAAGCGCTTAATAAATATCTATTGACTGGTATCATCATCATCTACCATCACTAATACAGATAATGAAATTATAATATTATATTTATATATATTATATATATGAGAATTATAATAATGAGGAAAAAAAACAAAAGTGGAAGAATTAGGTATGGGGGAAGGGGGGAAAGGGAAGCATTTTCAATGTTATTTTTAAATTGAAAAAATATTATCTTTCTTTTTAAAAAGTTGCAAATATCATTTGAAATCATAGAAACCTTAGAGTTGGAGACTTTAAGGGTCATCTAGTACAAATTTCTACAATATCCCCAAAACTTAGTCACCTAACTTTAATTTAAATATATCTAGTGATAGGCAACTCATGACCCCACAAGGAAATTCACTCCATCTTCAGGCAGTTCCAATGATGAAAAAGTTTTTCCTTGTGCTTACCCAAAATCCATTTCCCTGCGACTTTCATCCATCTTCCTTCTGCCCTCTAGAGTCAAACAGAATGAATACAATTCAACAAAAGATTTATCAAGGACTCACCTTATAAACAATTATTTTTTCACAAAATCAAAAAAATATCCCCAGGTGAACCATTTAGGTTCCTATATATTGAGGACAAATAAGTTAGTGTAACTCTAAAGCCAGCTACATTTTTGCCAGAGGGCAGAAAAACCACATTTCCATAGTAGGATAGAGGAGTTTCCTAATGAGTTGCTGGTCAGAGCAGATGCCCTTCCAAATCTTTGATCCTGAGAGCTGCCATTTTCATAAGAGAAGAAAGAACCATTCTAGTCTCTTTAGTTGTGGTCACTCTTCCCTTGGCTTCCCGTCTGCAGTTGTGGTGGATACATAGTCCTCCGGACTACACTTCAAACACCTGTCAGCAGAGTGGGCACTGCAAGTAGCATCCATTTGATCCTTTATAGAACGGAGATTAAAGATGGCAGAATGGAGTTCATTGTTATGAACAAAAAAAAAAAGCAAGAGCAAGTCTAGATGTTTGGGAGCTGAAGGAAAATGAAAACCTGCCTCTTGCTGACCCTGTGACACTGAGATTTACAAGGCAGCCAAAAGAAGGTGGACTTTTTTGTGAAAGAACAAGGGATTAAACATATCTGGATTCAGGTTGTTAACTGATAGTGTATTTATTTATGTAATAATATATTATAATAATATATTTTAGCATACATTCATGGCCTTCATGAATCATAACTTAATTCTTACTAATATAGTGCCTTGTGACAAAATCACTTACTCATCCTTAGCAATAAGGGGAGGACAGCAATGTCTCCACAAGGTCTATATCCCAAAGAGATCATTAAACAGGAAAAAGGACCCACATTTGCAAAAATGTTTGTAGCAGCCTTTCTGTAGTGGCAAGGAACTAGAAACTGAGTGGTGGCCCCGCAGTTGGGGAATGGTATATGAATATGATGGAATATTATTGCTCTATAAGAAACGATCTGAAGAATGATTTCAGAAAGACCTGGGAAGATCTACATGAATTAATGCTAACTGCACAGAGTAGGACCAAGAGACCACTGTACGGAGCAACGACAAGATTATGTGATGATCATCTGTGAAGGACGGGACTCTTTTCAATAATGAGGTGATTCAGGGCAATTCCAATAGATTTGTGATGGAGAGAGGCATCTGCACCCAGATATAGGGGTGTAGAGACTGAATGTGGATCACAGCATAGTATTTTCACCCTTTTGTTGTTGCTGCTGCTGTTTGCTTGCTTGTTTTCTTTCTCATTTTTTCTTTTTTGATCTGATTTTTCTCGTGCAGCATGATAAATGGGGAAATATGTTGAAAAGAAGTGCACTTATTTAATGCAGGTATATTGGATTACTTGTGGTCTAGAGGAAGAAGAATGGGGAGAGAGGGAGAAAAATTTGGAACACAGAGTTTTGCAAGGATGAATGTTGAGAACTATCTTTGCATGTATTTAGAAAAATAAAAGGCTATCTGCAGATTGAGCAAATTTCAAGAGGCATTTTGGTATATAAACAGATGAAGTTGGGCTTTTAGGGACAGCTTTTGTTTCCACTCTAGAACAATTCCAACAAGTGTCTACTATGTACAGGAGGGATGTTAAAGAGCAGTCAATAGCATTTCGGCTGTCTGGGAATTTACAATTTAGTAGGGAGACAAAAGCCGGATACTATTAAAAATAACATGAGTATATCAACAAATATTTAATGAACACCTACTACTTACAAGGTATTGTACTGATCATTGCAGAATTCATTATCCCTATTTTTCCGTGATATTACATCTATTGCAGAGGACATACTTTGCCTTTAGTGTAATAGAGAATTTCTTAATAAAAAAAAAGAAAAGAAAAGGCTATTACTATAAATAAATAAACATTTAAAATAATAAGGGAAGGCCATAGGGCAAAGTTATTTTTACTTAATCATAGAGGCACCCACCTAATATTTGTGTTTTATATCACCTAAAATTATTAGAATCTCTATTCCAAAAACCATTTTTGCACTATTATCTAAGAGAACCATGGGATATCCCGGGATGTCCCTAGGATTCAAAGTATATATGTATTTCTGAACCTTATGAGAAGACATTGAAAAGAGAATTGGAGGAGTTGACAAGACAACCTAAATTTTGCTACTTTTAGGGGGAGCTTTTAATTTCTCCAATGAAGGGAGAAGAGGGATCCTCAGAGAGAAAGATACAACAAGCATTTCTTTTCAGTTCAATTTATATTTATTAAGGGCTTATTATGAGCCTAATATTTCCTAGGCCACAAGGACGCAAAAATCGATGTGACAATGAACTTGCTCTCAAGTAGCTCATAGCCTCCTGTGGGAAACATTAGCGAATAATTCTAACATAAGGCTGAGTGTGACAAATGCAGAAAACAGATCCAGCTAAAGTACTGTGAGAAGCTGGAGGGGAAGGAAAGGGGAGAATGGCACTGAGCCTCTCCTCTGGGTCAGAAGGATCTTCCAGGCTTCAAAAACAAACAAACAAAACAAATCAAATTAGATAGGTTTAAGGGAAGGAGACCAAAATGACAAAGGTGCAAAACAGTGTATCCCACTGGATTCAGTTGATAGGAGGAAGGTCCCATTAACATCACTACAGACATAGACATGGGAGGGTGGACAAGAATGAGGAAGAATGGATGATTCTAGGCTGGCTGGGACGAATGAGAGGAATGGAATCATGGGTAGATTGGGGCCACATGAAGGGCTTTGACTGGTAACACACAAATATGTATATGGGAAATCTGGTGTTTCCCAGCCACGTGCCCTACCAAGAACAGAAAGGATCAGTGAAAAAGCAACTAGGAGTAAAACATTGGTGTTTCATGAGTGTAAAACAGAGTATAGTGTAGGGAAACCAACATAGGGCCTGGATTTGGGAGAGAGGTTCAGATCTCACCTCCAGTCCTTACTTGTTGTATGAAAATCCTATATACATTGATTAACTTGTCTGAGACTCAATTCTTTCATCTTTGCAATGGGAGTAATATTTGTCCTACAAACTTCAAAGGACTCTGATGAGGAAAATCTTAATTTAGCCAAATGCATTCATTAGTGAAATGACTTCTAACTAAATGCAGTATCTTAAGATGTCCCAAATCTAACTCTCAAGTTTTTTCAGCCAAGTCCTTGGGCAAAAAAAGTACTTCTTGAACAAGATGAAGAGTACAAGGATTCCACTTTAAAGGATTTATTAGGTGGGGATAAGGTCAGAAGCATCCTCCAGGCTTCAAAAAAAACTAATGCTGAGAGATAACAAACAAAAATAACACAAAAATGAATAGCCCTAGAGAAGAGACAAGGACTTACTTCTCTCTATCCAGTCCTAAAGTGGGGTATAAGGGTGACAATGGTAATACGTTGCCAAATTAAGTGGCTTTTGCTTAACAGTTTAAATGTTCTCTTGTTAAATTGTTTTTAATGTTTTGTCACAAGTGGGAAGGGATGGGGCAGCCTGGGATTTGGGAGGTAATGAGAAAGTGCATTCTATCTAGGAATTACCATGATACAAAAACAAAAGGCATCTAGATAACTTTATTTTAAATATAGTATGTAAAAATCATGCTGAGAGAGCAAAAGAATCAGCTGTGAGCTATACAGAAAAGATGGCACCTCACAGGACAGGAAGGCACTGGCAGGAATGGCTACGCAGGACCATCACTCATCGGAACATCATTGGAAGATCCAGGGAAATCAGGCAGGCAGGAAGGATCCCAGGATGGACGGGACCTGAGAGACCATGTAACTCAATCCACTCATTATATAGACCTGGAAGCTAAAGCCTGAGAAAGCAGGGTGACTTGTTCAAAATCATAAGTATCAAGAGGCAAGATCTGAACCCAGTTCTTCTGACCACTCTGCTGGGTGGTGCAGTGGACAGAACACTGAAGCCAAAACAACTCATCTTCCTGTGTCTGAATCTGGCCTCAGACACTAGCTGTGGGACTCTGGCCAAGTCTTTGTCTCAGTTTCCTTATCTGTAAATTGAGCCCCAGCAGGAAGTGGCAGACCATCTCTGCCATAAAAGTCCCAAATGGGGTCACGAAGCATCAGACACAAGGAACCACCAAGCTTTCTCAGGCTGTCCTTGTGTCATTATGTTGGCTGTCAATTAATTACCAAGACCACTGCGCCATTTGCCCAGAAGACAGCTTTGAGCAAACCCTTTTTAGAATTGATTCACACTTACTAAGTGAATCTGCTTTGGATGGTTTTTACATTTTCACTCCACGCAGAGCGACATGTTGCTCAGCTTTAAGGAAATTAGCATTATTCTTTTTTTCTGTTTTATGAAAAGCAAGCAGAGATTGAGAACAGAGGGATCACAGAAGGAGCACCAAATGAGGAGTCAGGAATGAAGCTGAAATCCCAGATAGACATATGCTCTTAACTCATTTTACCTCGAGGAACTTTATTTCTGCTCTCTGTAAAATGAGCCCTAACTATGAATAATTGTCATGATGTTGAAGTGAGTGATCTTTTAACAATAAAATTTTATGACAATCTAAGAAATGCTCTTCATGATGATACGACCAGAAGTTCGACTTCCTGAATTTAATATCTTCAACAGTATCAAGGAGCAGAAAAATCTATATTGGGTGGATTTAGTGGAGATCAGCAGCAAGAGTTTCAAAGGTGGGAGATGGTTTAAAAAAAAAAAAAAAGGCTGGAGAAAAGTACTTAGCTCCCAGATAAGCAAGTTGTACCAATGGTGCTTCAAGGCCCACCACAGATAGATCACTCTGAGAAAAGACTCCATCTTGACCCCATGCGTGATAGACCTTAAAAGCCTTCTTTAAATGGTCCAAATCAAGGCATGATGCAAAATTTCTAATGATGGAATTTCAGATGGTGGGTGCCCAGAAGGGGAAGCCTTCCCAACTTTTGTCCAGGATCTTAATCCATAAGACAGAAAGTCCAGAAAGCCAATCATTGAATATCATGTAACTTGGAACAAATGAGTGTATGAGTCCTAATGAGTATTTAGATGAGCCCAATTTCAAGGAGATGAAAAGTAATGATTCTACCTCTACTTTTTCAATTAAGTCCCAAATCCTTAGTCAGCTCCTTTTGGTGGCCTGCTGTTCAGCACATTTCCCTGGAAGAATCTATGTGAGAGTCATGTTTAAAAAAGAAAAAAAAAAATAACATGTTTTTGAGAAAGAAAAAAAATCCTGAAATTACATAACACGCATAAATACATTTCAAAATAACATCTGAGACAAAGCCATCTCTTCCTGTGGATCTGTGACTTAACTTAAGGAGCCAGAAATTGCTTGGACTATGTGCCATCTTCACCTGCAAATCTGATGCACTGGGAGAAAAAATGCTGGCAAGGAATTAGCAAATCAAGGCTGTGGTGCTCATTTCCCTTCTTCTTCAGCCAAAGAAAAGTCACTTCCCTCTCTGAACTCAGGTTTCCTCACCTGTAAGATGCTGAGAGTTGCAGTGCAGCTCCCTCCCAGGGCGGTTGTGAAGAGCAAGTCAGATGTTATGTAAGAAAACACTTAATAATAATCCTAAAGTGCCATAAAGGGACTTTCCCATTGTTTCTACTATTGTTTTTGTTCATGTGCCAAACCACACTAACCCCTCCCGGATCTGGATTTCACATTTGTCAAGGAGTTCTCTGATAAATCATCCATCCTGTTTAACCAGTCCCTACTATCCAGTCAGATGTTAGAAATTCTGAAAATCAAACCGGGACTCAATCCTCAGTTATTTCAACAGAAACGGCAAAGCAGGCAAGCAGCACAGAAGCAGGAAAGGCATTCAACGGGCACAAAAATGGAACTGGGAAACAAGAGAAACATTCTCATCGCTTGTTCTTGAGCCTCCCCGCCCCATTCTGGAAAAGAAGCTTCCTCATTGTGGATTTTTTCCTACAAAAGAGGCTCTGCAGCCCAGGATCCCACTGCATGGAGCCCAGCTGTATATACTTCAAAAGCAGAATCTAGTGGATTCAGCACAAGAAGATACCATGAGAATTTGGAGTAGTAGATGCTTCAAACCCTTTCCCACCTTTCAGAATCCCTTACTACCCAACACTCTTCTGATAATCCCTACCTGGCCAAAGTAGCCCACCATGGCACCCAACACTGACTGCCTGTCCCTGTTCCTCATTCTTCCCATGCATCAGAACCCTGTTCCAGACTTTCTCTAACTCATTTATTCTTCACCAGACCTCATCCATCTGACATTATACTCCCTTCAGAACCTTGCTAAGGATCCCCTGAAAAACCAGTGCCCAAGGACATGAATAGCTGGCATTGGAATAATGAGCTATCTTTTCCTGGAGACATAGATATTCCAGGGAAACATCACACCTTGACTCACTGGGACATCATTGGAAGAAAAGTTTTTGATTTCCCTACTCCTTTATTACTGTATAATAAATAACAGTAACAATAACGATAACTGATGCTGCTACAATGCTTTAAACTTTGCAAAGTACATTATATATATATGTTTCTTCTTTCTGCTACAACAACAACATAGATACTACAGGTATTGTTATCCCATCTCACAGATGAGGGAAATGAGGCTCAAAGAAATCTAAATTGCTCATGGCCCTGCAGCTAAAAATCATCTGAAGCAAGATCTGTGCCCAGGTCTGGTTCCCAGTCAAGCCATCCGTGCAGAAAGAAAATGACCAGCTCCACACAGGCTTCCAAACCCAGCCTTACTGTGGGACTCGGTGGTTGTTCACTTTCTTTGGTTTAACAAGGAGCAGATAGCTGTGGTTTAGTGAAAGAGCCCTGGAGCAGAAGTCAGAAGACCCGAGTTCTAGTCCCAGACTCTGTCCCCGAGGAGCCCTGTGACAAACCACTTCCCTAATCAGCCTCCACAAGCGGTGAATTAAAAGGGATCGACAAAATGAGATCATCTCACAGATCTCCTCCTGCTCCAAAAGTTTGTGATTCTCTGAACTCAAACTGTAATCCCCCAGGAAGGAGAGAAATCAAGGTAAGGATGGACCAAGAACACACACACACACACACACACACACACACACACACACACACACACACTTTCTCTCCTCAGCCAACAAGTAACAGTGCATGGGAACAGCTCCAGCCTTCTACTTTTCATTTTGACAGCAGACCCAGCATGTCGACGCTAATTATTTTCTTCCCACTGTCTCTGTCAGTCTTCCTTTTTGTTGAAGTCAGCGTGGTGAAGGGCCAAATAACAGTCTTCACTTTGTAAGGGGCCATCCAAGGGACGCACTGACATGTCTTCCAGCCTCCTAAAGTTTGCAGAGAGCTGGAGTAGCTGAGCCCTACCATCTGGGCTTCTGGGCTAGAAAGAACAGAAAACTTGGAGGAAAGAAAGTTGAGTTAGAACTCTGGCCCTGACACTTATGTGGCCATTGACGGGCAAGTCACTTAAATGCATAAGAAATAAGGATTCCTTTGACAAGGTGCTTTGAAGTTCACAAAATGCTATACGATTGTTGTCTCATTTTGGCCTAATAGCAACCCTGGGGGCAAAATGTAAATGTTATTCCATTTTACAGAGGGGGAAACTGAAGCTATTCAGGTCTTCCTAAATGAAAGTTCAACTGTGTCCATCGCACCCTCCTGAGGCCTCTTTAAGCCTCAGTTCCCCTCCTCTCTACAAGAAAGAGACCTACCTAACAAGACGTTGTGAGAGTACTTTGTAAACATTCAATGTTTTGTATTCATCCTTCCCCTTGGCAAGAATTTCTTAAGTCCCTACTATGTGTTAAGCACTATCCCAGGCAGTGGGGACACAGAAGGAAAAAAGTCCATCAGTTCCTCCCCTCAGAGAGCTTATATTCCATTGAGGGAAACAGCATGAACACATGTAAGCAAAGAGAAATATATGAAAAGTAAATACAAAGTCATTGGGAGGAGGTGAAGTTAACAACCAGAGAGAATTAGGAAATAACACATTGGGGGACAGGACGCAGAAACGGGGCACAGTGGGGAAGAAAGTCTGGCTAAAACCCCAGGAGTACCTGATGAGATTAATACGTAATCCTGAGGAGTCTCATCCTGTTGTTCTCACAGAGAACCATGCTATCCAGGAGGTGATGCTATAAGATGCAAGTCAGATCTAAGGGAGGCAGGGCTGGGCAAAGTCACCGGCCTCCCTTTCCCCTCCAGAACCATCTGGAGCCAAACATAGATAGGAAGACTGGACATAGCCCTGGATGCAGTGGGAGACCTTGGTTTTTTTAAGCTAACAGGTCTCAGTTTGACTGAGGCAATGCTCAGTCAATGGGTTAGACTAGGTAAAAGTTGAAGCAAAGATCGTCATTTTCACCTAGTCCAAAAAACAATCAGTCTGGGAAGGAAAGACCCTCAGGTTTCTGGCCAAAATAGCAGCAATTGCTATTTATGATCACTTGGAAGCAATCAGGGCCCAAAGACCAAGTGGGTTTTGGCCTGGGATCTTTCATTGGCCAATCAATGAGAGCCAGAGTGATCTGAATCTAAAGCATAATCCTTAAGAAAGAAGTCTAGTCTGCACACATATATTGTATCTAGGATATATTATAACATATTTAACATGTATAAGACTGCTTGCCATCTGAGGGAGGGGGTGGAGGAAGGGAAGGGAAAAGTTGGAACAGAAGTGAGTGCAAGGGATAATGTTGTAAAAAAAAAAAATCACCCATACATATGTGCTGTCAAGAAAGAAAGAAAGAAAGAAAGAAAGAAAGAAAGAAAGAAAGAAAGAAAGAAAGAAAGAAAGAAAGAAAGAAAGAAAATCTAGTACTAAACCCCAAGATATCTTGCAAGGTTTCAGCAAGATATAAAATATAAAACTATCCTAGAAGCTTTTCAAGAAAATGACTTGATTAGATTTGTACTTTGAGAATATTAATTTGCTGTGTCTCCGTAGATGTATTGGAGAGGGAAAAAACTGGAGGCAGTTCAGGTAGAATGGATCAGGTTGGCAATTAGTAGTTAAAGGGAGAGGGCGGACTGAAGGGCTGGGACAGCTGGGTGACTCAACAGAAACAGAAATTTGGAAAGGGGGAAGGGGTGGTAGGGGAATGAGATCTATTTTGCATATATTGAGTAGTTTAACCAGTTGAAAATATCCAATAGGCCGTTGATGACTAGCACTTGAGAGACTAAGACTGGATATATAATCTGGGATGATTGGGGTGGAGATGATCATTAAAATCAGAGGAACTGCTGAGATCACAGAGGGGGAGGATATAGAAAAAAGAGAGAAAAAGTAGAGTCTCTGAGGCACACTCACCATTAGGCAGTGGGACCATATAAAGATCAGGCCGAGGAGAGAATCAATAAGTAGGAGGTGAGATGTGAAAACCTGGAGAGAGAGATTTTCTGGGTAACAAAAAAAAATCGGTTTATTAATTATGCTTTCTGGCAATCAATAACTTGATGGTCAAATGTTTCTCTTAATAATCCCTTTGGATTAGGAAATTATTTTCAGAAGGCCTTTCATAATTTCAAAGAGCTGGATGATCTCTCTAACTCTAGTTTTCTCAATCAGGAAACTGAGGGGCAGAGAAATTAAGAGATGTATCTATCTGAATTCTGAATGCAGGTTGTCAGACCCCAGGATCAAAGCTGTTGGCCCAAATATAGACTGCCTCATTGAAATGCTAATATAGTATCTTGGAGGAGTGACTCAGCCCTCAACCCTTTAATAGATTATCTCAGAATAGTTAGCTGGCACAGCACCAGGGCAAGAAGAAAAGGGATTTTTAGTCCAACAAGTTTTGACAGAGATAGATTGGCAAAGGTCTGAGCAAAGGCAAGTGAGTCCAGTTGTGATCCCAAGATGAAAAAAGAAGGGTGCTCAGTGAGGATCCCAAAAGCCCTGTTCCCAAGGGAGGGCAGAAGGGAGAGAATAATAAAGAAGTGGCAAGCAGGGAAGTCGAATTTCTCCTATGAGGGAAAGGAAAAAGACTGAATTGGAAGGAGACCAGACTTTAATAAAACACAGGATGGGGTAATGGAAAGGGCACTGAATTCAGTATCATAGGATCAGGTGTGAATCCTGGGTGCTCATGTAACCTTCTTCTCCACACTGATTATAGTAATATTAATAATAATAATAATAATAATAAATGATTTCTTCTTTCCAGATATCAGTTTCAACATCTCTAAAATCTAAGAATTGGACTAAGGGAATTGGGGTAGCTATCAAGGGCCTTTTGATTTCCAGAAAACACTGTGATCTAGTCTTCCTTTCTCTCCATCAATTTAGAAAAGGAGTTTTTTCCTTCCCTGAGTTTCAGTCTTCATCTGTAACATGAGGGAGTGAGCTCTAACATCTATCAGTCTCTAATCTCCCATGGTTCCTATTTCACTGTCTTGCTGACGGCCAGCCTCAGGTTGGAAGTACTCTCCAGGAAGGGAGATAAAAGCAAAATATGTAGAAAAATTTTTCACAGAAAGGTAAAGAATAAAGTGGAAAAGAGCTGGAAACATGTGGCCCCTAAGGTTTCTGAGTGGGGCAGGCAGGAAGTCATCTTTATGTGATCCCTGTCATTGTAGACAATCCCCATTTTACAACAATCACTTGGATCTCAGTCATTTGGAAAGTAAGGCATTTCCCGGTGGAAACAATGTGGAAAGTTCCCAGGCCAAGCCTCAGATTCTTATTTAACTCCTAATGTTGCTGCAGTTTGTGATGTGATAACAGCCCTGCAAAACCCAACCACGTTGGCCAACGAGGTCTCTTTGGGAAAACCTCCTCAGAGTTCCAGTCCGGGGCATCTGCAATACACTGGGATTCTTTTCACCACCCACCAGATAGTGAGATTTCCCTCAGCACCAAGCCCCTGTTGGAGCAAGGAACAGCATTAGTGAAAGACTTGGGGATAAGGAACCAGGACATAGCTACAGGAGTGGGGAAATGAGGATCACTGGGGACTGAAGATTAATGGGGTGTTGGAAACGTCTGATGATGGAAAGACCTGGGAACTTATTCCCTTCTCCGACTCTATTTCTTCCTCACCCCCTCAATACTGGCCTGTCCTTCCCTTTCTCTGCTCCCACCTGTTTGCCACTAAGGTTTCTCTTCTTTCCTGGTCCGCTGTGGAATAAAAAGCACAAACTGGCACACAACCCTTGCGTGGTTTGGCTTCCTAAGGAACTCTGGCGACTCAAAAAACAAAGGGAAAATAGCAGAGATGGAAAAAGGAGCCCCTCCCTCCATGGGTCTCCCCAGAGACAAGGTCCTTCTCTTTTTTCACCTAGAAAACACAGACAATTAGACTGGTGATTAGGTTGTATGGAGAAAAGACTGATGGGTGACCCAGCCACTTTTCAGGAGCAAGCTAGGCTTGGGCTACATTGGATATTAAAGTTATAAAAACTAAGGCCAGGGTCCAGAGCAAAAGATGGAGGTAAGGGAAACACAGGTCTGATGCCATAAGAGACCTTCAAGATCATCTAACCCAACACCTTCATTTTGCAGGTAAAGAAACTGGGGTCCATAAAAATTAAGTGACTCAACTAAGCTCATGCTGGAGTTAAGTAGCTGGGATTGGAACCCAGTCCCTTCTTGTCTAATTTGAAGGAGAAAGGACAGTCATGTGATTGCTGGACATTGGAAGGCCCTTGGTGATTACTATTTCTTTTAGGTCATCTCCCAACATTTTAAACAATAAAACTGAAATCTTGAAAAATGAAATAATTTATTACTGTTAATCATAAAAATAAAAAGAACAAGCATTTTACAAATAAAAATGCTTCGTTTACTCTTCACAACAACTATGGAAGGTAGGAACCATTATTATCTCCATTTTAAAGATGAGAAAACTGAGGCAGACGGACTTGTCCAGAGTCACACTGCTGGTAAACATCTGAAGCGAGGCTATATTTGAACCAGATTTCCTGACTCAATGACTCAACCACAACGCTACCCACCGTCCTAGATATTCATAGTCACCCATTATTTAGGGGTAGAACTAGTTCAAAGTCTCTCACCTTCTAGCCTCGTATTATTGAGAAATAGGGGAGAATGAAGGAAGAAAGTCAAGGTGACTAAAGTGAGAATACTCCACCATCTGTTGCCCTAACTCCAACCAGACCTGTTGGACTCTGACTTGCGCACTCCCCCCGCCATCTCCCGCAGGCTTCTCCTGGCCTTGCCTCCTGGGTACAGGGCCAAGCCAAGGGGGACACAAAGGGACCACCCAGGTCGCCGTTTCCTGAAGCAACATGGCAGCCAGATGTGGGCCCGTTTCCTATCCACGTGGTTCCCACGCGAGCAGCTGATGCACGACAGAAAAAAAAGCATGTGGCCAGAACTTGGGACCTGGGTCTGTGTGACCCCTACGCTACCAGAACATTCTGCTCCCTGTTGAAGACCTCAGAAGATGGAAGCTTATTACTTGTCTGAGGCTGCCCATTATATTTGGGACAGGAGGATTCAACTCAGAGCCCATCAATCCAGTGGCTTAGGATGGTACCAGATGTTGCTCCGAGATGAAAAGAACTGACTGGCCCTTGTGGATAGATGACCTGGGCAGAAGCTTTCCTGCAGGTGATAATGTTCAGCCATATTGGCCAATACTCTTCTTATCACTATTTTTGCTCTTCTTGAGCATCTCAGATGAACAGAGGATCTCAAAGCACTGACAAAAGTCCATAAATAGCATGAAATCTCAAGTGTTTGAAAATGGCTAAAGAAGCGATAATTAATTTTCCTCTACTAAACAAGTTTCCTTCATAAAATCTTCGTCTCCAAAAAGTTCTCAAAGTTTAAACTAAGGAGGTCAAGTCAATGACTCTTTGGATATTGAGAGAGTTTTATGTTTATTAGCATGTTGATGGATCTCAAGCAAAGCCTTCATGATATCACTTGATATATGCTAATGTGCATTTGAGAAATGTAAATGTATGTAAATGGTACAGGGGTTACACTGGCCTATTAACATCCCAAATCCCCATTTACAGTCTGCTTTTCATTTAAGTCATATTTCTATTAAATCAAAAGCTTTGGAAGCTAATCTGGAAGGAAATCACAGCATGTCAATTAAGACAGCTTGGCAACAAGACCCCAGGAAATCGGTTAAGTCTTCACAGATGCCTTCATTAAGCTTTGTGGTGGCTGCTTCACTCGTGAGACTTTCTGAAAGTCATTTTCAAAGTTTGTGTCTCTGGGGTATCTTCTTCCAATCTCAGGACCCAGTTAGAGCCTCCTTCCCTGGCTCTCTCCTTTAGGACTTCCTTCCCATCTATCAGCACTATCAGACGCTGCTCCTTGATTTAGTTTTACAAGAGCTTGGGCCTTTTCTCTTTCCTTAATTCATTTATTAGTTCATTTTATTTATGGAAGCAAAATCTCCGTTTTCCCCTCTATCATGTTAGCTTTCTCCCCACAACATTCCATTGACTTTAGTAACACCCAGCTAAGACCGCACGACTCTTGCTGAGATATTTTTAAACATAATCCATCATATGTTTCTAGTTTAGGGAGTGTTGTCTAATGATTAGAAAGGGAACACCAGTCAGCACAGCTAGTTTCCAGATCTGGCTCAGTTCATTTATGACCTTGGCTAAATCATTTAACTACTCTATATTTTAGTATTTCCATGTATAAGACAATAAGCAATGATAGGCTATAAATCCTAAATTTAAAAAAAGAAAGAAAGAAAAAGGAAAAACAAATACTACCCAGAAAAAGTTTGTGCTTACTTCTTCTATAAATATTTTTTATAGAATCATAGTATTTGAAAGGTAGAAGGGACCTTAGAAATCCACCTTTCTCACCTTACAGAGAAGGAAACTGAAGATAGTATGTTGTATATTAAAATCTCAGGAACCTCCCAGAAGGCTTAAAATTCATGAGTTACCAGGTCAGAGGGTAGTTTGACATAAAGATTCAAAGTCCCTTTTCTGCCTAGTAAAGAATTTGAATGTTAACTAACTGCCACTTTCCCAGTGTTTCCCCCTAGAATGAATCAACATTAATCCCAGACTCTGACCTGGTCTGGACTTCTTACCCCCTCCACCCAAGACTGGGTCATTCTTGATTCAAATAAGAACTCTAATTTTTTTTCAGTCTTCAAGATTATGGGGTTATGGGACACTAATACATTGTTGGTGGAACTGTGAATGGATCCAACCATTCTGGAGAGAAGTTTGGAACTATGCCCAAAGGGCTATCAAACTGTACAGTGTCACTACTGGGCTTATATCCCAAAGTGATCTTAAAGGAAGGAAAGGGACCCACATGTGCAAAAGTGTTTGTGGCAGCCCTCTTTGTAGTGGCTAGAAACTGGAAACTAAGTGGATGCCCATCAGCTGGAGAATGGCTGAACAAGTTGTGGTATATGAATATTATGGAATATTACTGTTCTGTAAGAAAGGACCAACAGGATGATTTCAGAAAGGCCTGGGGAGACTTACAGGAACTGATGCTGAGTGAAGTAAGAAGAATCAGGAGATCACTGTACACAGCAACAAGATTATACGATGATCAGTTCTGAGGGACAGGGCTCTCTTCAACAATGACATGATTCCAAGAGAGGTCAATTCCAATTGTTCAGTGATGAAGAGAGCCATCTACCCCAGAGAGAGGACCGTGGGAAGTGAGTGTGGACCACAACATGGCATTCTCAGTCTCTCTGCTATTATTTGCTTGCATTTTGTTTTGCTCCTCTTTTGTTTCCTGATTTAATTTGATTTTTCTTGTGCAGCAAGATAATTGTATAAATATGTATGCATATATTGCATTTAACATATATTTCTACCATGTTTAACATATATTGGACTACTTGCCATCTAGGGGAGGGAGTGGGAGAAGGGGGAGAAATTGGAACGCAAGAGTCAATGTTGAAGAATTGTCCACGCATATACTTTGAAAAATAAAAAGCCTTAATAAAGAAAAAAAAAAAAGATTTATGGGTTTGAGAACCTTAAACAGATGGGAGGAAAAGAGAGAATAAGGATTCATATGGTAGCTCCTCTATGCTAAGTGCTTTACAAATAATTCATTTTGTCCTCACTACAATCCTACAAATGCTATTATCATACCGACTTTTCTGTCGAGGAAACTGAGGCAAACAGACTCTATGTGGTTTGTCCAGGGTCTAATGTGAGGCCATATTGGAACTTTTCTGACCAGGCCTAGTGATCTGTGCCCCATGGTAGCACCTAGCTATGATCCTCACTCGTCTGACCACTGCAGATCCATCTCGACTGCAAGAAGCAGGGGTGACCCTGGCTGCTCAGAGGCAACACTAGGGGCATATAAATTTTGGTAGCTACTAAAGAGATTTCAAGTCTGGGTCCTCAAAGAGGCCCTAGGTCTGGTGCCCGAGGGCCAATCTGGCCACGTTTGCAAGGGGATCCCTGAAAGTTGGACCAGGTGAGCAAAAAAAGATCACAGCAACTCATCAAATCAGCAAATAAAGTGTAAAAAGATGATGGTATGTATTAAAAACTAGAGTATTCACACAGATAAAAATCACGAGATACAAAATCATTTCAAGTATGTTCAAAAGCAGCCAAGCTTTCCCTAAGTGTGAAAAATCAATGAGCTAACAATATATATTATTCTCAGTTCATTAAAGAACATCTACCAGACCATCTAATCTTAAAAAACTGAGCTTACCATTGGTTCACTTTCTGTATGTAAATGAAGGTAATTAAGTTGCCTCTCTTTTCAAATATTCAAGAATTCATACTTTGCAGAGATTCTGATAAGTCTTCTTCAAAATCCTTTTGCATAAGCGACATGTGACCCCTAGAAGGATTTTAGACCCGTGGCTAAGATTTGGTAGTTTGCCTCCATCTTTTGCCCTTTTGCTTTCAGAAATGATGTTAAGCTCACTCAGTCAAGCACTGCTATGCTAAATTATAATAAGCAAAGTAAATTCCCCCTCTGCTGTAGCATGGATTAGTGTTTTTCTTAACATACAAGGACTCCTTGAGGTTCAAAGAAAACAGTGAAAGAGAAATTCAAACCCAAGAAATTTGGAACTAGGTTCAGGACTTCAAAAAGCAGAAGTGCTTATTACTAAGTCCAACTCCCTTTCTTATCCGGGAATAGGCTGGAAATGTAATTTGTGCTCCTTTATTTCCTGACCACATTTAGTGGGGAAGCTAAGAAGAAAAATCTTCATCTCTCATAATGTTTGGGGACAAGAGAGCGTGGCTCATTTGCAAAAATTCCCTGGACTACATTTCCCAAGAGGCTATGTGTTTGGATATAAAATAATGGTCCTGTAAGAAGGCAAGTATCCTAATTGATAGGGAATCTTCTGAGAACTGAGAGGTTTAAAAAGCAGAACAGAGACTATATGAGTCAGAGGTGGGGAGGGGGAAAGTAAAGGCAGATAGAACACAACCATTCTTCAATCAGAATAGAGAAAAGAAAGATTTTAATGAATCTTTAATGATGTCCCCAAGTCCAAGTATCTCACCAGAATCCTTAGGCTCTGGTGCCAGATGTGAATACACAAGTTTGAGGATATTCCCCAAGATAAATTAAGAAATTAAATGACATTTCCTGACCACATCTACCTCCACAGGAGAAAAGGTGAGTTTTCCAAGAAAATAGTTCCCAAGGATATATAAGAATGCTTAAAAGAGTTTCTCTACTTGGGTTTTCTCTGGTTATTTTCCTTGCTATTCTGTTTCAATGAAGTGTTTTGACTCTTTGTGGCTCCTACCTCGTCTGTCATGAAGTTTATATGCACTAGAATGGGAGTTCTTTGAACCTTTTCTATAATTATGATTACCCTGAACATCCTACCTTAACCCAGTGCATCAAGGATTTGCAGAATCGAGGGAAACCCTTGATACTTAACAGAGAAGCCTGAATTTGTCTTTCTCCTAATGTTCATTATGATACAAAAATGACTCAGGTATTCAAGGATTATTTTCCATATGAACTGAGGAAAGACTAATAAAATCCTTGGATTAAAATAATGAGATGCATGTTTTAGGAAGTTTACTCAACTGACCACAGAAGAATTGGGCTATACAGAATGGCGATCTGATATTGCAGTGAGGAAAACCTGGATCCAAGCCCCTTCTCTGACACATATTGACTGTCATTGCTCCAAGCAACTCTCCAAGATTATAAAATGTAGAGCGTTGGCTAATCTGCATTGCTAGAGAGAATTTCCTCACTGGGCATTTGATACACCAATGAAATCATGGGTCCAGTCCATTCAGTTGGAAATGTTCAAGATGAATTGTAGTAGGCAAAAATGGAAATGGAAAAACCAATTGGAGGATTATAAATAATCCCACAAGAGCCTAGACTCAGATGGTAATATAAAGAATGGAATTTTAGGGACAAATGGGACAAATATTTAACATTGTACCTGAAAGCTCTAGGATCGGTTGGAGTGATAGAGGAGGTGATATTTAAGTATCTTGTCCAACATTTAGGGCACAAAAATTAAAAACAGCATTTCTTTTTGGAAATATGCATCCACTCAGTTTCCTTACATTCCCTAAAACCATACTAACTTAATCTAGATAAGGGATTCTCAACATGGGCTCCAGAGATCTTAATGAGTTTTTTAATAACTATATTTCAATATAAGTGGCTTCCTGTATAAGCCTCTGAGTTTTATTCTGAAAAGGGTCCCTTCTCTCATATTTGTACCTTTCTTTCTCTTCTCATGGACAACAGCCTGATTTAAGCTTTTATCTCCTTTTGCCTGAACTTTTACAATGGCCTAGTAGTCTCTCTGCCTCAAGATTTCATTCTTTCCAATTCATTATCCACATAGATACCAAAGGAAATTTCCTAAAAGACTGACCATGCTATTCCTCTTTTTGATAAATAACAGTAGATCCTTTTGATTCTAGGATGCAATATCAGTTCATCTTCATCTCCTTCTTTCAAAATGTCTATTCTTGTGTACATTTTATGGTGTACATTATTAGTATAGTTGAACACACATAACTGATAAATAAGCAAACAGATAATCCAGTATTGGGAGCATGCCTTCACTTTTTTAAGCTAATAGGACACAGAAATCAAAGAACTATGGAGACCATTGTTTTAAAGTAATGATATCAAACTCAATTAGAATTAGGAGCTACTTAAGTGTATGTATTAGGATCTTTGTGGGTGTACATTGACTTAGAAAACCACATATTAACATTATCTTTGCTTTCTCATGGTTTTATTTTGTTAAGTGTTTCCTAATTCTATTTTAATATGGTTTGACTGCTCTTGAGAGTATTGTGGGTTGAATACAGCCATTGTGTGCTTGCTATCTCTGTCCTAGACTATCTTGCCTTTCTATTAGCAGTTATTCTCCTTCTTAAACCCCTAAACCCTTCTCCTCCTTCTCCTGGAACACAGAAACCGTGTTCCCTGCTAGAGAAGATCAACGGAGACGGGCTGTAAATGAGCATTTATCACATCTTGCCATAAATATTTCCAGAACCACTTGATCATGTTATCCTGATGTACATTTCTATTGGTCCAATAGATTGTCAAACACCATGCCTCAAATTCTTACAGGACATGAGGAATTCCTTTGTGCCAGGAAAGGAAGCTTGTCAAAATAATTTCCCTTGAATTGCTTTGTTACTAAAATATTGTCTAAATGTCGCAGTTCCTTGGCACTTTATTTTAAGGGCATGTATTTAAACTTTACCTTTTACATGAACCAAGGGACTCCTGACACTAATGGTTCACAATATAATTGTGGGCTCATGTGGCCAGATTCCAAGTAAAGATAGCTAAGGAAGGAATGTTATGTTAGACTAAAGAAAGTAGGCAAAGGGAATAGTATTGGAAACAAAAGATCTGGGTTTCAACCTTCTTCTACTAATTAATTGTACAAGAGGAATATAGAAAACAAGTAAAATTTTGGACAAAGCTATTAAGTGGATAAATTTTCTCTTCAATGCCCCTTTCACTGTCCTTGCTTCCTTCCTTCCTTGCAATACTCTTAGGACCCCCAAAACTTCTACTGCGTTGTACCCCTTAAGCCTGCTAACCCAAGACCCAGCCCAACCTCAATGGGGAATGGCTTTTATTTATGTGTTTGGTTCCATTTCCTATATATTTAAGAAATGAGTATCAAAGAAACTTGTAATAATCCCCCTCCCCCATTTCCTGCTTTACTTCTAATTTCGGCTGAATTGGTTTTGTTTGTGTAAAAAAACCTTCTAATTTCACGTAATCCAAACTACCCTTTTTACTTCTTGTCTTTCTGTCTCTTGTTCAGTCATAAACTCCTCCATTATCCATAGAGCTAACAGGTAACTTTTTCCATGCACTCCTAATTTACTTAAGATATTACTTTTTATGTTGAAATCATATGCCATTTTGACCCTATTTTATTTTGGTAAATGGTATGAAATGCTGATTTATAGCTAGCTTTTGCCAAAGTGCTTTCCAGTTTTCCCTGCAATTTTTGGCAAAAGGTGAGTTCCTGCTCCAAAAGTTTGGATCTTTGAATTTATCAAACACTAAATCACTAGGGTTATTTACTACTATGTACTGTATATCTAATCTTTTCATTAATCATTACTTTATTTCTTATCCTGTACCAGATTGTTTTGGTGATTATTATTTCATAATGTAGTTTGAAATCTGGTAGTGCTAGATCACCTTCCTTCATACTTTAAAAAAATTAATTCCCTGGTATTCGTGATCTTTTGTTCTTCTAAATGAATTTTGTTATTCTTTCTATGTCTACAAAATAATTGTTGGTAGTTTGATTTGTTATGACACTGAAAAAGTAAACAATTTAGGTAGAATTGTCTTTTCTGAGTGTCTTTTCTGGCAACTGGGCTTAAGTGACTTGCCCAGCATCATATAGCTATGAAGTGTTAAGTGTTTGAAGCAGATTTGAATTCAGGACCTCTTGACTCCAAGGTTGGTGTTCTATCCACTGTGCCATCCAGCTGCCCCCAGAACTGTCGTTTTTATGATATTGGCTTAGCTTTCCCATGAGCAATCACCTCCTTTCCAGCCAGCAAACTTTACCTGTCCTGTCTCCTTTTCCCTTCATTATTTCTCTAGTTCTTCTGGGAAACTGAGCTATGCAATGATAATTTAACATAGTAATAGTAAAAATGCCCATATTTCAACTGAAAACATCAGTGCTTTAACCCATCTAACTCTAGGAAAAGTGGGAGCAGGGGATATTTTGGACAGAGGATAAGCTAAATGCATCTTTCAAGACCTAGAAACAAAGTCATTTCCTCCCCAAAATTGTCCCTGATCTTCTCAGTTAGAATGGACATTTTTGTCCTCATAGGATCATAGACTTAGAGCTTGAATCTCTCATGTCACAATTGAGAAACTTTTGAGTGATTTGTCCTAATCACACAAATGCCAGAATTCAAACTCAGATCCTCTTGACATCAAATCCAGCACGCTTCCTGCTCAACCACACTGCTCTCTCTGACCTCCCATAGGCCTCCCCTATTTTACACCCTAAGCTAGTGCACAAAACCTGGCAAGCTTTAGAGTCTGATCGCTCTTTTTCCATAACCTCTCGCACCTGTCCCCTTCTGCCTGAACCTGGGCCCACTGCCACCTACCTGGGCTGTTATGGCAGCCTCCTGGGGCAGTCTTAAAGCAGAACGTTGCAGCAGGGGTCTCTGGGATTCTGGAAGCAATCAGTGAGTTCAGGTAAACCATTCTCTTGGTTTTCATCCCAGAATGGATGTGAAAAGTGGGTGGGGAAACGATGCCAGTGGGATTATAATTTTCTGCTTGGCAAATTCAGAATCAAAGAGAATGTTAATGGCCTAAGTCCTCCCCCATCCTCTTGGATCATCCCTAGTATAGAAGTACGGATCTATTACTCGTCAGTTCCTTTGTTTAAAAAAAATGTTCAGTGTTCAATTTCCCTTGTGATTCTCACTTCAGAAAATATAAAGAGAATAACATTAGAGAATGAGCCTTGACCCAAAATCCGGCTCCTGGATCTGTCACTCACTAGCTGTGCAGCCTAAATGAGATGGGAATGAATGATAATGTGCCTCAGATGCTCCTCCAGCTTCCTTCCCACTCAGATCCTTTATTGATCTTCCCGATTCTCCTCCACCCCCAAATGAAAATCTCCCCCCCCAAGACTTTCCTCTCTTTTGCACCTACTTGCCATTATACTTTCTGCATATCTCTGCACTTCCTCTTTAGACTGTAAACTCCTTGGAAATAAGCATTGCCTGACTTTTATACATGTATCCCCATTCCACAAGGGATCAGAGCTAGAAAGGACCTCGGGGTTCACTCACTCCGACTCATTTTACAGATGAGGCAACGGAGACCAACCGAGAGGTCTTACACAAGTAATGAAGAGAAACCAGAACCGAGACTTGAACTTTACCCCTGGAGAGATCTTTCCTCTGCAAAACGTGGGTTTTGTGCAGTAAAAGTGCTTGGGAATGCAGAGGACCAGGAAGAAAGCATTCCTACATGAGAGCAAAGGGAAGCCGACATGCTAGTCCAAGCCCCGCCCTCATGAAAGTCTTGTAGCTACCCCCTGCGTGGAATTTCCTCTACCAGACACTTGGAAAATGTGATGGCCAGGAGCTAATTTTGACCACCCACTTGGAGCCCCTCTATCACCTGATTTGATTGATAGTCTTGCCATGATACCATCTTTCTCACTTTGGGAAGCTAAGTATAACCAGAGGTGAATCATTCAGCCTAAGTCCAGGTTTCCTCAACAGAACAACAGAGATAACATCTTGCTATCTAAACTACTTCAACAACCCAGTATTTAGAAATCTCCCCAGAATTGTCCGAGTTTCATCTAAAAGAAACTAACTTTTTTTTTCTATTTAGTGGGAAACTCCATCATAATCAGTTCATCCATCAACAATGATTTATTAAGCCCCTACTATGTGCCAGGTACTAAGCTAGGTCCTCGTAATAAACAAGATAAAATGAAGTAGATTTATTACTAGCTAAAGCATTTTTAGATCTATAAGTTTCACCTGCTGATTCATCTCCTAAATGTGAGATCTCAGATTCCCAAGACTCCTGCCCCAAAGCTGAACAAATTTCTTGAGTGAATGTTAAATTTTTTTTTCTTGCATCTGTATAAAATGTTTTAAAGTTTAGAGAGTTGAAGTTGGGAAACAATTTTTACAACAAATGTCTCTCATAGCGGTTTCATTTCTCAAATATATAGAAAAGTGATTCAAATTTATAAGAATACAAGTTTTTCCCCAATTGATAAATGGTATATGAATAGATAAATAGATAAATAGAATATGAAAAGTTTTCAGATGAAGAAATCAGAGCTATCTATAGTCATATTAAAAATATTCTAAATTACTACTGAATAGAAAAATACAAATTAAAACCACTCTGAGGTACCAACTCACACCTATCAGATTGACTAATATGACAAAAAAGGAAAATAATAAATGTTGAAGGGAATGTAGAAAAATTGAGACACTAATGCACTGTTTGTGAATTTGTGAACTGATCTAACTATTCTAAAAAGAAATATGGAATCGTGCCCAAAGGGCTATAAAACTGTGCTTACCTTTTGATCTAGGTTTGCATCCCAAAGAGATACAAAAAATATTTGTAGCAGCACTTTTGTAGGCACGAAAAAATGAAAATTGGGGGGAAGCCCATCAATCAGAGAATGGCTGAACAGGTTGTGGTATAAAACTGTAATATTACTGTGCTATAAAAAATGAGAGCAGGCAGATTTCAGAAAAACCTGGAAAGGCTTACATCAACTGATGGAGAGGGAAGTGAGCAGAAACAGAATGCACAGTATCAGCAATATTGTGTGATCATCTGGTATGAAGGACTTAACTCTTCTCAGCAACAATTCCGAAGGGCTGATGACGAAAAAGTCCAGCCACATCCACAACCAGGGAGTCTGAATGCAGATTGAAGCATATTTTTTCTTTACTTTCTGTATTTTTCCCATTGGGTCTATATATTCTTTTACAACATGAATAATATGATAAGGTTCTTTGCATGATTGGGGAAAAAATTGTTTAGAGAGTTAAGAATTAACTCATGTTCTTAGACCATGAAGACACCTTGTTTGGTTGCTCTTACATTTCTGAACTGTGAAGTCCCTTGTCCAAGCTCTCAAACAGCTACAGAGAGTTAGATCTACCTGGGCAGAAGGGAATGTTCCTTAGTTCTCAGGATAAATGGAAAAGGGAATCTCCCAGATCTTGAGACTTTATGCAACCTGTAATCCTGAGGTTAGCTACCTCGCTCTCAAAAAAATTATTGCCTCAGACCCCCTAAAGTCTTCATCCTGAAACAAGGAAGCAAAAACTCCTAATAGGACCTTCTAAATGATAAGGGTCCAAGAAACCAAACCAGCCCAGGAGCTGCAATGCTTTTGTTTACAAAGGAGTTCTTCATCAGTTTAGGGTTCTAAAGATCACCATCTATCCAGGAAAAACATTACATACAATCATGTTTAGAGTCCTTCCATTATCATCATCTGCAGGGTTTTGCTTCTCCACCCCTTTCCCCCATAATACCCTTGGATCCGGAAGTTTTATGCTTGGTCTATTTAGTTTTCTCTAGTGTAATTATTGATTTGCCACAAAAATCAACCCACCTTGAAAAGCATTTACTGCTAAAAGGTGAGGAAACCAGACAGTAGAACCTGATCTCCTCCCCTGCTTCTAAGAAGTTCCCTGAACCTTCGTAATTAGTCTTGCAGTCATTAGATTTGTATCCCAAAAGACACTAATTAATTGGGTAGATCTCGAACAAATCTAAACCCTTTTCTTCACTTTTTAAATTTACAAAAGGAAGAAAATAATCATTCTTACATTACCTATCTCACAGAGTAATAGTAAGATAGTACTTTGTAAATGTTTTTTAAAAAGTTATATATAAGTGAATTATATAATTATTTATATTATATATTAGGAATTATATAATTATTATATAGTATATAATTATATAATGGGAAGCCTCAATTTGGGGGGCTAGCACATCACAGTTGTAGACAGACATAGAATAAAACTGATCATTCTCACACAATGTGATATAGCAGAAAGAACATTAAATTTTAAATCAAGATATCCTACAATCATACAAACTTGAATTGCCCAGCTCTTCCTAGCTCTTAGGCAGCTATTATGAAAATAATACACTCTGTCCGGTCTACCGTCCGTAGAATTATAATTTATGTAATTATGAAGTTATATAAAGAGGCTGCTCTCTTCAGCAAAAGTAGACTAAAAGAATAACCAAAGGAGAAGCATCACAGAAAGTAAATAAGCAGTTCAGCCCTCTTGCGATCAAGCAGAGGAGGGTTCAAGTTTTGCCTGTAACACAATGTGTGATAAAGGATACATCCAATCACTATATTTTTGAGAAAGCTATTATCAGTTACTTTTTAAAGGTAATTAAGACGCAGAGAGTTAGGGTTGAAGCATTTTGCTCAGGATAATTATTCTTACCCATAACAACAATGATGATGATGAACTTGATAAGTGTAGTAATAGCATTTTCAGAGTGATTTAAGGTTTGCAAAGCACTTTACCCGCATTATCTCATTTGATCTTCATTGTAACCCTGTGTGGAATTATCATCTCCCTTTTACGGACAAGGGAGTTGAACTGAGAGAGGTGAAATGCTTGGGCTGGGCACACAACTGGCAAAGGTCTGGCTCAGGAACCACTGCCAGCTTTTACTTTTGTTCCTTCTGCCCAGCCCAAGCTGACCAGGCCTGACTGGACCCAAGCCTCTTAGACCCTGCTTTTCACTTGAGGCCATTGCCCACCAGCCCCACTGCCCGACCTCACACTGGCCTGGGTCGTCCGGAAACAACAAATGCTTCCATTCTCCCTTTGTCGAGTGGGAGGCAGCGAGAGCAAACAAATGTGATTTTCATTTTCCCGGCTTGGGCCTCAGTTGAATTACAATTTTACAAAGCAGAGAAAGGAAGTCACTTTGGACATGTTTCCCCTAATCCATCATGTTCATGACTTTAAAGGAAAAATGGCCAAGTAACTAACGTGAGCGTTGGGCACCAAGCCAGGGGAGATTGGGTTAGGCTTCTTTATAGAACTGCCAGCTCTTTTGCCATTGAATACAGAGATTTCTATTAGTTAATTCTGATTGAATAATGAAAACAATCCCAGGTTAGGAAAATGTTAGTAATCAGCACAGCATGTCTGCTATTGTTCTAGTTTTGTACACAATGAAAAAACTTAATTACTACTTATTCATTATTTTATTATGGTTAATATGCAGCTCTATACGTAGGAAACTAGAGAAAGGAGCCATAGTGCTAGGCAGTCTAGCAAAGAAGGAAAGTATAAAATCAAGCAATGTTATAATTAGTTTATCATCTTCCATTTCCTGAGTCTGGGCACCCTCCCCCCACTACCAAGATTCCATCCTAGACCTGCTTTTCTTTTTTCTCAGGCTGTATTCTGTGCCTTACTGACTGTCTACTCCCAGAAGTGGAATGATCACCTCTAAGCACATGCTCCCAAATCTAAGTCTTTAAACTGAATTTCTCCCCCAAGTCCTTGCTCCCCATTTCTAGATTTTCACCTAAGATATCCCAAGACCACTTCAAATTCAATGTGCACAGAACTGAGCTCAATGGATCCATTTTGTCATCTTTCCTTTGTAAACCCCTCCCTTTTCCCATTTCTGTTTATGAGACCAACATCTTCCCAGTCATCCAGGGTCACAACTTCAACCCCATCTTTGACTCTCACTTTTCCTCAACCATCCATTCAGCTACCAAATGCTCTCACTTTTAGCTCATCCATCTCCCTCCAATCTATTCCCCCTCCCTCATCATTCACACTGCAACCATCCCAGTTCAGACTCTTATCGCCAGTCGTGGACAATGACAGCTTCCTCTATGATAGTCCTGTCTCTAATCTCTCCCGCTATCAAAATAATATTTTTATTGTAGAGTCAACAGGTAACTATGGATCAAGCACATAAACAAGTACTAGGGATGTAAATAAAAAGCAAAAAGACAGATTGTCCCTGCCCTCAAGGAGATTACAGCGCTTTTCTTTTAATACATATTTTATTTCCCCCAATTACATGCTAAAGCAATTTTAATATTTTTTAAAGTGTTGAGATCAAAATTCTATCTCTCCCTACTTTCCTCCTTTCCCTCCCCCTCCCTGAGATGGTAAATGATCAGGTATAAGTTATTCATGTACAATCAAGTAAAATATTTCCATATTAGTCATTTTGTACAAGAAGACATAAAGAGGAATGAAAGTGAAAACAGCCAGCTTCAGTCTGTATTCAGACAGTATCATCTAGAGTCTGAGTATGTCAGATCTCCTACTCAGAAGTCTTCAATGGCTCCCTATTATCTCTGAAATAAAATCAGATTCCTTCAACTGGCGTCTGACGGTTTCTACAACCTGGCTTCGATTTACCTTCATCACTTTCTTCCTCCTCACCCTTCCATTCACTGTTCCCAAACCAATCTTGGGGCTCCCTACATCCAACCTGCAGATGCCTGCCTTGAGTATTTGTACCCAGGTTTTTCCCACAACTAAAAGTGACTCTCTTCCTCATCCTTATCTATTGAAATATCTCTTCCTTAAGGTCCTGTTCAGACACTGATTTTCCATGAAATCTTCTCTGATCTCCAGCTCAAAGGTTCTCTCCCTTATCAAATTTTCTAAATCTCGTCTACACAATATCCCTACCTTGACCTGTAAATAGATGTTTTGCCCACAGATACATATTAAGTTTCTTAAGGATATATTGAGTCTGGACCTTTTTCATCTTTATCACCTTAGTATCTGCCACGAGGGGCACATATATAAATGGTTTTGAATTGCTTAAAAAGACAAAAAAAAAAAGGCAAGAAAGTTTAATTACTAGCCGAAGGTCAGGTTTTTAATTGCTTAAGAAGACCTACATATGGATGAAAAAAGTTTAATTACTGGCTGAAGATCATACAGTTATTTAATAAGAACTCTAGGACTAGAACCCAGGTCTTTGACTGCAAGTCCCATCTCATTCCACTAGACCCTCGCTGTCCTAAAGGTAAGAACATCAGTGCTTGAATTCTGGGTCAGCCTCCAGGCCTTCTGCTTGGGAGTCCATCTCCAGTAACAGCCACAGTGGGAGCTCCCGACTGGTTCTCTTTTCATTTGATGATCTTCCTCCTCAAACCCCCTCCTCAGTTTTCCTATCCCAGTTGAGGGAACCAATCACTCGGGCTCACTCCAGCATCATCCTCAGCTCCCAACTCTTCCCTTCCATGTACAGTCACCAAGTCCCACCACTTCTACCTTCACTATATCTTTGATAGGTTCCCCTTCTCTTCCCTGGTCCTGCCATCACCTTGGTACAGACCCTCTAACTCACGCTTGGACTACTGCTGTAACCTGATGGTTAGCTCCCCTAACTCCCGTCTCTCCCTGCTCCAATCCAGTTTCTACTCAGCTATCAAGTAATCTTCCTGGAGGGAAGCCCACCCATACCAGCCTTCTATTCAGCAAACTCCAATGACTCCTACTTCCTCCTGGGCCAGAAAGAACATCCTTTTTGGCTTTTAAAGCCTTCCCTACCTTAGACCCTTCTTAAGTATTCATCCTCCATATGCCTTACTTCCATCCACACAGTCTGCATCCAGCCATGTTGCTGTTCCTCACACCACGTTCCATTCCTGACTCCATGCTTGTTATCTTCCCGTCATTGGCTATCCTAGAATTCTCTCTCCTCCCATCTCTACTTCCTAGCTTCCTTTGAGACTCAGCTAATATCCCACCTTCTTCAACAAGTCTTTCCAAATCCTTCACAACATTAGTGCCTTCTTTCTATGGTGATCTCCAATTCATACAATTTAATTAAATGTCTGCAGGCTCTAAAATAAGACAATTGGACTAGACCTCTCAGGTCCCTCTCAGTCATGATCCTGGGTCTCATTTTAAGACTCAAGACAGAGTTGGTTGGAGGAATTAAGATAATGGAAAATTCAGTGTATTTGTGAACTTGGGCAACAGTTTTCTTATTGGTAGCTGGAGATAATCTTAACTGCATTGTCTCTTCCAAAGTAGGGAGGAAAACATTTTATAAACCTTAAAGGACTGGAGTTCTTATAAATCTGCCTCATAACAGGGTACAAATAATTTTAAATTGAAGTAAATCTTATCTGCTGGCAGACCACACAGTAACACTGTGACCTAAAGAGAGCCACCAGGGACCCATCAACACAAAATAGTCTTTGTATCACTCGCCTGAAATAATATGGCTCTTTTCTATTTTCCCTATTTCTACCTCTCTGTCATTAATCAAACAATAAGAATTTATTAGGCTCCTCCTACGTGCCAGGTGTTTTGTTAGATGCTGGAAATAGAAAGGCAAAAATGAAAGGTTGCCGACTCCAGAGAACTTATTTAATCGGAGGAATGAATCTATGTAAGTATATACAAAATGCACACAATATCAGTATGAGGTAAAATTGGAGCTGCTGGTATCACAAAAGAGGTATTTTGCCTGAGCCACACTACCTTGTGTAAGGGTCTCCAAGAGGAAGGGATGAATGGGGAATTCACTCCTGGAATGTCCGCTGGCCAGCTCAAGATGGGGAATGATATGTCTAGTACAGTAAAAATACACATGAGCTAAATTATACAAGGCTGTTAGGTGGTAAAGGGCCTTAAAAGCAAAAATAGTTTGTTTTTATCTTTAAGGAATCAGTATGACTCTTCTTGAGTCCAAATCCAGCCTCAGACAAGTACTAGCTGTGTGACCCTGGGAAAGATCATTTACCTTTGTTTGCCTCAGTTTCCTCATCTGTAAAATGAGCTGGAAGAGGAAATGGCAAACTATTCCAGTATCTCTAATAAGAAAACTCCCAGTGGGGTCACAATGAGTCAGACACACACGAACCAACAACATGTCCTCGATAGTAATAGGAAAAGGGGTCCATACTATTCTAAGCCTTAAGACGATCCATGTTTTGCTCCCACGGCTCTCCTGCCTCCACAGCTTCATGTGTTACCATGGCCAAAAACCCCTGTCATTGGTGATCCGTCTGATGATGGTTTGACACGTTAGTCTGGTCACTTGGCAGGACCTGCCATCCATCCTTGCACTTCTGGTCTTTCACCTTCAGGGAACCTGCTAGAACTTGTCCCATGGACACGTCCTGGGGGAATCCAGGGTCATTCCCACACCCAAGGTGCCAGATTAAGGTAACTTCCTCTCTATTTCACATTTTCCCAGGGCCAGAGTTCATCGCCAACTGTCCAGTCCAATGGTGAGGAGTCTCTCTGCTTAGCGAGGCTCAACCAGGGGTTACCCACTACAAACATTGTATATATTAAAGAATAATAATCAAAGTCCCCTACATATGTTCTCCTTTGAGCCTGTGAGGTGGTGCTGTCATCATCACCATATAGAAGTAGAACAGACTGAAAGAAATCAGATGATTTGTCCAGGACTCCTGAGAGCCCAAAGCTGAGCTTGGACCTTCCCAGCTCTAAGGCGTGATCACTGAATCACTGGAACGTTAAGTCTTTGAAGCAACAAAAGATTTCCATCCCAGTGGTTCTTTCCCTGAAGTAGCACTTCTCTGGAGCAGCCTTTTCTCCTTTCTCATTATAACGTGTGTTTCTGTCTGGGCTTATGGAGTGCACTGCACTCTCCTCACTATCCCTGTGAAGGTCTTTGCAAATACTGGTATCCTCATGTGACAGAGCAGAGTCCTGGGGGGCAACTTGGCCGTGATCTCACATGTAGTAAGAGAACCCCAACCCATTTCTTCCCATGGCAAGGAGTCAGGCCATTACCCACTACTCTGTGCAGGTACTTGAAAGCTTATTTTTAATCCCATTTCTATGGGCACTGTCTTCACCACAATCCTGTTGGCTGGGGGGGGTACAAATGTGGTTTAACTCAATTTCACAAAAAATGAATCTAAGGTCATTACGTCCCTGACTCCAAGTTTTGCGCCCTTAATAAGACCGTGACAATGTTGTGTTGGTTTTTCTTTTGGTAGAGAAATAAAAAAAGTTATTTTTTTTATTTTTAAATTTGGAGCTTTTATTTTGGGAGATGTTTGTTCTTATGATTGTTGTTGCTGCTGTTTCCAGCAGGTGACAATTAAAGACTGACGTTCTGCGGGATTAAAATAGGCATTCAGATTTGTCCCACTGCCTCTTTTTGGAAATGATGGAGTCACTGGGATGTTTGAATCCTCCATCGGATTCATGAGTCACCACCAACGTTGAGTTTGTCCCTGAGAGGGCCAAGGCCCAGCTTGTGCTAATGTCTTCCACTTGATGGCCTGAAAGACACTGAAAACACTGAAAGGAATGGAAACACACTGAGTGTTCCCATCAATTAGGGAATGGCTGAACAAACTGCAGTATGTGAGTGCAATTTCCTTAAGCCCAGATCTGCCATGTCATCCCCAGACAAAGTCTAGTGGATCCCTCTTGTCTCTGGGATAAATTGGAATCTCTGTTTAGCTTTAAAACCCTTCATAATCTGGTCCCAGATTAACCCTCCAGCCTCCCTGAACTATACTCTTTCTCCAATCACCCAGTGATGGAGCCAACCTGACATTATCTCCAATCTCACATTCCTCCGACCTCTGTTCCTGGGCACTGGCCGTAGCCCAAGCTTGGAATGCCTCCCTTCCTCACTTCTGTCCCACAGAATCCGTCTTTCCCTTCTAGCCTTGCAGCTCCAACACTGCCCCAAGTCTTTCCCAACTCCTAACCTCCAAGGACTAGTGCCCTCCTTCTCTACCTTGTATTGTACGCTCTGTACTTAGCAGTATATATTTTCTTCATATTTATTCTGTATGTGTGAAAAAAATCCAAGGACTTGGGGAAGATTTATATCAACTGATACAAAGTAAAATGTACTGATCCGGGAAAATAATTTATACAATGATCATAATAAAGTAAGAATTCCACTCCACTAATTCATGATTGGGGTTCTAATCCAGGCTCTGTCCTTTACTAATCATGGGACCTTGGGGATGTCATCTTACCTTCATTAACAAAAAGAACCTTATACTGCTGCTTACCTCGCAGGGTTGTCCTAAGACTGTGGGAGATAGTATATATACACGTGCCTTGTAAATTATAAAATAAAACTTAAGCATAAGGCTGGGATTAGAGAGCTAGGCTCAGCAATACCAAATAGTGGTTCCTTGTCAGCTCTCGGGGTCTCATTTCAAATATACAATATACCAAGTACCCCAGGGAACAGTAGCATGAACAAGTCCCACAAAAGAGCCATAGGGTTACACATGTGTCAGAGACAGAACTCAGTTCTAAGGGCAGCTCTCTACCCACTACCTCGTACCACCTCCAGCATGAAATCAGTATGATAATTACCTTTCTTCCCATCTACTCTCGAATTCACTGTGAAACACATACACGCATAATGAGATTATTACATACTCATGACCTTGGGCTCAAGGCTAGAATATTTGCTTAAGACTCTTCATCAGTGGAGAAAGGAGTAATTTAATACATTCCTGAATTAGGGACAGAGCTGGCAAAAGAGCTTTGTACACAAGAGATGTTATTTACCGCTTTGAGAAAATAAATATATAGTTACCAAGTTGGGGGGGGGGGGAAAGATAGACCTTCAACATCTCTCCAATTTCTAGCTTGTCTCTTTAGAGACTTTGGGAAATTTCCCTTTGGGTGAGATCCAGAATTCTCTTTTGGTGGCTCTATCTTGCGCCTAATAGGAGGGCTCTTTCTCTCTGGATTTTCTGGTATATTCTAATCCTCATAACATCTGATATTTTTCATGAATGTATTTACTCACTATTCACTATTTGTGATGAACTTTGTGTAATTAATCATTGGTGAAAAGGGGTAAAGGCTTTGAATATTAGCATGTGGCTCCCCTTCCTCTTTAAAGATTAGTGACAATGGAATCATTTTGAAGCTAAAAACCATTTCCCCCAGACTAGCAGCATGGGCAAGGGAAAGCAGATCAATAGAATTCAAATCTCTCTGAGGAGAGCAGTATGGCCCTCGTGAATTAAAGTCTTCCCGAAAGCTATGTTTAGACATATCCATATGGAAATGTGCATAATCCACCTGGGCAACACACATGCCTTCTATATTTTAGGCCCTTCCACCCCCCATTCGTTAGGTATGGGTGAACCAAAGAGCCTGATCAGCCATTGTACAGTGGAAAGGGCACTACATTTGTCATCAGGAGAGCTGGGTCCAAATCCTGCCATATATTTTGGTAAATAATTGTATCATAAAAAAAATAATGAAACGGATGGTTTGGGAAAAAACTGGAAAGATTTTTGTTAAAAAATAAGAATGACTAACAGAACCAGTAGAACAATTTATGTAGTAGGAACAACATTTGAAGGACAAAAATTATGTTAAAATTTAAATGTAATCTTCCTGATACCAAAGTAATAGATAAAATGAGGCTCATAAACTGGGGAAAGTCTAAATAAATTATATGTGTGTGTGTTTATGTAAATATATATATGTAAATGTATTGGATTATTACTTTACTATAAGACAATTTTTTGATAAATTCAAAGATGCATAGGAAGACATACAAACCAATGCAAAATAAACCGAGCCAAGAAAACAATATATGCAACAATAACAATGTAAATAGAAAGAACAACAAACAATCAAAATTTAATATTATGAAGTTATAATGATCTAGCTTGGCTCTATAGGAAAAAAAAATAAAAGCTGTGAACTCCTTTGCAGACATGGAGGATCCATTGGTGTGAAAGACTGAACAAAACATCCAAATTTTTTCTGATATGTTGTTTGGTTTGGCTGAACTTGTTTCTTCTTTTTTCAACTTTGCTATAAGAAATGATTCTGCAAGAACCTATTAAGTGATACAAAAATAAAACATCAATAAAAATCTATTTTCAAAAATAAATACTACTATCCACTAAATAGGATTTTGTGAGTAAAAATCTTTGTAAACCTTCAAGTGCTATGTAGAGCTTAATATTATTGAAAATATAAATTAATTTTAATTGAAAAAATAGAAGCATATAGCAATATCTGACATGACTAATAAAAAGACTCAGTTCACAGGATTATAAACCTAGATTTGGTGGGGGCTTTTACAGATGTTCTGGGTCAACATTACAGAATATCAACCCCAACCCCAACCTCTTCAGTTTCCTGAAGAGAAAAACTGAGGTCCAGAGAGAAGAGGTGAGTTGGCCCAGATCAAACACCCAGTAATGATGGGTCTGGTTAAGAAGTCAAGGTCTTCCAAACCAGTGAGCTCCACTACACTTTCTCTTTAAGCCTCATGTCTACAAATAGTCCTTGTTACACTTCCCTACTCACTCCAAAGCATTTCAGTTTTGAACAGAAATTAGATCTCAGACAGAAGCATCACCAGTCGCTGAAGTCCTGGGAAGCCTTTTCAGAAACATTACAAAAAGATCTTATTTAATTTTTCAAGGACTAAGGATCAAACTATATTAAAGTGATTTCTCATTCAATGTAGCAGTTTTTCTGTGTCTGACAGTTAATAGCACAGCCCTCACTTATACATACAAGCTCCCTTGTCATATATAGAACCTGGATATTCTCTGTGGATTTCTAACTTCTCTCTCTCATGTGCTGCCCTATCCAAGCCATCTTTGAACTTCAGCATCTGGCGGCTCTCCCAGGAGAGCCGCCAGATGCTCTTACAAGCACACCGAATCACAAGGCTCAAAATATAAACTATTTCAGTAGCTAAAAGAAACAAATAAGACTTGAATCAGAGTCCACTGGAAGAAAATATAATCCCACCCAACAAGCCCTGTCCCCCTCTGTCCAAACAGTCAGTCCCAGGACTTACAATATGGCCCCAGGGAGGTAGGGCTGGAAGGAGCCAGCTTATGCTTCTCCAAACTGGAAGTCCCCTCTGTTATCCCTCTACCCACAAAGCATTGCAGATTTTAAGAGCTTTCTGTTTCTCTTCCACAGGTGTCAATGAGCTCCACTCCCCAGGTGTTCCTAGTTCCCATCCTTTATAACCCAGCCTTTTTCCTATTGGTGCTGATTGTTTCATTACCAGAACCAAACAAACTCCTATAGAGTTGTGTTCTACAATAGATGAATTCATTTACTTTCATTGGTGAGCAAATAATCCCCGGACAACCTGGGAAGAACCTCTTGGCATGTTCATAGCTCCCTTATTCTTCAGCCTTTTTTTGCACATGATCCCCACATTGTTCACAGGCAGGCTCAGTTCTAATTAGGTTCATAGTGATTCTTTTTCATTCCCTCTCCCACATCCCAGACAATATACATTTCCTATTCCCATTAGCACTGTCAGCTGGGCCAGTATTTTCTATCACAGCCCCCTCCCCTGCCCCTCCCACATCTATTCCCCTGGGGCAGCTGGGTTCACTTATTCAAATTACCTGTGGCTGCTTCCAAAAAAAGAAGAAAAAAAAAAACTACCTTTATAAAGAGGAGGAGGGAAGGGGAAGACAGGACTGACTTCTGAATCAGACACCCTTATATCAAGGACAGATTTATAATCCACAGTAAATGACATTATATTTTATATACCTTTCTTTTCCTAATTTTCATTACAAGTGTTTTGCCCACCTGCCGATGCTTTAATGGAAACGTGATCTCATTCGTAGGTGCGACTCTCTCTGCCATTCCATATCCCAGGCTATTTCAACTTTTTCAGCCTGGGTAATTTTTGCCAATGTTCTTCCCCAAATCCTTCACGCAGAATCTCTCCAATATGCCAGAAGCTTTCCTCTGCTCTTTTTAATATTATGTATTAAGTCTCCCTCATTTTGTGCATTTAAATGGGCTTTTGTGTGCTAGCTTGGGAACGAAACCCCTACCTCCCAGGGTTTTGGAGAGGCTCAAGTGAATTAATACATGGAAAATGCTTTGTGAATAGAAATCCCTTTATGAATGTGAACTCTTAGTCACATTTGCATAGTGCTTTCCTCTGCAAAAGTCTGCTCCGAAGCTTTCTCAGGGCAGTCCAGAGGGTGCCATGGGCTCCTTCAGGCTGGGAGAGATTACCACAAAGTCTGCAATGTTCTACTAAGCTGAAAAGTCAAAAGGACAAACCGGGCACCGGCTGGTATGTCTGCCATGCAAGGGCCTGCCCAGTCACCCCCAGAAAAACGGTCACGAAGCCCTCCCAAGGTAACCAATTTTAGGGTTCTAGTTTCTCGGGAAGATCTTCCCCTAAGGTTCGGAGGAGTTACCACCTGCCTAGGGGGAGGGACAAGGATAAATCATGGATACTTAAAGCATTTCAATTTATTCTACAGTCTTGAAGCTTTTTTTTTTTTCCCACAGCAACCCTGATAGGTGGATGGTGCAAATATCATCACTCCCATTTCTTACAGATACAGAAACTGAATCTAAAAATATTCAGTGGCTTGGAGGAGTTAAGTCTAGAACCCAATCCTCTGGACTAGAATTCTAGGACTCCTTCTACCACATAGCATTGTCTCCTCAGGCAAAATGTCTACCATTGGACCTATGAGGAAAATCATTCGGCACTTCAAAACCTTGGGAACCAGGCTCTTGGTTACTCAGAAATGCCCTCAAATAGGTACAACTCCCTGGAAAGTGAAGGCCCTAGTTCCATGTCACCAGCTGCCTTCTGGATCTCTGGCAGCTGGGGGTCTAACAGCATCTCAGACTCAACATGATCAGAACTGGACGCGTCACCCCATCCCTTCCCCACCTCCACCCTGGAGAATCCCAAGCCCCCTTCAAAGGGCTGTTTATTGCCTTTCCCACAAGAGGCCTTCACGAATAATCCCAGTCATAACCAAACTTTGTATTTATTTTATTTTTTGCACTTTCCGATCTGTATGAAGATTTCCCTCACTCCACCATTCCAGGTCAACGTTAGCTCTTTGAAGACAGGAATTGTTTTGTTTTTCTCTCTGTTTTGCCATGATTAGCACAGTGTGTACCAAGGAAGCATTTAATACATGCTAGTTGAATTTCATTCCTTGGAGTATCAAGGAATAATAGCACAGTGAACTCGGGGTCCTCTCTTTCTGCTAAAATGAGAACAGAAGACAAAGGAGTTTCTCATCCTCTCCTCACGGAGTTCTGCAGTCAGTTATTGGGCAGTTCTGATGGCCAGGAAGAAGCCCGGTTCTCTACCTCTGGCTGACTGCTGGGGAGAAGGCCCTCAGAAGGTTTTCTCTCGAGCAACCCTATGAGGAAAGCAATAAAAATATTATCCCCAATTTGCAGAGGGGGAAACTGAGGGTCCTAAAGAGGAAGTGACACATCTCATAATATCAGAACCCAGCCCTCCTGACTGCAAGCCCTGCGCATGGAGTTGCCTCCCCGAGGAACTGCTTTGGGGTGAACTTAAAGGGAGATGATGTGGTCATTTGATATCCCTCACGACCCATCCCGAGAACGTAGTGATTCCTCCCCCAGCAGATGTTTGTCATCAGATTTCACAGAAAATGCTGCTGAAAAAAAATGACAGACCCAAGAGAGGGAAGGCAAAGGTGTCTGCCACATGCCGGCTCCCAGGCCCGGGAAGGATTAGTTCTGCTCCTATCCACCACACATAAATTCAAGTGCATTTGGTCCCCGGCCGGTCCCTGGGCTGTGCGGTGGCTCCCGACTCCCGGGATGCTCAGGCAGCAAGAAAAGTGGGAGGCACTTGCTCCAGCGGTCCCGGGGGAGGAGGAGGAGGAGATGAGGAGGAGGAGGAGGCACTCTCCCCATCATCCTGTGCCACTGCATAAGGCATTAATACAATTGTTTTAATTTGGGATGCAGCCTCTTGAAGCTCTCAGCCGGGATCATTTCTAAGCCTTGCAGGAGAGCGGAGATAAAATAAACTCCTGAAGAAATAAATAATTCAGGAGTTCATTTATTCATTAGGCCATGTTGTCTATGGGCAACTGTTTGTGTAATCTCAGCGCCGCCGCCGGTCTGAGGCGCCTCTCGGAGCGCTTATTACTGCGGGCAGCCCGTCGGAGGGTGTTGTGATTTATGCGTTTACATTCTATTACCCAGGAAAGTTTATAGCCCACGCCGGAGGAAGAGAGAGAAAGAACAATGGACAAAAAGGAGGGGAACGATTTCCTGGCAGTGGCTGGAACAAGGAATCTGTAGGATGCAGGCGGCCCCCAGTATAACGCTCCTCCTCAAACGAGAGCTCTTTGAAAGGGGAAAATATAAATTATATGTACATATTATGCATGCACACACACACACACACACACACACACACACAGATGCACTAAAAGTGAGAAAAATAACCGTAAGAAAAGTAATGGATGATTTCTGGGAAGGGCTTTATTTACATTTCAAACCATTTTCCTCTTCTTTCCTTTGTTCATCTCTTTTCCTTCCTGATCTGTCAGAAATATGCACAATTATAGGCCCTGCTTTTTATTCCTACCAAATCTGAGGGGAAATCTGACAGCCCGCATTTGGATCAAGAACGTTTAAGTTCTCCACGTAGTCATTCGCCTGTTTGATGCTTACTTAGGCAATCATTTGACTTCTCTGGGCTTCAGGCTCCTCATATCTACAATAGGGATTTATCAAACTTCACTCGCCTAAATACAGGGGCTGCAGCGGGCCATTGCTTGATGATCCTTCTGGTTCTGAGATCTTACGGTGAACTAGAAAGAACGCTAGGTTCCCCCAGGATCTGCCTCTGCCTCTCCTCTCTCAGAGAGCCTTAGTGTTTTCATCTGGCAAATGAAAGGGTTTTACTAGAGGAAATTACTGAGCTCTAAGGCCCGGGCTGCTTCGTGCTCCTGCGTGCTCCTGCATCACTACAACCATCCGGGGTCAGCGACGTGCTCCCCACGGCCGCCTCCACCAACTCACATCAAAACTCCGCGACGAAAGACCTATGGCCTTCAAAGTCCAGCCGTCTGAAAAGGCGTACCACTGTTACTGGGAAGTGAGTTAAGGGAAAATGGAGAGGTCCCAAGATGGATTTGCAAAACTTAACCACTTCTCTTTTCATAATATATCTTCTCTTGAAAATGTTCAAACTCAGGAAAATTTAAATTTCTTTGCATCTGTGTCAATCTGTTCTCCTCCATTTTTCTTCTGTTCCTTCGCCTCCTCTTCCCCCTCTTCCTCCTCTTCCTCCTCTTCCTTCTTCTTCTCTCTCTCTCTCTTATATATATGTTGAGAAGAGAGGAATATATATATATATTCCTCTCTTCTCAATCCTTCTCTTCTCAATCTCTCTCTCCTCCTCTCTCTCCACCCTCATTCTTGAATCTGCTTCCATCCCCCAATGCCCCATCATGGCAAAAATGAGAGGTAGGTTTTCAAAGCCTTTGCCAGCTGTAGGCAAGTTGTGGCAAGTCCTCCTCACCTAGAGCTGGAAGCCCTTCAAGCTTGTGGCTATAACATAACAGTGCAAAACAAACAAATCTGATTAAGCTCCTACTGTGTGCAAAACACGGGGCTTTATTTTGCTTGCTGCGCAAGAACCAAGCTCACTAAACCCATAGCAGCCATTGCCAAAGACTGGCCACTACATGAGGAATCCTGTTGTTTTCTTCCGTTTTCAGACTTGACCCTTTACTAAGGCATGGAGAGACTGCAATCTACATTAGGAAAGGGAACATCTACACCCACAAAATCATAAAGCCTTGAAGCATTGGTTTTTTCAAGGAATAAAAGTAATGGCCCCAAATGCCATTTGATTAATCCCCTGTTAAAGGCTGATCCGTGGCCTTTTTATAGAAGGCAAAGTTACCACTTCAATACTAGCTTAGCTCAAATTGTCCAATTTCTCCTTAAGAAATCAAAGAGCTTTATAAATACTCTCTTTGTTCTTCTTCTTTGAAGCTCCAAATAAATCACATTATGTGCCCTCTAAGACCCCAAAGTGAGACGCTCTCCCCTGCTAACCACCTCCTCCCCCTCAAACCAAATTAAGGAAAGATTGCCCAGGGTGGCTCTTGCCAGCATCTGGAGGTAGTATGGCACTCCAGGCTCACGTCTGACCCACCTTCTTTTGTGGTGGGATGACTGGCTGGAGAGTGGGCTAATGAGACCAAGGTCACAGGGAGTCTGCACCCCGCACCAGCCAGTTAACTTTGTTCTGTTCCACTCCACGAACTGAGTCATTCATCCTAAAGACCATCTTGCAACCACAGATTGTTGCTAATAGTAACCTCATGCTTTTATGTCGTTTTGTTGTCATTCAATCACTTTCAACAGTATCCTGCTCTCCATGGCCACATTTGGGGTTTTCTTGACAAAAAGACTGAAATCATTTCCATTTCCTTCTCATTTTAAGATGAGAAACTGAGGTACACAGGGTTAAGTGACTTGCTCAGAAACATAGTTAGAAAGTGTCTGAAGCTAGATTTGGACTCAGATGATCCTTGAAACAAATCCAGGGGAAGGAAGGCAAGGATCATTAATCCCATTTTATAGATATAAAAATTGAGGCCCAGAGAGATTAAATGCTTTGCCCAAAGACACTCATCTAGCAAATAGTGGAACCAGGTCAGTGTTCTTATGTGACCCTCTTTCCCTATGCAACCCTATGTTGCCTCTTTCAATCAAAAAGATAGAAAATGGAACAGCAAAAAGCCATCTGGGCTATTAGAGGGGAGGGAAGCCCAAAGGAGCCTCCTGTTTGTAGGTGAGGAGGGTGTCGCTGTGTATTATCTCTGGGGATGATCATATATTAGTTTTCACAAAATCCCAGAACTGACGGGGACCTCCATTCATAGAACATTACAGCTGCAGGGGACCTGAGAATCTGGAACACAGTCTGGAACAAGGATTCCTTTTGTGTGTGACTCACTCTGCAGTCTCTGTTAAAGCCTGGGCACTCCTCAGAATGAGGCTTTAGAATGCACAAAACAAAACATGAAAGATTACAAAGGAAATCAAATATATCAAAATATTTGTATCGAAATATGTTTAAAACTGAGTTCATGGAAAGCAGGGAAGGGGAATATAATTGGAAAGGGGCTGAAAACCTACAATGTCAGAGCAGGGAAAGAATGTTGGCACCTAAAGGAACTTTAGAACACAGAATATCAGAACTGGAAGGAGCCCAGACACAGAATGTTGAACCTGGGAAGAACCCGAAAGCCAGTTCAAACACCTCATTTTATTCACAGATGAGCAAAGTGATTTCTAAGGAAGTTTCCCAAAGTCACAGAGCAAATTCATGACAAAGTAGGGACTGGTACCCAGATCTCTAGACCCTGTTGACTGTCCAAGCCACTGTGCTGAATCATTTCAAAAGCCCCTCAGGGAATGGTGGAGACAAAATGCGTGCAAGACTTACTTTGGGTTTTCATGCCCCACAGAGATGTAGAGCAATGTTCGTCTGGAAACATAAAACAGAGCCATGTGGAAGTTGGTTTGGTCATAAAATTATCATATTTGCTGTATTTGGAAATATAAAGGGCTAGGGAAGAGAGGAAATCCAAGATGGTTTGGGGTTTTTCCTTCAATTTTAAAAGAAAAAGTTCTTATGCAAACAGAATAGTTTCTCTCCTCCTCCCTGTTACCATATTATATTAGTCTGGTTTGGTTTTTTTCCCTTCCAAACTGTTTCACTTCTATCTAACCACTGTCTACTATTAATTTCATGCCGTGTTTTCTGCTTTGGGTTTGTATTTTCCTCACAATAGCCCTGTGAGCTATTTATTACTCAATTCCATTTATTTTTTAGCACCTACTCTGTTGAATACCAAGCACTGTGGTGGACAGAGAGAGAAAAGCAAAGAGCAAACTACATGTCCTTGCAAAGCTGGATTTTGGAATTAACCTTATCCCTTGATACGCCCTTTTCAATAAAAAAATGCAAAACTATGCCCAGCTTCTAAGGGCCCCAAAATGCTACAGCTCTACAGCTGATTTCTTTTAATATCACCGATTTCCCAATGTCCGGCATGCTTCCCGTGACATTATGTTTCCTTTCTTACCAGAATTATTTTTAAGCTCTTACATAATTGAGCATAAAACATTTCAGGAACCTCTGGTGTGAATATCATTTAGTAGAATGTCACTAAAATGGATGACCTCCAAGTCCAGTCTTCCGACAGTGTCTACAGTAAGCAGGAGAAGGCTAGTGCTGGTGAGAAACTCCTCAAGGACTTTTATTAATAACCGCAGGACAATTTGTGAGAGCAGTGGGCCGGCAAAATCCTCCGCCTCTGGTCCCTGTCTTATCCAGGGGAAAATACCAGCAAAGGAAATAAGGAGCAGAATTCTAGACCACAGAAAGTCAGTGTCAGAAAGAACATGGAAGGTCACATCTGGAAGGAACTTTAGAACCTAGAACCCAGAATGTCAGAGCTAGAAGGGAACTTAAAAATCCTATAGTCCAAAGCTCTCATTTTTTTTGCACAGAGGAACAGAGGTGCATGGGGCTCAGTAAGCTGTCAAATTCACTCATCAAGTTCAAGGCAGAATCAAAACAAGAAACAAGGCTCCCCAGCTCCAAATTTCAGTATTTTTCACACTTCCCCATTCAGCTGCAAATTTAAGGAAATCTCACACACAATCTATGGATAATTAAAATAAAGGAAACTTTTCTGGAGCTCTTTTAATACAAAAATCACAATTTTCAAAACCTTCTCTGCCTATGAAGATTTTTGACATTAAAAACCAGTCGTTTTCCTCCTTCCTTTTCCTATTTATTGCTCCAGAAGCCCAGGTAAGCAGTGATCTCTTTCCTGACTCTCTTGAGCAGCGGCTTTCTCAGCCAGGAGATGCCTCCCCTTTCTCAGTCCCCTCCCGTTCTGAGGGGCTCCTTCCCAGAGAGGACCATTTCATTAAATCCCTGAGGGGCTCCTTCCCAGAGGGGACCGGCTCATTAAATCCCAGGTGATCCAGGATTCTCCCGGCTGCATTATTATTCTGCAGACTTTGCCATCTTGCCCCTGCCCAATCTTACTTCCCCTTCTCTTTTGTGTAATGCATTAGAATATAATCTCCGTGAGGAGAGGGACTCTTTCTTGGCTTGTATTGCCCACACACACACCCTCAGTCCAGTAGAAAGTGCTTAGCCAGCTCTCTCCACAGCATTTCAGCTCCCCTCACTCATCCTTTCCATTGCCTATCTGACCGTGGGCCATTCTCAGTTTCCAAACTGCCTGAAGGAGCTGGTTCCAGAAGGAGCTGGTTCCAGAAGGAGCTACAGAGGCAGAATCTCTCTCAGATTCAGAGCCGACCTCGGCTGGCCCTTCATTTTATAGATGAACAAGCTTGAGCCTCAGGGTAACTATTAAGAATATTTTAAAATTCACAATAAGTTAATATTAAAGCACGTAAGGAATAAAGGGCAATTGTCTCGGAGAGGATGCCATGCTATAGTTCCACATACTCTGGGCAGACCAGATTGCTCGCCCTCTCAAGCACGGAGGCTGTGAAGGCAAAATGAAACAGAGCTCCCAAGGAGCTCACGGTCACTGCCACAAATACTTGGAGATGCAGCATTTTTACAGGACGATTCTTTAACAATCCCACGATAGGTAGAGACCACAACTTACCCCTGCCTTCTGCCCCGGGCCCTTCTCATCCTCCCCTAGTGCTCCATGGACAACCTACAACTGAGCGTATCCGAGGTCTCTTAATATTCCATGGATACCACTGCCGTCCACAGGCAGGGCAGCCCTTGTCATTCCCTGTTGTCACTACGTGATCACCTCGGCTTCTCTCCCCAGGTCTCTTTTCCTCCACATTCTCTTCCATGCTGGGGCCAGAGAGATGGTCTCATACTCAGAAAGGGCAGGAAATACCTCTTGGTCCCTACTCTTCAAGCCGCCCAATCTCTCAAGGCTCTAAGCTGTCTTCTAGGACTATGAGTCACAGAGACCATGCTAACTTGCATTGATAGAAGAAATTTCTCATCTCCAAAGTACCCTATTCCCATGAAATGCTAGGAGCAATCCCCTCCCTTTTATGCCACTTTTGGGACTAGATTTTGGACCTAGAACGCTTAATAGAATAGGGCATTTCCAACAAGGAAATCATCCCTCCCAATGCAGATGAGCAGCTTCTAATTTCTAGACTTAGAAAGTTGCCTGGGACATGGAAAGGTCATGGGCCTTCCTTGCCCAGATTCACATAGCTAGTATATGTCAAAGGCATTACTTGAACACAGCAGGAAAAAGGCAACCAAAGGAGTTGGGGATCTTAATCATTTCCTGACTTAACTTTGGTTCGTTGAGCTTCTTTCTAAGAGAGTCTGGCCTTTTTATTCCAGCAAACATCTTCTCTTAAGGAATACCAAAGCAGAAGGAAAAGAATGCTGGGAGCCAAGAAGTAGCCAAGGCCAGAGGGCCACTGGAAAGAGGCCCTGGATGACCTTGCCAAGGCTAGTAGAGAAGAGATTCCTACTCAAATATAATTCAGATTAAATGGCCCCAATGATCTTTTCCAACTGGGAGATTCTATGAACCAAAAGCCAATGGGATCCGATGACTTAGATGAGCCCAGCAAGTCAGTGGACCCTTTTTTCTGTAGCTGTAGCTTTTTCTTCTGTAATTAATAGATGTGCCTTTTAGGCAATTTACTCCCAAGGGGCTGTAATACTGATGACAGCTGAGATTCATAAACTCTCTTCTGATTTACAAAGAACTTTTCTTAGGCAACCCAGAAAGTAGGTAGCATAAGCAATTTGTATTTTTGTTGTTGTTATTTTTATCATCCCGTTTAAGAAAACTAAAGTTGAGAGAGGCTAAAAGAACCCTGGAGCCAAAGAAACAGCAGGACGGCGTCAGAAATCTATCAGTGGAAGAGGAGAGGTGGGGGATGAGATTTAATTAGATCAAACCTTTGCCAGCAAGAAGCGGATTTCGTTTCACATCCTCTCACGGGGGACCGCTGAGGGCATCTCCTATTTGCATCAAGACTTGGCAGGAACCTGCTAATTGCCACTCAAGACCGCTGAGCAAGCAGGCATTTCTGTCACGAAAAGAGATGGAAAACTCGATGGTAAGAGCTACCAACAGGAACGACAGAAAACTGACCGTCTCGTTTCCAATAGTCGGGCAGGAGTGGTTGAGCAGGGCCGAGCAGAAGGCTCGCTGACCGGGCATTTCTGCCAGGGACACGTCATCTGCCCTTCTCTTGCCTCTGGGACAAGGGGAACCAGGGATGTCCCTCATCCATTGGGTCAGCAAAGAGATTGGGGTTGGAGGGAGTCCTGGGAACTCGAATGGGGAAAAAACATAATTTCATTTGCTCTAGTCTCCGTCCGAAACACAGCGCTGCCTCCTATCGTGCCCCTGGCCCACGAGATTATTCTGAAAGGGCATCCCCAGCTTTCCCTACCCTGCAAAGGGGACACATGTGACCCTGTGTCATTACACAAAAATGTGTATGTGTGTCTGTGTTGTGTGTGTGAGTGGGAAATGTCTGTGTACATGTATTGTTGTATGTTATACAATTTATATTTCATATACTCCATGGTCCATATCTACAAAAACATATACTGTACTTATTGTTCCCTCCCAGTAGTACATGAGCGCCTCGCCTCCAGGGACTAGTTAGACTTTGACGTTTCCCTTCCCAGAGCCTGGCCCGCTGCTGGGTACATAGTGAGCAACCAAGCTCGGGTTGGTCTCCCGCCCGGAGGAGAAGGTAGAAGGAGAATATTTCTCTGGTCCCTCATAAGAATGAAATCTTCTCTGAAAGAACGAAATCACTGCAAGGAAAAGACCAAAAACCAGTCTCTCAAGGAAGCCGCCGTGAAGCATGTGGAGGGAGAAGAACGTGCCCGGAGTTGGGGGGTGGGGGAGTCCCGGGAATTGGGGGGGAGTCCCAGGAGTTGGGGGAGGAGTCCCCCGAGTTGGGGGGGAGTCCGGGGGCTGAGCCCGCGTCCCTCAGGAGGAAGCATTTTCTCGGACTCTGAGGAACGATGCTGGAGGACCTGTGGATGGGAGCTTCCCGCAGAGGTCCGGCCTCTCCCTCGGAGACCCGGCTACTTCTGGGAACAGCACTTCCATCTCCAAGACGTGGTTTCCCCATCTGTCAAAATGGCCCCGCACTGCCTGACTCACCGACTGCCCCGCTTCGGGAACTCCCTGAGCTGGATCTCAAAGCCTTCTAGCCCCCAGGGACCCAAGTCCCAGCTCCTAAGGAAAGAGCGTGGCTGCCTGTCCGGCCCCCTGAGGAAATGTCGGCCCTCCCCGTCGTGGTAAAGCTCTGGGACTCGGCGGCCAACAGCCCAGTTCACAACCACCATGAAGGTGGATTTGGGGGCACAGGAGAACTAGACGAAAAGCTGTGACGCATCGCTCCGAAGGCTCCGGGCAGCCCGAGCTGACCTTTCTAAAGTCACCGCCGCTGCCGCCAAGCCTGTGTAGCTCGCCCCTCCCGGACCGGAGCTCTTCCCATCGGGTAGTGGGGCTCTGCAGGGTCCCCAGGGCCCCCCAGCCCCCCCAGGACCCAATCTTTCCTCTCACTTACTCAGCTGCTCCCCCAGGTTGCAGACCAGGGCACTTTAAAATGCAGAAACCTGGTTTCCAAACAGGGAGAAGGGTCTCCTTTCCGGGTCCGGGGAATGGTGTGTGTGTCTATCGGCCCTGGCTGACCGGGTGCCCGAGGGAATAGAGGGATGGCTTCTTTACCCATCACAGGTTAACAAAGTATGTTCTCCCAAGCATCCGGGCACTTGCTCCTTTTATCACCCTGATCCGGGGACATTGATTAGGGACTGGCTGAACAAGTTGATATGGAATATTATTGCACTATATTAGAGACTGAGGGAAACTTGAGAAGGTTCGTAGGGATTGATGCAAAGTAGAACCAAACAATTTCTATAATGATCACCAGAAGGCAATGGAAAACAACATGGAAAAACTTCAGAACACCGATGGGTGTAGTCGCTTTGCAAGGGCTTCCGGCAAAGCTTCTAGTCAGAGAGATGAGAGACTACTATGGTTTGTCCTTTCTCAGAGAGCACCGTGGGGCCATGATGTGCAAGTGGGTTGGATTTAAGGGAGGGAGGGCTGCGCAAGGGCACCGGCCACAGGGACACAAAGATGGAGCTCAGGATGACTGGACATGGCCCCAGATGCAACGGGAGACCTCAGCCTTGAGGCTGGTCCCAGTTTGAGGCAACTCTCACTCAGCCATTTAGAACTGAGGCAAAGAATGGCCTCTATTACTTAGTCCAAAAAAAATCCAGACTAGAAGGGGGGGGTGTCTGTCCAAAACAGAAACCATGGTTATTCCCATTCACTCCCAGTCAGTCAGGGTCCAGTCACTAACTGGGCTTGGCCTGCGGCCTGTGTGAGGCCAATCGATGAGAGCCCGAGGGATTAAGGGCCCGGAAGGACTATAGTATGAAGGGAGTTGCACTTTCATTTTTAAACACAGGATCCGTTTGCTTTTCCATCACTATTCTATGGGTTTGTTACACATGGTTCTTGTGGGGAGGGCAAGGAGGAACATTCATATAAGTAAATACTCAGGAAATCAATCAATCAACTGCACCATGGAGCTGAATTAATAAAGACTAGAATTTGTCACTTCTAAGAGTGATTAGGCCCCTGAGACGTGACTTGGGAGCATATAATCATAGCTATATTATGACCAGAAGATACCCCCAAGAGATCATCTGGTCCTGCCCCACGCTGCCGGGCAAGTATTATTCTCTCTATTTTGTAAATGGGATAACTGGGACTCAGTAAATTAAGGGCACAAAGGCTATACAGCTACTCTATAATGAAAGGAAAGACTAGAAGCCAGGTATTCTGCATGGTTTTAATTCAGTGCCTCTTCCGTAATAGGAATAAAATTTAGAGAAATCCAAAATCCCTAAATTATCTTTTCATTCTTATCCACATATTTCATCTCATTTCTGCATTGTTTTAAAATCTGAGTAGTTTAAAGAACTTCATTGCAGATTAATTAAGAATCAGAATGGAGGAATGAGAATTTTTTAAATCACTTCCTACTATGTCCTAAGCATTGTGTTTGAATGGAAACCAATGTTCCCCCAAAATGTCCATTTACCCATATAACAAAGTATTATTATTCCTGAAGATCATTAAAAAGTAATTAGTAATGGTAATGAAATTATTATATTTTATTTATTGATTGATTAATTTATTGATTAATTGATTTCAATCAATTAGACTGATTGAAAATCCAGGTTAGACGTCACCCAGGCTGACAACCTCCGTGTCATCCTCCACATCAATCTGTAGCTGTGTCCCATTTCTGCCTTTAACACAGATTGCCTTCTCTCCTCCAACATGGAGCCTCCTTGGCACAGGCTCACCACCAGACCCGGACACTGCAATACCTGGCCGGCCTCTGTGCCCAAGTCTTCCCTCTCCAGTCAGTCCTCCAGCTGCCAAAGGGAAGTTCCTAAAACGCAGTCCTGACCACGTCAGTCCCCTCTCCAATGAACTCCACTGGTTTTCCAAAATGGCTTCCAAAGCCTTTCATGTCCTGGTCCCTGCCCACCTTCCTCCTTTTGCTCCCTTCCGATTCCTCTACAATTGCACCGACTTCTTCTCCGTCCTCCCCTGGCAGCCATAACTAGCTCTTCCTTCTCGCTGCCTCTCCCTGGTCTGACGCGTTCTCCCTAAGAATCAGGGACCGCGGAGCTTCTCCTCCAGGCCCAGTTCCTCCACTTAGGAGCCACGGACAATCAGCAAGTCTTTTCTCCCCTGGGGGTAGAAATGCCCCGTAAAGCCCCCCAGGAGCAGGGTGCGCTGGATGACGATGCACAGGAGAGAGAAGCGAGGTCGCTCCATCCAGCTCGCTGGAGGGAGAGAAGCCAGAGGATGCAAAGCTCTCCCTGCTTCCAGCCAGTCAGCCAGGTCCAAAGCATCATGGGCACTTTTCTCTTCTCTCTGCATCCCAGTCCTCTCTGTTACAGGTTCACAACGTTTCTTGTCTCCATCCCTTTCTCTCCACTCCCCCTGCTGCATCCCGGCTCATTCAGCCCCCTCATCTCTGATAGTCTAACAGCCCCTTACCTGGTTTCCCTGCCTCCATGTCCCCTCCAATCCATCCTTCACACTTCTGACAAAATAATCTTCCTGATGCTTGGGGCTCACCATCCTGGGAGCCAATTCAAAAACTTGCCGCAGGTTCTTTTGCCCTGAGCCTCGGAGGATACAATGATTTTTTCATAAAGACCTCCGGGTCATTAGCTGTGTAAGCAGGGCAGGGCAGGGCAGGGCAGCGTGGGGTCTGCCCCAGGCCACAAAATTTAGAGCATCTAAGCACTTTGAGTCTTCTCTTAGCATAGAAACAACTGAGTAAGACCCAATTATCAAGAATAATGAACTAAAACAGGGAGCTAACTGGTCATAGATTCCCCCTCTTCCCCGAGCAGCCATCCGATCCTGCTCTTCCCTGCTAGTGATTCCATCCCAGCAGTGCACAAAAAATAAAATTCCAGTTACAACTCAGAAAGTACTAGCTCTCGTTTAGGTAGTTTGTTTTCTATGGCTCTTCCCAGCATCCCCTCTATTTGTTTAATCTTCTTGTTATTCTTTTTGTTCTATCTTGTTTAGCAAGTCATCCAGGAAATTTAAACTACCGAGAGCCACCCTTGAACCTTGAGAGGCAGCGAGCCAGCCCAGAAAGCAGAGCCCCTCCCCAGGGGGGACGACAGGACTGGCCATTTGTCCACTTGGGAGTCTCTGTCTCCTCATCTGTGAAGCGAGGAGCCAGGGCTAGGCTTCTGTCCAATTCTCCAGGCCGCTCTCCCTCACCAGGAGCTTCAGCTTCTGGGGGAATTGGGGATAAATTGGCAGGAAGAGGAGGAAGGCAGGCTCTCCTATTATCACCCTCACCAGAGCCCTGGGAATACAGGTGCCAATCCTGGCCCCTCCGTGAATACAGAAGTCTCTGAAGATGAAGAAAATGATTTAAAGGGAAAAAAGTCACTTAAACGAAGGCAGGAAACCAGGAGATAATTTGTAAGAGAAAATGGAAGGAGCAGGAGAGTCTGATTCCCCACGGCTTCTAAACTGTTAGTTAATTGAATCCAATGTTCCAGGACCTTAACTACAAATAAACTCCTTGGAAGAAACAGCCCAATTGTTCTCCCTCAGGTGAAATTAAAGCCCCGAGCCTTAATTCTGAGGCCTGACAAAGCCCTTCCGCCCTCCTCCCGACTAATATTTATATACACAAAGGCAGCAGCCTGGTCCACAGAGCTTTTGTGCTCTCCTGCCTTTTAAGATCCACATCTGCTTCTGACAGGCAGCTCCAGGAGCCCGCTCCCATGCTCCAGCCTGCAGGCTTCCCCCGGCCCCATTCATTAGACAGCAAGTCCTTGTCAAAGAAATCTCAGGTAGAGAAACAGGGACTGAAATAAAGCACTAACAATGAGGATAATGGTCCTTCCCTAGGGGGTTTATACAGCACTTACTTTACAACAAGCCTGGAGGGTAGGGAGTCATTTAACAATTATCAGCCTCAGTTTCCTCATCTGTAAAATGTATTTGATTGCTTCTAATTCTAATAATCCTCCATCTTGAGGAAAAATACGGAGCAGTCATTCTTATTCTCAAGACTTTGTCACCATCCCCCCCTCTATAGCTTTTCAGCTTCTTTTTGTGTCTTGTCTCCCTTCCCCTCCTCTCCTTAGAATATTAAGCTCTTTGAGGGTAAAGACTATTTCTTTTTGCTTGTATTTCTACAGCCTGCACTTAAACAGTGCTTCTTGATTGGATCGATCTTCTAGTTTTAAATCTATAATCTTCTCATCGCCAGGGTTTGGCTCATGGAGAGCTCTTCCCAATCCATAGAGAGCTCTTTGTCCCCTGCCATGCTACAGGACCATAAAACTTCGGGAGGGCGAGGAGCGGAGAACTTCAGGCTGGAGGACCTCATCTAGGGTCGGCTAATCCAATACTTTCATTTTACAGATAGAGAGGGTAGGAAGGGGAATGATCTATGAGAAGGTGAGAAAGATAATTAAACTCCCTATTTGTCTCTCTATTGCCTCAAGCATTTCCTTCCTTTAACTTCTGAAGTCCTTTCCAACCAGATGCCAAACCATATTTATATTACTGCCCTTCTCACACTCTACAACCCATTCAAATTGATCCTCTCGTTATTCCTCACCCGACACTCTATGTCCCAACTCTCCATCATTGCAGTAGTAGGTGCTTAATGGCCTGATCGATGTGAGCTAGGATTCCTGAGATATTAGTTTGCTATTTCAGTAAAGGCTGCCCCCGGGGGATAGGGAAGAGTGCCCTGGCTGAGCTCCAAACCACTTTCTGAATGACCTTTTGTGGAAAGAGTGACTCAAGATTTAAAGAATATTTTGCAGGGAAGAAACTTACGAATTACTCAAAGTGACTCTGCAAGGAAGACTTTCTCCCACTCACCCACCCTGGTCACCAGGGCAGACCCTCGTACCCAAGGATGCTGCCCACCTCTGAAGGTCATTGATTCCTCTTCTATTCCCTTAAGTAGCAAAAAGCCAAGTCAACAGCTTCAACTTTAGTCTCTTGAACCAACAAAATCTCATCTTGACTTTTGGAGGTGGGGAGAACGGGCTAAGGTCCATGGAAGAGACCCTGGGTAAACACTCCTCTGATTCAGAGCTATATACCATCACATAGCTATCAATCAAAAGCAAACATTGCTACCTTTTTAAAATATACTTTTGCAATAGTTAACTCAGACAAAACTTGAGCAACAGCACTGAGGGGATGGCAATCCCCTTTATCACTTTTTTTTCTGATAAATTGTTTAGTGTTGTCCTGCCCATAGCTGCACCAAGTTATCTCTGGGAGTGTTTTCTTGCCGCGAGTTCAAAGCTGTCTTAAGAGCCACTAGCTTCCATTCAAGAATCTGGTCCCTTTTAAAAGAAAGGGTTGGCTTTCTAAGATGTCCCCCCCGCAAAAAAAAAAAATGTGTATTTTGTGTTCTGGGTTTATGACATTTTTCTGTGCTAAACATCCATATATAGGTAAGTACATAGAAAGAATAAAAATATGGGAAGCAAATGGGATATTCTTCAGAAAACAATGAACTATTGGGAAAGCATCACAGAAGAGCCTTTGCGTGACCCACAAGACAGACTGTACAAGTCCCAGAACGTTAAGGGTAGACAAGTGGAGAGAGTGGCACACTGGCGTTTGGAAGAGCTTGTCCTGACTCCCCTTACCAGCTGCATTAACTTGGCCAAATCATCCATGGAAGTTTCATAAAATAGTTAATAATATTTGTCCTACCCATCTCACACTGACAAAAATATTTTATAAACCTCAAGACTCTATAACATGTGAGCTATTGCTATTATTTGTCACCTGTTGAAGAAAAAAAAAAGAAGAAAATTGAGAAAGAAAAATCAGAACAAGTTCAAGAGGAAATACAAACTTGGGTGCTTTTCCTTTGAAATTTTTCTCCTGTAGAAAATCCCTGTAGTACATGACAACTGCACTCGCCTGCTGGCAGTTAAACACATGAAAGTTAAAAATAATAAGCATTTACTCCCAGGCTCCAAGAATGATCGATGGAGAGCCCGTCCCCCAGCACCTCCACCTCGTTCCGGGGAAGAAGTGGAACGTTATCTCCAGAGTTTGCACTGAACAGCGAGCCTGACAACCGGGAGAACCCCCGTGGCAAGCGCTGGCACCCAGTGGCAAAGAGCTGGTACCCCGTGGCAAAGCCCAAGGCTCTGGAGAGGAAGACGGGCCCTTGTCTCCAGGCACTTGGAAGAGTTTCTGGTGGAACTCGGGATATCCGCCTGATAATCAGAACGAGGAGCAGAGGAGGAAACAATTACAGTTGTTTCCAAGGAGAAGTGGCCGCCTTACAGGTTTTCCAATATCCTCCAAATGGCCATTTGTGGGGGCCATAAAGGAGACTCCTACTTAGGGATGGGTCGTAACAAAACATGGCCGAGATTGTAAAATACTTATGGCAGCTGCTCATAGTGGGACTTTGAGGTTCACAGTACCCTTTCCTCACAGCATTGTATTTAGAGGTGAAGAGGGCTGCAGTTCTAAAACATTTTACACTTTAGGAAACTGAGGGTCACAGAGTTAAGTGCTAAACAATAAGCCCCTTACCTAGCACTGGATAGCACCTTCCACAATGCAATATCAACCTACCTTTCTAGGTAGGTATTTTTCTCACCCTGGTCCCCATTACTCCTCTTCTCCCTCTGTTCCAAATAACCAAGACTCCTCCCTGTCCCTAGGTATTCATCATGCCCATTCCCAATTATCCCTTCCACATTGTGGGGATTACAGGACATGACCCCCACAAGCTGGAAAATCTGCATCAAAGTTTTGTCTTTCCCTTCTTACCAAAGAAGTCTGGATTATGATGATGATGATGATGATGAAATATGTTGATATTATACAATACCATACATACATTTTTGCACTTCTGAATTTCTCCTTTTTTCTCTATCTCCTGCTGGCCTTTGCACATCTGTGGCAAAATTCCCCCCAATTTCTTGTTTAATTTCTTACACAATCCATGATATGTCAAAACCACAATGGGCAAAGTCACAACGTGGGAAGGTTAAATACCTTAAGTACAAACCTTCCCCCTCCACTTTGCTTGTTTTTAAACAAGCCTCAGGTAAGGCTGAAGTCTTACCACACCTTTCCATCTCAGTCTTTGACAATCATCCCTCCTCTCAATAAAAATAGCACCTTTGACCCGTATCACTCACTCAGCCTGTGTAGACAGACTATCTAGTGTTATTTAATTCTTTCATGTTCATTTGGTTACCTTCCCAACTACACTTAAAGGTACCTCTGATAAGGAACTATGTCTTATAATTCAGGAAAAAAATGGTTACACTTGGCATCCAAGGGCCAGGATTTCAGATCTTATCAAGAAGGCACTAAACCTAAAGGGGCCAGAGAAGGAGAAAGCTGCCGCTATCACTACCGAGTCTGATCCCATAGAGAGTAACAGGTACAAGACAGAAAAGGAATCAGAAAGGAATACTCCAGTATTCACACGAGATCTTTTCTATGTCTACATCCACAGAGAAAAAACTGTAACCTGAAGTTGATTTTTTAACCAACGTTAAAATTTGCATCCACCCCCATTTCATTTCATCGAATTAGACTGAGCCCATTATTTTGGCCTTTGGATATTATTAACCAAAATTTTAAACTGTTTCTCCCAACACTGAGCCATCTGTAAGTTGGACAATCTTGCCCACCTACAATGGACTCATCAAAGTGATCGAGACTCTTCCTCCCAAATAAGGAGTGAAGGAACCCCAACTGGATATGTAATTCTACATGGTAAATATGACCAATAAGACAGCTCAAAATAGTGGGATCACGAAAAGTAGCCAAAAAGAAGCCCACGAACTTCCCTGCCCGGAACTTTGTTTCCTCAAGTTTTCTTTTACAAGGCATCCCACTGCTGGGGAAATAGGACTGGTCTGAGAGTCAGGGAGCTTTCAGGGAGAGCCCAGAAGCACCTCGTTGTGACGCTAGACTGAGAGCTGTGCTGACCAAGGCTGCTGCTGCAGAAGAGTGACAGTATCTCTGAAATACTTCAAGAATCTATAATTCCATTGGTACGGGTCCCTCTTCACCAAGAGCCTTGTGCCTCTCCCCCTAGAAAACCCATCACTTCGGGGCCATTCTGGAGAGGAATATCCCCAAATCCGTTAGGTCAATCCTTGAATAATAAATATATACTGAATTATTCATTGCCAGGTCCTTCCTAATCTCCACAGCTGCTAGCACCATCCCCTAGGAAAAAACATGGCATGTAATTTATATGCATGTTTTGTATTTACTGATCTGTGTACATTTTATTCTGCTCACTAAAATGGAAGCTTCTTAAGGGCAGAAACTGGTTCCTTTTTGTCTTGTGTCCTGAGAACCTAGGACTGTGGAGGCAACTAGCTGGCTGCTGTTGTGGATGGTGGAGGCGGGTTTCAGCCTTCATTTTCAAAGAAGATGGAGGACATCTTGGATGATGTCTTGACTTGGATTTCTGTGAAGCTGAGTTGCACTGAGTTGTCTTTATCAAGCTGAATGCCCATTGTCTACAGCCACCTTTCCCTTCTTCCAATCTGGTTCTGAAATGTCATCCTAAATATTTTTGATTTCTACCTTGATAATCTCGGTCTTAGCTTTCAGCCTGTCTTTAGGGTTGGCCCCCATTCCCAGATCCGACTGCTTCACAGAAGCCCATTCTAAGAGACCAGCTCGGGAGAGGGATGCTTCTTAGCCAAGCAGATTTTTTAAAAATTAATTTAATTTAGTGATATTCCATACCAATAACATGCTGACAATTGTGAGTCATATATCAAATTAACCCATGATTTGCATGTTTTTGAAGGACAAAGGAGGTTTAAAAATACCATCACCACCAGCAATCCAAAAAGAAAAACAGGATTGTTAATAATACAAATCATGAAAGAAACTACCAGTTCTTTGGGACTGGATTTTTTTCTAAGGACTAGAGGCTATAATGTTTGAATTTCTCCATTGTTGAGTTGGCAGAAAATTTATCAGAGTCACCGCTCCAGAGACTCCTCTTTCTATAAATGCAGAGATGTAAAGAATGAAAACCTGATTCTTATTAGCAGATCTATAGGACTCAACTTAAAAGAAATATGTTGAGAGGCAGGGAGGATTGCTTATTCAAGTATGGGAAAACACACTTCTAAGGGGGGCCACAAATGTTGTGTTTTTCTTTCAGCAACAACAGAATAGGGGGAGAGAGAGACAGAGTGAAAGATGGAAGGAGATAAAGACAAAGACAGAGAGTGCACTCATCTCACAACAGAATCACAATTTTCTGCAATGAGAAGATGTGTTCTTTGCTAATAAAATGGAAGATTTTGAAAATAGATCTCCCCTTTTAAGCCCCTTTCATGTTAAGGGGCCAGATTTAAATGGTCCCAAGTGAATCGTCCTCCTTATTCATCTCCCTTTGCTCAATGTTCTCTTCTCTCCCTTCTGAGCTAAGTGCATCTTTCTTTCAGGGGTAATAAGTGTAAAGATGAATATCCCCAAATCCCTCAAAACTAGTCTAGCCTAAGTAGGAGGGAGCCTTAGGATCTTGGTCCTCCCTTCTCAGTTCTACAACTAGAGTATTCTGAACTCCTCCTTTTTGTTCATCCCCCATTCCCAATCACAGATCAGGACGCCAGTGCTGAAAGGAGCCTCCGAGGTGAGTCCAGCCGGTCCTACCTCTACATCTCCTCTGGTCTGTCCCATCTCCCACGCTCACCTGGACACAAACTTAGCTGTGCATTCAGACTCATCATCTCTCATCTGGGCGACTGCAATCCCCTTCTAAATGGTTTCCCTGCTTCTGACCTTGCCCTTCTCTAAGGGCTCCACACAAGGCCGACTCACAGCTACTCCTAAAGAAAGTATGACCACGATATAAGCAAAGGGGACGTCCATCACTTGGGGAATAGCTGGACAAATTATGATGTATCAGTGGATGGAACATTGCTGCTCATTCACGGCCAATTCTTGATGAGTCCACTTAAGGATCTTATTGGCAAAGGAAGGGGTTTGTCCGTTCCCTTCTCCAGTTCGTTCCACAGATGAAGAACTGAGGCAGACTGGCTGAAGTGACTCGGCCAGCATCACACAGCTAGTAAGGGTCTGAAGCCACACTGGAATTTAGGAAGATGAGTCTTCCTGATTCCAGCCCCAGAACTCTATCCGCTGCCCCACCCAGTTGCCCCATATGAAACATTACTGGGAGGGAAGAAGTGATAAATATTATTAATGTGGGGAAAGAACTGATGCAAAGTTAAATAAGCAGAGCCAAGACAATAATACGTAATGATCACAAAGATACTCATAGTAATATATAATTATATATAAGTGAAAGAGTAACAACCACAAAACAAGCAAAAAGAAATGTTGCAGAACCACAGAGAACAATTACAAGAGATAAGACACTTCTCACCTCTACTTTAAAGAAGTAGAAGGTTCACAGATGGGGACATTATATACATTTTCAAGGGTTTTTTCCAATGTAATAATTGGTTATGCTCATTTTTCTTTTTCCTCTTTTTTTCTCCTAAAAATATTTTTCATACAGAATGACTCTTTAGGAGTGAGAAGAGAAAGCCTACTGAGATTTAGGGAATGTAAAAATAAAAAAAGTACTTGATTACTTTGTCTTTGTCTAGAGCATTTCAACTTTTAAAAAGTGATTTGTCATATTTTCTCCCAACAGAATCTTTGTAAAATGGTTAAAACAGGGATCTGCATCCCTAGTCTCACAGATAAGATCCTTGAAGTCCTGGGAGATGAAATGATGGGCCAGGATCCCATAAACAAAGTGTTTATGTTCCCTATCCTTGGAAACCCCTAACTCAAACTGAAGTTGAATGGCAGGCAGCCCATCGTCTCCAGATACTCAAATCTTGATTTCAGCACTAGTTACAAGAACTTTGGCAAATCCCCAGGTCTCAGTTTACTTATCTGTAAAATGAAGGAATCAGACAAGGTGATCTCTGAAGTCCCTTCTAGGTCTAGATGTAGAAACAATGAAGTCATAGGGTCTGAGTGCCAAACATGAGTTAGGAAGAACTGAGTTCAAACCTCTTTGAGTTTGTTGCTCATCTGTACAATGGGGGATAATAATAATAATACCTACCTCACAAGGTTATTGTATACAGGGTTTTACAAACCTTAAAGCACAATAGAAGCAAGTGCTAGCTATCATCATTATTATTATTATTAAATCGAGGCTCCTATGCCTGTCTCCTAACCAAGCTCTTTGCATTCCTGTATTATCCCAAACAACAATATTCGAAGGAAACAAAAGCAGCAGCGATTTCAAATGCTCATAAAAGAATGTTTTCTTCCATTCGCCCACGCTGCTTTCCAAACACAGGAAAATTGATACGAAATTAAAATAGACAACTTCTGTTTTCTTTTCAGAGAGATTTATGACCATTGTCTGTGGAGTCTCAGGCAACGGAGGGAACAGTAACATAAAATAAAACGAAGAGAAAATTTTAGTGAAAGCAACGTTGACAGTGATTTGACAACTAAAGTAAACACATTCAAAAGAGCTGGAAAAGGGAGACAAAGGCAAATTAGTATTTAAAGTGATTGTGGGTTGAAAAGTGGAGTATTAAAATATATTCAGCAAACCCCTGTGATTGTCTCCAGCATCTAAATCTATCCCCTAACAGCTTACCAAAAGGAAGTTAGCAAGATGTGGATCAGAACTTTTTTGTGGGTCACAGATTCCTTTGGCAGATTGTGACGGCTTCTATTGATCTCTTCTCAGAATTAAGTTTTAAATGTAAAATAAAATATAGAAAACTGCAAAGGAAACTAATTTTATTGAAATAGAATTGAATTTTTTAAACACAGGTTCACAAATCCTTAGTTAAGATCCCCAGTCATGAAAACAGATCTGAGTTTACAGCCAAAAATCTGGGTTTAACAGAAGGACTGAATTTTAAGCACAAACCCTCAAAGGTACCAGCTGTGTCCATCGAATTAGGTCATCTGCATATATTTTACACAGGAGGATAAAAATTTTTATTTCAAAATAAAATTATAATATCTGCCTGTAATTGTGCTTTAAATGGATTTGCTCAGATAGAAGATAGTGTTAATTATAGGAACGTTATTTTTTAACTCTAAGTTATTTAAAACTGTTGCATCAGTTATGCCAGATACATCTGGTCCTTCTGATGCTTTAAAAATCCCTGCTCTGACACTAGTTGTGTCATCAAATACGAGTCACTCTCTCTCTCTGAGCTTGAGATGAAAGAATTGGGAGTATTTATCTCGAAAAAGAAAAGACTTGTGGCAAAGAACAGGCAATTGTTTTCAAATATTTGAAGGGCTGCTATGAGGAAAATTTATTAGATAAGAGCCATTCCCCAATTGATAAATAAACAAAGGATGCGAAAAGATAATTCCCAAAGAAAGATATAGAAATTATAACATTCTAAATCAATAATAATTAGAAAAATTCAAGCAACTCTTGGGTTCCACCTCACATTCATCAGATTGACAAAAAAATAACCAAAAAAAGGAAAATGACAAATGTTGGAAGGGTTGTGGAGGAAAAGGGATACTGATGAACTGTTGATGAAGATGTCTTAGAGTCCAGCCATTGAGAAAGGCAATTTGGCACTATTTGGCCCAAAAGTCATTAAACTGTATGTATCACTTGTCACACAACTATTAGACTTATAGTTAAGAGTTTAAAAAAAAAAGGTAAAGGTCTCATAAGTACAAAACTATCTGTTGTGGAAAAGAACTGAATCTCCCTATCAATTGGAGAATAGCTGAGCAAATTATGGTAAATGAATACCATGGAATACTATTAATTCAATAAGAAATACTGAAGAGATGAGTTCAGAGAAACCGTGGAAGATTTTTTACAAACTGATTCAAAGGGAACTGAGTTAAAAAAAAAAAACAATTTATAACAAGAACATTGGAATGGCAAAACAATTTTGAAAGACCTATAAATTCTGATCAACTCAATGACCAACCATGATTCTAGATAACAAATGAGCTAAACTATCCATCTCCTGACAATTCAAACTGAAGAATGAGATAGTCATCTTTTGGACATAGACAAGGTAGAAATGAGTTTTCCTTGACTATATAAGTATATTTCTTTTTTTTTTTCCTGAGGTAGTTGAAGTTAAGTGACTTGCCCACTAGGAAGTGTCTGAGGTCAAATTTGAACTCAAGTCATCCTGACTTTAGGGCTGGTGCTCTATCCACTACACTAACTGGCTACCCCTATATACATATATTTCAAGATTTGGGTTTGGGTTTTTATTTTTTTTCTTCTTTTAAGTGGGTGGTATAGATGGAAGAGAAAGAAATAATAAAATGAAAATAAAACAAAACTCAGGGGGGAAAGTCCTCAAAAAAGACTCAAAAGAATTATTTATGTTAGAATTATTTTGACTGATCCTAGAAGGCAAAAGTAGGACCAATGGGTAGAAGTTACAAGAATGTAAGGAAATATAAGGAAAATATATAAGGAAAAATTTTCTAACAAGTATGGCTGTCTAAAAGGGGAACAAGTAGATGCAAGAGGCCATGAGCTCTCCACCCCAGAGGTCTTTTGACCAGAACATTGTACATGGAATTGGAATATTGAATAATGGTTGCCCTAAATGAAGTTCCTTCTAGCTTTACAATTTCATGATTCTATGGGGAACTCATTCATAAAGTCAAAGGGACCTCTATAATAACTAGCATTCATATAGCATTTTAATGGTTACAAGGAGCTTTACAGATGCCATCTCATCCTACTCATCTTTCAAGAGTCAGATCAGATCCTTTCATATCATCTGCCTTCTCTGATAACTCCATGCCCCACTAATCCCTCTTTTCTCTGAACTCCCACAGAATTTATAGTCCTTATTATTCATTTTAGCAAATTCCTTGATTGGTAATTTTTATATGCCTTCTTTCCTCAACTGAAAGCATTTTAAAGAAAGGAACTACATGTAGTCTGAACCTTGTTTCCCTGCCTAATGTCTAGCATATCTAGTAAATACTTGTTGAATTATGAAGTAACAAACCAATCGCTGAATTTAGGAAAGTGATGGATTAAAAACTTAGAAGCTGGCTCTGGTTAAATTTGCACCACGAGCATTTACACCTAGGAAATAGGCAAATGCTACTTAGAAAAGAGATAGAGTATATGTTAATAATGTAGTCTTACACTTAAAATTTAAAAGTGGTTCTTGCACACTCCCCCCACCCCCATGACCCTTTTTGTGGAAGGAGATAGTCTCCTTTTTTTTTTTGTTAAATATTTCCCAGTATACCACTGCTCCAAAGTCACCAAGCCCAAAGCCCTCTCTGATGCTTGAATAATTTCTACATGGTCATCTAGACTGTATGAAGATCTCTGGTTTCTACAAACAACTAAAACTGTTAGGAAATGTTCCTTCCATTGGACCCAAATTTTACTCCCTATAATTTAAACTCATTTATTTTATTTTGTACTCTGGCGCCAACAAAAATAAACCCAATTCCCCATAATTTAAACCCATTGATTTTATTTGTACTCCGGTGCCAACAAAAATAAGCCCAATTTCCCTTCTATGGGAAAGGCTTTTAAGTAACTGATGAAAGAGAACCATGTTCTCCCATTCCCAAAGTCTTCTCTTCTCTAGGCTAAACATTCTAAGTTCCTTCAAGAGAACACAAGGCGTGGTTCTGAGTCTCCTAGCTTTTGTGTTCCTAAAAGGTTCTCCACTATAAAGGCCCATAAGTCTCTAATAAAATTGACTGCAAAGCACTTAGCAAATGTAGAGCACGCCACAAAGAGTGTGAACTAGTAAACAGAGCTTTTTATATCTTCCTGAATCACTCTTCTACCATGGGGCTAATCATAGAACTCACTCTGTTTCATTTCCTCCCGTGAAAGAGAATTAATTCAGATTAATGCTGAAAGAAATCCTAGGAAATCAAAAGCCAAGTCACTTTCCTATTCTATTAAGGATGTGGTATCATTCCAGGGGTTGAGACAGACTTTTTGCTCCAGACATCATCTTTTTGCTCACACAAGTTCATCCTCTTCATCCTTCCTTGAATATATTCAGGAGCTCAATTACCATGGATCCCGGGATCTTAGAATGACTCCCAGTCCTTGCTATTACAGCATCCTACAACGTAATTATTGCGATAATTCAGAAATGAAAGGTTCAAGCTAAAAAGAATACTACAACACAGAAGATGGAATGCCAGCTGGAAGGGGACTTAAAGCATTAAACATTCGAATGTTAGACCTTAGAGATCATCTTGTCAAACATTACATTTGGGTAAACTGAGGCCCAGTTGAGAATTCTCTCTTCTGAGCATCCACTACATTCTAGGATCTCTAAATCAGGACCCACAAAAGATGAGCTGCTTCCGCCCTCAAGAAGGGTTCCTTACTCCATCCACTATACAATAGACACGCTGAAGTACATTTTTACTCCATCTACTATAAGATAGACATATAGTCTCTCCCGTCAAGGACCAAGTAAGAAAACAGATATAACCAGATATTTCCTGCAACATGCCCTGATTTAGGCTTTTCCTGTTCTCGTTCCCTTCCACAAACCATCAACAAAAGCAGTTTCATCCCTCTGTAGTCCCACTTCGGACAGATACAAGGGCAACGTTACATAGCACCAAACGTGGGTCTGGGGGTTGTGTTCTCACAATTTAATGTGTTCACTTAGCCCTTAATGGTGCCTACCTTGTTTGTGTATTTTTTTTATCCTTAATTAATTTTTCTCCTGGACGGCAAGCATCCAATGAGCACAAGCTCGGGTAGCGCCGACTTATCTTAGCTTTGCCATCAGACAAATGCAAACAGTAGGCGCGCAGTCAGGAAAGCTGGGCTCCGTCCCAGATCCACCCCGTCCCCGCTAAGTCACGCTGGAAAGGAAAGCTCCAGCTTTCTCTGCCTCTGCTTTTCTTCCTCTGGAACTTGAGGTCGGTCATACTCGCATTTCCTCCATCCCAAGGTCACATGAGTCAAAGGAGAGAGAGGAGACCAAGGGCTTCTAACTGCATCAATGTGCTCCCGAGCTTCTACAGAAAGCGTCCTGCATCGGCCAGAGCTGAGTCTGGATAAAAGGATGTCGAGCAGCCAGGTAAGTGACTCAGGAGGAAGAATTCAGCCAGGTACATGACTCAGGAGCAAGAATTCGGGTCTTAGGTTCAGGAAACCTAGAATTCTAATCCTAAACCTTGAATTCTCAACCAAAACCTTGAAATCTAATTTGTGCTTAGACATTATATGACTGATTCCACCAGAGACACAGAACTACCCCTGGAACCTTCCTGATTTCACTCTCCAATATGGCCCCTCTGCCTTGACTATAACTGACACTTATTTGTGTACTGACTTGAATTTAACTGAATTGAGATGAGGGTCAGTGTTAGCTAGTTCTGTCAAAGAAGACTGTGGAGAAGCAGAAAGGATTTCCCAATATATTGCCAGGCAAAATTGTACAACTCCACCACCTTCCATGAGGGTGGGATGTGTCAAAAAGAGGAATCATTCAAGAGGGTTTCCATTGTTGAGGGAGAAGACAATGCAGAAGGGGGAGAGAAGGAGCCAAAAAGAGATGGAGAAAAGGCAACATGAAAAAGAAAAGCGGGGGTTTCTAAAATCAAAGTTGGGGAGAGACAAAGGGGCTAAAAATGGAAGAGATCTTAAAAATCAAGACAATGTAAAAAGAAAAATCACGGCCACAGAGCTGTTGTCCATTAAAGTTACAAAACCCCAAACGACTAAGCGTGGCCCCAAGCAGAGCTATGAATGGACACCTGCCCCCTCTCCTTTGCAGAAGTAGGAGCTCCATGATTCTGAAACACTCCATATAGTTTCAGATTTTTTTCAATGTGCTATTTTTTCTCATCTTTTTTCTTTAAAATATATTCTTTATGACATGGAATGATTTTCTTAGCAAGACTAAGGAAAAGGATATAGGAAAAATTTAGATGATATAAAACAAAAAGAAATTAATAAAATCTGTGTCTTAAGTCAAATATTTGAAAAACTAATTTTTAAAAAATCACCGGACCTGTAAGCATTTAATAAATATTGATTGATTGGTCAACTCCCTTGTTTTTACCCATAAACCTAAAACCCAGAAAGGTTAAGAAAAAGGCTTAAAGCCAAAGCACTGAGAAGCAAAGCTGAAAGACCACTAGCCTTCTCATTTCTAGCTCTAGTGACTCTGCTTTTTCAGAGAAGAAAAGTTGAGCTCTCTTAGTCCTGAGGCTCAATTAATATTGTCCTGCTATTTTCACGGGGCTGAACCTGAATTAGGTTTTGTTTTCTCTCTTCACCACATCCTTGTGGGACCATCAGCTTGACCCTCAGGTCATCATCACAGTACCCTCTCCCAGGGCCCTGTGTAGGGGACAGGCTGTCCCACCTCCATATGAGACTGGGGCTAGGGGTAGAGTGCCCTCTCTGCCTCCAACATCACTCTCTCACCCGAATCTGCCCCAAAGCCAAGAATTGCTGGCTGAGTGCAAGGTTCAGATAAATTGCCCTCGGGAGGCCAGCATGAGATGAAAGGGGATTGCCATCCTTAGACCCCCTGGCCTCCAGCCCCCAAGTCACCCTGAACCCCACAGGCTCAATCCTCATGCAAGCTGGAAGAATTTCTACCTTAATAAACATCTACCATCAAGCCTTTGAAAAGCAACGCTATCACTACTGAAAATGTGCTGAATTTAAAGCACTTTCTTTGAAAATCCTCGTGGATTTATCACAACTAGACCATTCATCTGTTTGAAATAGAATGGCATTTATTGCCCACTGCCGGTTTTATGGGGGGAAAAGAAACTGGGAAACTAATAGGCTTGGTTAATTTTTTCTTTTATGGCTCCAGCAGCTGTACTAAATGCTCAGTCTGGTTTCCTTTTGCTACTTGAAGAATTTTCTCTGCCCTTCAGAATCAGGAGCAGGCAAGATTCAGCATGGCGCCCCATGTTGGTGGCCATTCAACCATTCACAGCAAATATAATAACGCAACCCACCCGACCCAGACCTCGGGTCCGCCATCGTGCGTCCGAGTCTGACTCCTGCCTCTGGAAATCCTCCCATACTCTCTCTGGTGGATTACTGATCGCCGTTTAGCTCAAGGGAGCTCCAAATGACCTGCTTCCTCTCATGCTTTAAACGGGTCATGGAATCATAGGCTCCAAAGCCCAAAGGATCATAGGAAATAGAGCATCAAACGGCAGGACCTCAGAACAAAGAACAGAGGAAAACACTGGAAGCACAGACTGTCAGAAAGGACAGGATCAGAAAACAAAGAACACGGACTAATGTTCACAATAGCCAGCTTTCATGGAGTACTTGGGGGTACCAGGCACTGGGCTAAGGGCTTTTCAAATTTATTTTCCAACATTTATTTTGATCCTCACAACAGCCCTAGAATGTAGGGACTATCATCATCCCTTTTTTATAGTTGAGGAAACTGAGGAAAAGAGGGTAAGTGACACCCCAAATCATACATCCAAGGAGGATGGGAGGCCAGATTTGAGTTCAGACCTCCTGGCTGCTCCTCCTAGCTCTGAATTCTTAGAACAGGGAACTGACCAGCAGAACTGAAGAGACCTTAGAGAAGAGTAAGTATGAGACTTGCTGAAGTTCAGACAACTAAAATGGGGAGACACAGTGTGGCCCAGTGGGAAAAGTACTGGACTGGGAGTCTGAAGGCTGAGCTCTGCCATTTACTATCTGGAGCCTTAACCTCAATGAGCCTCAGGTTTCTCATCTATAAAATGAGGGGGATTAGACTAGATGAACCCGAGACCTCTTCCGGTTTTAAATCTGTGTGATATTTAGAAATGTTTATAATATTTATAAATGACATTTCTATAGTGGTTTAAGATTTACATTTAATCTCCACAGCCGTCCTGAAAAATAGGGATCACCGATGGCATCATTCCATTTTGCACGGGAGGGGAGGTGGGGAGCAAGGTCCACACAAGGCACGTGACTCGCCCATGGTCACATATTCCAGGGAATTAGCCCAGAGAGCTCCCCAAATAGTCCTTCCTCCCCCAACCCCCACGGAACACTCCCAGATTGTTCTTTAACTGGTGCATGACCGGCCGGTTCAGACCCAGCTCGGGGGGATGATATTAGCTATGTTTGTCACGCTGCATGAGGATGATGATCAGCAGTTGGCCTGAGGCAACAGCAAAGCAATCAGTCTTTGGGAGAACTTTTCTAGGGGTTGCCAAGAATTTTCTGCATGAGGAAGCCTATTAACCTGCATCATGTGAGAGAATATTTACAGAAAGTCAGAAAATGCTGACCTGGGATAAGGAAAATGGCCAATCTAAGTGGGGCCGTGGTTGATTAACTCACTGATATTCCATTGAGGGGTTTTGCAGATAAGGGTTACTAACTAACTACCTGAATAGATTTTCAAATGGGAACCGGGAGCTCCAGCCAGAGACCTGACGCAATGTTTCCAAAGGGCAGAGGAGACTTCTTTAAGTACCTCAAAGGTTAGATGTAAAACTAGATCCCCAGAGAAAAACTCCATGTTGAATTTCTTGGGTCTTAAGTCCTCTCTCAACACACTGACTTCAGGAATAATAAAAATATCCAGTGTGCTGGAGACTCAACCCATTTTGATGGGAAGAGGGAAACGAATGAGCATTAATTAAGCACCTACTGTGTGCCAGGCGCTGAGCTAAAGATTTTGCAGGCATTATCTCATTTGAACATTGATGAATGTAGTGCTCATACCAAGAGCGCAGGTGATTTAAACTCCCTGAGCCTCAGTATATTCTTTTATAAAATAAAGGGGTCAAATTAAATGTTCTTTGTGACTCCTTCTAATTCTAGTTCCACAATCCATCCTCTCGTTGGCATGATTATTGCCTTCATCAATGCAGATCACAGACCTTCTAATATAGGTGTTCTTAATCCAAAGTGCACAAATTTCCAAGGAACATGTGGATAAGCTTCAATGGGGTCCATGAACTTGGATAGGATTTATTTTCACTCACTGCAGTTTGTTATACCTTTCAATTTTATGAAAACATCCTTCTGAGAAACAATTCATAGACTTCCTCAGACTGCTAAAACCTACAAAAAACCTCCTCTCAATTTTCTTGGCCCATGCCATATTTGTCCAAGTTTTCCTACAAGTTACCTACAGACAATTCTTTCAACATTCTGGATGTGTCTATTTACTTTAAAAGACTCTTTTAGTATCTTAGGAGGACCAGGAAACAAACCATCTTCTTTCCAGTCCAATTGTTATCCCTCATTCTCCATGTATGATGAATCCCTTCTTTTTTCAGTCATATATAAGATCTTAAGGTTTTATTCCACCTTTATACTCTAGAGCAAGAGGTGATAACCTTTTTGAGTCATGAGTCTCTTTTGAAAATGATTTTGAATGGATAACATAAAATGCAAAAAGATTTCAAGAGAAACTAATATATTGAAACACAGTTAACAAACTATCTTATGTTTACAGACCCCCCCCCCAAGTTAAAAATTCCTGAGTAGACTTTGCTTCATATGTAACTTGTCCTTTTAAAAATGAGAAAATTAAGCTCTAGAAACTAGATTTGCATTTCTCAGGGAAGATTTAGAGAGAATAACTATTGAGGTTTGGCTTGGACTGGATAACCCTAAAGTCCCCTAAAATTCTGAGGTTCTGAAGTTAAATGACTTGAGACTAGATTTGAAACAAGAACCTTTGCCTTAATCCTGTAGCTGATCCTTACTAAATGTATAGGGTGATAGATAAGAGCTGAGAAAGCATTAGAGTTCATCTAGCCCAGAATTTCTTCGTGGATCAGGACTCTATACGAGATCACAGAACTGAATGGGGGAGTTGTGAAATTATGATTTATTGTCAGTAAATGTTTGATTGCTACGTCTATTTTATCTATCTATATACCAAGGATCATGTAAAATTTTCTAGGGCAAAAAAGAATTGTGAATGGAAAAAGTTTAAGAAGCCTTGATCTGGACTAATCCCCCTTTTTTTTTGGGGGGGGGGGAGAAGGACTGAAATCCAAACATCTGAAAATATGTCCGAAGTCCCACAGCTCATCAGAGGCAGAGCCAGGTTTTGAACCCAGACCTCCTAATTCCAAATCCATCAGCATTTATTTTTCCATTGCACCATAAGGGAAACCATCACCGGCTAATTAGCCTCTTCACCGTTCCCCAAGTAAATACTCCTTTGTCTCAACCGTGTATATCTAAGCTAGTCCCTTCTCATTCATTGGGCCCCCAGAAAAGATGCTTAAAAAACAAAATATTGTGGGCATCCTCCTCCATTTAAAAGTCATGGCTCGTGAGCCCCCACTGAGAGGTCACAATTCAAAGGCAAGTCATTTAATGAAATAACAGTGAGAAAAGTGTCAGGGGAACATTTGCTCCCTGGGACGCGCTATCCTGGGGACACAGACAGCACTAACGGGAAGAGGGGGTTATCTTGGGGACTTTCCTCTTCTGCGGAGGACATCGCCAAAGCTTCAGAGCCCGGGCTAGCTGCAGAATGATGCTTCTCGACTTCCCCGAGTAGCGCGGGCGCTACTGGACAGTGGTTCCGCGGTCTCATGGCTCTTGTTGCGCTCGTGAGGTGGTTAAGTCTCCTTCTGCATCCGGGAGGCCTCCCCAGAGGAGGAAGGGGCTCTCCTGTCTCTCTTCCTTAGAGCCCCAAGGCCTAGGCTTCCAATGGGGGGAGGATCAGGCCAGGGAAAAGCCCCACCTGCTTTTTCTCTACAAGGAGGAGGTTTCTTTTCTTTTTCTTTCTTCCTTTTTCTTTTTCTTTCTTTTTCTTTTTAAATTCTTCTACCAACTCTTTCTGGGCGGGGAGCCATTTAACATCAGGCTTTGGGAGGAGAGGCTTTTTAACTCACTCTCCTCCCTCCTCTGAAGAGGAGCCCCGTCTTCCCCAATTCCACAGTAAGTTTCTATTTCTCTGTTGCCTGCTCTTAGCATAAGCACCTGTGGTCCTTGGGGGGCGGGAGGGGGGGCAGGGGCAGGTCCTCAGCTCTGCCCTCTGCCGTGGAACCCCAAACCCAGAACAACCCCTTCCTGCGCGTGCCCGCCGCGTCCCTGCCCCCTGCTTTTGCCCTCCCGGGGCGCTGCTTTCTCTCTCCTAGGGCCCTTCGCAGCAGCACAGCCCGGCTGTTCCCTCGTCTGCCCAGCCTGGGACCCGACTCTGCCCGCAGGCCGGGAGGAGAAAGTCCCTGGGCTGTGTTTACACTTCCACCTCCCGCCTTATTTATTCATTTATTACATTGTATTATATTATAATTATATATTATATATTAATATATAACATATATTAAATAATGTATTATAGTGACTCTTCACCGGGTTAGCCCCCCCGAGGACCCGGGTTCTGCCCCGGTCTCATTTGGCCTTCCCAGGGCCCGCGTTGGCCCCGAGGCACGATTCTGTTTGTTTTGGGGGAAGCTGGAGAACTTGACTTTTCCCACCCTTCCGCCATCTTCCCAGAATCCTCCGAGAAGGGGGTTTCTCGGCCCGTGTTTTAGATTTTTTCCCCCAGGGAGGGGCTTCAGCCGGAGGCCAGGGCACCCCCTCCACGTGGCTGCGAGGGGCCCGCACTCGCTGCCTCCCGGGGCGCTGACCCGGCCACTCTCAGCCTGGGGATACGAAGTCCCTGCCGCTCTCCTTGAATCTCCCCGGGGCAAGCCTGCGCTCTCCCCCCATCTCGGGACTGCTGAAGCCCCACGAGCCCCCTGCAAGCTCCGGGAGCCAGCGCTGGGGTCCGAGCTCTCCATTTTCCAGGAGCAGGAGCCCACGGGGAAAGCGGCCGCTCCAGGATTCGGAGGCAGGCGCTCGGGCCCCCAGCGCAGCCCTCCCTCCCACGGTGAGCCGGGCTGAAAGCGAGGCAGACGGGGCCGCGTAAAGGAGCGTTTGTTCGGTGAGAAGGACTGTGCTGGAGGCCGGGGAAGCGAAAACAAGCCGGCCTCTGGCAGCGAGCTCACGTTCTGTCCGGGAAACCACAGGCCCGACAATCGCGGCCGAATGAGCCGGAAAGAGACGGCGGCCGGACCGGGGCCGGCGCCGAGCCCCGGCTGCTGGAGCTGCCCCACGTTCTCGTTTGCGCCCACAGCCGACTAGCTTTGGGTAATTAGCGGAGCCTGGATGTCCTGGAGAAGGAGGAGGGAAAGGAGATGCAAAGCTCGCTAAGGACAACCCGCACGTGGGTCTGCGAGCCTTATTTCAGAGGTGAGAGCATAAAATGACGGCTAAGCCTGGCAAGCAGAAGGCTTCAGTTTTCTCCTTGGCTGAAATCGGCTTGGCTAATGGGTCGGGCCAGCTCGGGGATGGGCCCGGAGTCGGGAAGATTCGTTTTCCGGGTTTAGGTCTGGCCTCAGACGCTTACTGGCCGCCTGACCCTGGACGGGTCACTTCACCCTGCTTGCCTCAGTTTCCTCCTCTAGGAAACGGACTGGAGAAAGAGATGGCCAAGCACTGCGGTGTCTTTGCTGAGAAAACCCCAAATGGGATCCCAAAGCAGCAGCCACGAGAACTTAGTGGTTTGGGGGCAACGAGCAAGTCCCTGAAGTTCTCTGAACTTTCATTTCTTCTTCACCTGCAAATTTGGAGGAGTCACAATCATTGCCCAGAGCTGTGGTAAGAAAAATATTTCATAAGCTATAAAGAGACAGAAATGTGAGCTCTTTTGTGAAAAGATTTTCTCCTTTAAACCCTGACTCAATGAAGTGTTGTTGTTCCTCCCTGTGGGGTTTCCAACATCTTTCCTTCTCTGGCGTCTGCCCTTTCACCCTGTACACCTCAGTGCATCCCTCTCCTCCCCTTTGTCCACACCAAGGACATCTGCTGGTCACCTTCTCCCTTCCATGGCTGCCTGGCTGGGTTCTGCCCTTTCCTCTTCCTCATCCTAAGTCTCATAATTCAATTTGTCTTGCACTAACTTTCCCTCTCCGATATTCCGACTCTGTGGGAGTGTCCTTTAGTCCACAGAATGAGATGGACAAATGAGACTCTCGATTTTTAAATCACAGAACAACAAAAGGACCTTTGAGGTGGTCTTGCTCAAATGCCTCCTTTTATGAATCAGTCAAAAGGGATTTTTAAGCACCTGGTGCATGCTAGAAACTGTGAGTTGCTGACAAAATTAAATAGTGCCTGACTTCAAGGAACTTATATTCTCTTAGAGGAAAGGTAAATAGGATGGGGGAAGGGAGGGAGGGAGAGATGATGATGATGATGATGATGATGATGATGATGATGATGATGATGATGATGATGATGATGATGATGATGATGTTGTTGTTGTTGTTGTTGATGGTGTTGATGGTGGTGGTGGATGGCTGTCTTCCATTTGTATGGAGACAGAGAGACAGAGAGAGTGCAAGGTAACTTGTGTGCATGAGTGGACCATGCTACAAAAATCACAGAAGATGGACTGTTGTAGATGTGGAACATCATACGTATGACTCTGGCTAGAAGCCTGGAAAGCTAGATTGGAGTCAGATTCAGAGCATCCGAATACCAGGCAGCAGTATTTTATTTTAGAGACGATAGAAAAGCACTGGAGCTTTTTGAGGAAAGCAATGGAATGATTGGAACCATGCCTTAGGAATTTCAATTTTGTTTTGTTTTGTTTTTTTTAATAACTTTCTATTTACAAGATATATGCATGGGTGATTTTTTAGCATTATAATTGCCAAACCTTTTGTTGCAATTTTTCCCCTCCTTCCCCCCACCCCATCCCCCAGATGGCAGGTTGACTAATACCTGTTAAGTATGTTAAAGTATAAATTAAATACAATATATGTATACATGTCCAAACAGTTATTTTGCTGTACAAAAAGAATTGGACTTTGAAATAGTGTACTATTAGCCTGTGAAGGAAATTTAAAAAATGCAGGAGGGCAAAAATCTAGGGATTGGGAATTCTATGTAATGATTCTAAGTCATCTCCCAGAGTTCTTTCCCTGGGTGTAGCTGGTTCAGTTCATTCCTGCTCCATTGGAACTGATTTGGTTCATCTCTTGTTGAAGATGGCCACATCCATCAGAACTGATCTTCATATAGTATTGTTGTTGAAGTATATAATGATCTACTGGTCCTGCTCGTTTCACTCAGCACCAGTTCCTGCCAGTCTCTCCAGGCCTTTCTGAAATCTTCCTGCTGGTCCTTTCTTACAGAACAATAATATTCCATAATATTCATATACAAGAACTTATTCAGCCATTCTCCAACTGATGGGCATCCACTCAGAGGAATTTCCATTTTGTAGAAGTTGGATTAGAGAAGAGGGAAACTGGAAGTAGGAGGATGGACCAAGAGATTATTGCATTAGCCCAGGCAATAGGACCCTGGTCTACAGTCGTAGTCAGAGGTTGAGAAAGGCCCAGGTCAATTAGTGCATTAATGGCAGAGCATGTATTGGAGCTCAAACCTGAGACCTATTACAGCTTTCCTGTTATTGCATCTCATTTCTTCTCAATTCACATATAAATATATAGACATGTAACATATTAAACATATGTTTAATAATTATATAAATATAACTATTCCCATAAAGCAGGGATAGTAGAAAGGGTACTGGATTTGGAGCAAGAAACTTGGATTCAAATGCTGACTCTCCTGCACAACCTTTAGTACTTTAGTCCTTTTGGGTCTCAGTTTCCTCAGAAATAAAATGTAAGCATCAGATTCTGTGACCTCTATGATCCCTCCTAGCTCTGTGACCTTGTTATTTTCTCACCCTTGCCACGTGCGCACACCTTCTGTTGCATGTGCCCCTTTCCACAATAATCAGGTACTAGTGGGCATCAATCCAGCCCCATACCTGCCATTTGTCCTGGTTTCAACTCCATTGAATGAGATGCTCCTCCCAGATGAAGCTCATCAACTCTAATCTCATGACCGCATTTCTAAATCTGGCCTTGACTAACCCCCCCACCTTAAGCCCTTTTGTATATTGTCTTCGCCACCTCCCGCCATCCCAGGGTAGTTAGCCGATGCTATAGATACAGCACAATATGGAGTCAACAAGTTACGGTGGATATTGTTCTCGTTCTGCTGGGTGTCCAGCTCTTTGTGTCCCCGTTTGGGTTTTCTTGGCAAAAATACTGGAATGGTTTGCCATTTCCTTCTCCAGCTCATTTCACAAATGAAGAAACTGAGGCAAACTAACTCCAAGTCTGTTACTCTATCCATCGTACCACCTATAGCTGCCCTGACCTGAGTTCAAATCCAGCCTTGGATACTTAATGATGTGTGTGACCATGAATAAGTCATTTAACCTTTCTTCTACTTACTTTTTCTTATCTAGTCTTGGGCACTGAATGGGGGTTGCCTCAGGTAACCAAGACCCTTAGAGACCTGTTCTTGCAAAGGCCCAGGTCTCCCACTGCTGCCAGAGCCATCTCCAGTCATCCTGCTCCCTTGCTGGCCACTCGACCCAGCTGGGTCCGAAGACAGAACAAGGCTGGTGACTTTGCACAGCTCCCCTCCCTCAACTCCAATTCATCGCATGTCATGGTGTCCCGTCCCTGATGTCACGGTCCTCCTCAAGAGCAAAGGAGAAACAGCAAGAAGCGTCAGAAGGTCAAACAGAGGCAGAAAGGCCTTGAAGGCAGCCAGTCCAGCTTTAAAAGTGACCAGAAACTGCAGCAGGGAGCCCTGCCAGCCCCAGAACTCGGTCTCCTCCCTCAGGGTCCAGGGCTCTCCCCCTCAGCCACAACCCTAGATGACGGCCCCTAGAAAAGGAGAGCGCACTGGAGGAGTGGAGGCAGTCTGCAGTCCTCTCGACCAGGGGCCGCAGGACTCGAGCCAAAGCTTCAGCCTTTCCCCCTTCCCCGTTCCGGACTTACAAGGTCAGTCCGTCCCTGGGACTTTGGAGAGGCAGGAACTCTGGGAAATGACTAGGAAACACATTAACATCCAGATTGTTAATCATGTTTAACACATAGACTTAAAGTCTTGGACTCAGAGCTCTTTAGCAGTTCAGGCTCTGGGGGAAGAAGCCAGCATCCAGACGCACATCTCCAGAAGACGGCCACCGCTACCTGTTGTTCAACAGTGCCCTCAGGTGGAAGTTGGGGGCCCCAGCCACTGCACACTCGGGAGCCTGAGGGGCCTCCTGGCACCCGGCCATCCTCCTTACGGGGAGGCCTAAGAAATTACTTCATTCTCAGGGAGGTTTCATTGCCCTTCAGTAAAGGACTTTTTCAACTGGAAAAGAGAAGGAAGACTAGACGATTATAATTGTTTCCAACAACTCACAGGCCATCATATGAAAGGATGAAAGTTAGATAAATGATGGACCTGAGAGGGCAGAACTAGAAATAAAGGCTGGGAGTTATAAGGAGATCGTGTTTGAACAGAAGAATCATTTTTCTAAAATGGGTTTGGGTGGCTCAGAAGGTAGTGAAGGTTTCCCCTCACTGGACTCTTCAAGAAAAAGCTGCTTGACCCCTTGTCAGGTATGTGGTAGGAGATATTTCTCTTTCCATTCTCTTCCTCTAAAAATTAGTTCCTGTTTCCTAATCTAAGTCCCTTTGCTTACTCACTAAAAAAAAATAGGTTCTCTTTGAAGGGAAAAAAACTATTTCAGATTTTTCTGTGTCTATTGAGCAGAACAGAGCCTTTGGACAATTCATCAGAAACCTCCCTTCAGGTTGGATCACAGATTTGTTACTGGAAGGGACCCAAGATGATCCAGCCTAACCTTCATGCTTCACAGATGAGAAAAGATATTAGCTGACTTTGTCCAAGGTCACACATAGCACAACTGGAATTTAGATTCAAGTCATCTCACGCCCAATCCAGGAGTTTTTCTCTTCCATCCCATTCGATTGGTTTAAGATTGGAAAAGTTGCATACAGAGATTGTCTTTAACTTATGTGCAGAGTTTCAAGCAGAATGCCAGACTGGATGAAGCAAAAATCAGAATTAAGGTTGCTGGGAGAAGTACCCACAGTCTCAGATGTGCAGATGATGCCATCCTGCTGGCAGAAAGGAAAGAATTAAGAAAGATCTTGATGAGGGTGAAGGAGGAGAGTGTAAAAGGCTGGCTTGAAGTTTAAGATCAAAAGAAAAACAACTAAGATCTTGTCCATAGGTCCCATCACTTCCTGGAAAATAAAGGAAGAAAAAATGGTAGCAGTGTCAGATTTTATATTCTTGAGCTCAAGGTTCACTATAGACAGCAATAACAGACAAGAAACCGAAAGATGCTTGCCCCTTGAAAGAAAAGCTATAACAATTCTCGGCAGCACATGAAGAAACAGTGACATCACCTTGCCAGCAGAGATCTGTAGTCAGAGCTATGTTTTTTCCATGTATGGCTGTGAAAGATGGACCATAAGGAAAGCTGCAGAACTGAGGCTTTGGAATTGTGGTCCTAGAGAAGATTTTTGAGAATAATATTGGACAGCAAGGAGATCAAATCAGTCGATACTTAAATTAATTTAGTTTATTCACTGGAAGGTTGAATACTAAAGCTGAAGTTTAAATGCTTTGACTGTATAACGAGAAGATGGACTCATTAGGTAACGAGAAGATGGACTCACTAGATAATGAAAAGATGGACTCATTAGAAAAGATCCTGATGTTGGGAATGATTGAAAGTAAAAGAATGGAAGATAAGATGGACAGATGGTGTCATGGAAGCACTGAATGTGAGCTTGGACAGACTTCAGGAGGACAGAAGGTCCTATTGTTCTTGGGGTCATGAAGAATTGGATGTGACTGAATGACTGAACAACAACACATAATAATATGTCAATTAATCGATACTCTTCGACTAATGAAAGGCCAATGCTGTACAAAGTGCTTTCAACGATTAAAAGGCTGTGAAAGCCATTGTCGTCTGTTACAGGAGGCTTATTGAATAGAATAGAGAGAGGTGTTTCACCAAAAGGTGACCAGTGCTGACCCATTAGAAGAATGAAGTACATTGCCAAATACTGCCCAAAGTCAGAAATCTCTCAGCCTTTCTGCATCATTGTTTGGTGCTTTATGATTGGACCCCCTACTATATCTAACAATTTCTCAATCTTTGGGACCTTCAGAGATCTCAAATGTCATGACCCATTGTTCTATGTGTTGATATATCCCTGCCTCCCTAGTACAGGTGATAAGTTCCCACCTCTCCCTCTCACATCCTAAAGTGTTCTCTGACCACCAAGGACAGTCAGAATCTCCTCCTTGGATAGAGTTGGATGCGACAAGAGAGATAGAGTCCCCCACACAAAAGAGCTTGTAGCATAACCAATTCTCCTTCTTTATGATATACCAATTGTTATAATAAACTTCAGGGGCTTAGCCTTATTTATCTTTAAGACACTTAGAATATCTCTGGAAATCTTACAATATTATTTCCACTTTACAAGTAAGAAGGCAAATTATAAAAAGAGCCAATGGTAGAATCAAAACTAAGATAGGCTTGAGTCTGCGACTAAACTCAACCAACCTTCTTGATCTCTATGACTTTTCTTCCCATGGCTGAAAGAGAGACTTTTAGTTTATGGAGTTTTCCAGGAGGGCAAACAGTATAAAATTCTGTTCTCCTCACCATTCCTTGTACAGGGAGTTGTTTGACTATAATAATCTGTCTTTAATCTTGTGTGTAAATGAATACAGAGGTTAGTCAGTGAGTGCATATTAATACAAAATAAATGAATACATTTGAATTAATCAGGCCTTCAGTCTATGTAAATTGATGATTTATAATGATATTAGCACAAATTGGAACTATAAATCATTTTAAAATTAGATCCAGTATTCCTTAACCAACAAAGACCCTGAGGACTTGAGCTTAGCAGGAAACAACTATAACTCAGGGACTGGCCTGGTGATGACCTTTAGGAGTGAGATAGGGCACAAAAAGGCAGAAAAGAAAGTTTACCACAACCAAATGGAAAAGGTTAATTAACAATTCTGTCAGTCAATAAGTAAGGAAAGGGGAGGAAACCCCCCAGTCTACAGAAAACCAAGTCAGTCTTTGGTCTAGCTACTGATTCACTGAGTGACCTTCAACATGTCTCTTAAGCCCTCTCTCTGGCTCAGTTTTTGCACTTGGGATACTCATGATGAAGCATATCCTTGAGACAAGGTGAGGAATAATGAAGAGTGAAGGATTTGAGGGGAAAAAATGATAATGAGTCTGGAATCAAGGCTCCTTAATACCCACGTCACTCCCCAAGATGAAGTGAGGCACAAAAGCTACTCAGGACATCCCAACATTTTGTGTACCGTTCCTCCCAGCTCATACCTGAACGAGACGGGTCCTGCCGTGGCCTGTGGTGAACACTTTATACTTTCCTGACTGAAGCCTCTCACACCAAAGAGCCATTATCTCTCTGGAATTAGTGTAATAACCACCTAACCATGCTTCTTGATTCTGTCTCTTCCCATCTCCAACCCATTCCACATTCATCCCCAGATTGGCTGGCCTGGTACAATATACCCCTACTCTGTTCAAAAGCCTTACGGGGGTCTCCATGATCTACCAAAGCTCATAAGGTTGTCATTCAAGATCCTCTTCAATCTTTCTCCAATCTCCTTTTCTACCCTTTTCTTATATTATTCTTTTCCACGTCCAAAGAATCATAGATTTAGAGCTAAGAGGGACTTACAAGTTACCATGTCCAGCCTTTTCATTTATATTGAGGAAAAGGAAGTCCAGGTAGGTAAATTACTTCTCCTGTTACTAGTAGGGATCCAGTCCCAGGGAGCCACTGAAAAAGCAGGCATTTGAGCGCAGGTTCTCCGATTTCAAGCTCAGCACTTTTTTCTCCATTGGCCACCTTGGGTGTGTCCCATTAACACATCCCTTGCACACCTTTGCTCATCCTTGTCCCTATCATTGGATTACCCCTCCCACCATCTCTATGTATTGATGTCAGACCTTTAAGGCCCACCTTAAACATTGCTTCCTCCATGTCTGAATCCCCCAGCTAAAGTTGTAAGTACCACAATGCAACGGAGCCACTGAGTCAGGAAGGAAACGTGCTGCCCTATGTTCCAGGGTCTGCCCTGCCATCTCCACATGGGATAGAAGCATAAAGAGTCATGTTCCTGAGTGAGAAAGATGATGGGGTTATTGTGAGAAAGAAGGAAAAGGGCCCAATAGGAGTCAATGATTCGCTCATAGACACATGGCTGGTAAGAATGGGAACAAGGACTAAATGGCAGGCCTGCTGACTAGGATGGAGGCCACTAGCTTTCCATGGCTTAGCATGGATCCTTTAAAGTTGTAGCTATTGCCATGCACATTGATTATCAGTACCTGACTGATTCTGAATTAACTCCCCCAAGTTCAAGGCCTGAACTCCCTAGACTGTGGTGCATAAACTCCTACCAGCCTGTTTATCTTTCAGTTGTTAGCAAGAGTAAGCAATTATTTCAGCACAAAGGCATTGACTGAAATGGAAATAATACAAATCACAAACAAAAATCTCTTCCTTTACCATGATGGTGAGCAAGGAGGTACTGGTGGGAAATATCTGTGAATAAGGCACATGTGAGGAGGAGGAGTAACTCACTGGTGCTGAGGCTGAAGGGCTGCTGATATATTTGTGCTGTTCCTACTGACCTTGAGCTGACAAACACAGCTGTACTGATTGTTGCATCTCTGCACTAACTCAGCTGATTTCCTCAGCTAGATACTGAGGTGCTCTTTGAGAAAGAGAAGGTACCCTTCTCTCTCTCTCTCTCTCTCTCTCTCTCTCTCTCTCTCTCTCTCTCTCTCTCTCTCTCTCTCTCTCTCTCTCTCTCTGCCTCTCTCTCTCTCCCTCTCTCTCTCTCTCTTTCAGATTCCTCAAATTATCTGTTTGTTAGAATGAATATTTCTGCTGCCTTCAATCAGAGAACTCACCCTAATAAATAGTGACTGGATAATACACTTCCAAAATGTCCATCTCTAAAAATAAGATTATGAACCAGACAGTAGTTATTGACCTAAAATTATCAATCAGCTCTATACTTTTGTTGTTGTTCTTGAGTCACTTTGGTCATGTCTGACTCTTTGTGAAGTCATCTGGTTTTTCTTAGTAAATAAATTGGGATGATTTGTCACTTCCTTCTCCAGTTTAATTTAAAGATAAAGAAACTGAGACTCACAGGATTAAGTGACTGGACCAGAATCACACAGCTAGTAAGTGTCTGAAGCTGAATTTGAACTTGAGGGAATGAGTCTTGCTGACTTCAGAGCCAGAACTCTGTGTAGTATGGCACCCCCTCTACTTGACCCTCTATAGTTTAGAGTTTCCCACTTCTTAAATTCTTTGTGTTTTCTAATATCAGTAAAGCAGCTGGGAAAAGATACAAGAGCAAAAAATGAGATTCACAGTCTGAAAGGATTTTTTGACTTACACTCTTACCAACTGCAAATTGGCAAAAGTTTGAAAAGGGACACAGCTTTACACTGGCAAATTCCAAAAAATAGAACATATTTAATATTAAAATAATTTAATAATAAAATAATATTTAATAAAAATCTACCATGCTCCAACAAATCTGGGAGGGCAATGATATGTGACAAAATTTTATCAAAGTTAGAAAACATTAAAGGAAATAAAAAAGGAAATTACACTATACTTAAAAGTATCACTGATAATGAGAAGATATCAGTATTAAACATCTATACGTGTAACATCATATAAGCTGACTTATAAAGAAAAAGTTAAAAGATAAAAATAGATATGATATCAATAACATTGGAAGATTTTAACTGCCTACTAACCCAACATAATTAACTAACCAAAGAAAAAGATAAACAATAAAGGAGTTACAGGCTTGAAAACAAATGAAGAAATTGAATTTGCTGTGAATGTATCAATTCACATTCTGCAGACTCGATAAAGTGCATAGATAATTCAAGGTAACCTTTACCTTATTCTGTGATTCTTATGATCCAAATGGAAAAGAAAGAATAAGAGTTACAATTGCATTTGGAAATAATGCTTAATAACAGAGAAAATAGGCTTAAAAGATATGAGTCTACATGGAAACTAAAATTGACTTTTGGGATTATAGATTGAGAAGTAGAAAAAGGCACCTTAAAGCTTCTCTAGTCCAGAGATGTCAAACACAGGGTCCCAATGGGGCAGGAACCAGCTTAAAAAGTAATTGGTAAGTAATTAACAAAATAGATTAAAAATACAGTGAAACAAATGATGTTGTATCTTGAAACAACTAATATTGTATTTTAAAACAAAGTCACTGTGCAGCCCCCAGGGGCCACAGATTAGAAGATCCTTGTTTCCATTTAAATTTGACAAGACTGATCTAATCCATCCTTTCACTTTACAAATGGAGAAACTGAGATATCTAGAGAGATAGTGACTGTACTTGAACTCACATCTTTGCAAAGTCAGTTTATTCCCATTATACCATCCACGCTGCCATCATTTTGAATAATGTCTTGGCTTAAGAATATATTATCAAAACAAGATTAAACAGGGTATGTTGTTTTTAAAAGTATTGAGCCTAAAAAGTTTCACAAAGATTTTTGGGATACCTTGTATTGAGAATAATGATACTATGAAAACAAAGTATCATGGGATTTCGAACTAGAAGGAACCACAGAAACCATCAATCAAGTCTCCCCTGCCCCTCATGCTATCGATGAAGAAATTGAGACTGAAAGGGATTAAGTGACTTGCCCAGGATCACATAGCTATTGAGGGACCTAGGCTAATACAAATCCAGGTCTTTTTGACTTTAAGTCCAATGTCCTACTCACTATATCATGGCAAAGATGTAGTTATACATATATGTGTATCTATGCAGTTTGATTCATATATCAAAATGCATAGAGATTCAGCCAAAGCTTAGAGGCAATTTATATCCCTGAACATTTGTATTAATAAGAGAAAATGGAAAGAAAATAGTGAATTTGTAGCTAAAAATTAGAGAAAAGAAGGAATTATTAAAATAAAAGGAGAAGTTGATTCAGAAATTAAAGAATGATTAAAATAAAGAACTGGTTTCTTGGAAAAACAAACAAAATTGACAAGTCATTAGCAAATTTAGTAGAAGAAATTAGGGAAATCAAAATTTTAAAATCAGAAATGAGGAAGAAAAGATCCTACTATACCGGGAAGAAATAAAGCAAATTACCAGAAACCATAATATATTATGCAAAAATATACACAAAAACCTACATCCACACCAAAAAAATGAGAATATGAAATAAATGAAAAAAATCCACAAAAATATTAAAAATCTAAATGGGAAAAGTAAAAAATAACCAAATAAAAGTATTTTAAAAGAAATTAAACAACTTATTAATAGACACAAGTTTAAAAAATCAGATGTATTTACAAGTAAATTCTATCAAGCATTCAAAGTACAAATAATTCCCATATTGTAAAAACTTTTTTGAAATTAAGTATACTATTATACTTAATTTTATTAAATCATAAATTTAGGATTAAAAAGGACTTGAGGAGTCATTGAATTCAAATCTTTTTATAGATTAAAAACCTGGAAAGGATAAGGCAGAAAAATAAAACTAAAAACATATGTGATTAACTAATTTCTTTATTAAATATTAAATATTAAGTAAAACAATGGCCTTCAGAATGCAATAATATATCAAAATGGTTCATTTGATCAATAAGATTTCTACTATAAATGGGAGTATGTTTCAATATTAATCAAATAACTCAATACTAAATTATATCAAGAAGAAAAATTATATAATCTACAAGTATATAAATAGAAGCAGAAAAAGATGTTGAAAACAAAGGAAGCATATATGTAAAAGCACTCCAAAAAAATCAAAGAATCAAAATATTTTTTTCTGAAAATGATTTTTAAAAATATTTATTTGTAACCAAAACCTAATATAAATATTGAGTTTCACATTAAGAACAAGGGTTAGACTGACCTGTCCTTTGTCCTCATTTTTCTTTGCGTGTGTAATTTCCCAAATGTAATCCAGCCTTCCTTCTTCCTATTTAAACTCTAGTCCCAGACCACTGGTCCAAGGTATATAAAATGGGTCGGCTATCCAACATCCCAGACGATCCTTATTCTTTCTCCATTTCTCATTTCATATGTAGATTGTCAAACTGATCTTTTTTCAGCGACCATCTCTCTCAGGTGAAGCTGTAGTACTCCCAAAACTAATGTTATGTGTATGCTATCTGCAAGCAGCTAAAGGAAGTTAGAGCACTGGGCTTAGAGACAAGAAGATGAGTTCAAATACAGCCTCAGATACTTACTAGTTGTGTGACCCTGACTAAGTCATCTAACCTCTGTCTTCCACACTTCCCTCATCAACAACTGTCAGAGTTAGTCTTAGGATAAAATGAGATAACATTTGTAAAGCATTTTGCAAATCTTACAGTGAAATATGAATTCTATAGTTTAGGCATGGCAGGCATTATTATTTGCACTTTACAGATGAGGAAATGGATGCTCAGAGAGAATTACAGACTATTAGAGTTTGTTTTCACATAAATATAGATCTAAATCACTGGAGAATTATTAATTGCTCACAGGTAGGACAAGTCAATGTAATAAAAATAAAAATTCTACCTAAATTAATTTACTTATTCAGTGCTATAACAAACAACCAAGGAATTGCATTACAAAGCTAGGGAAAAAATAACAAAATTCATCTCAAAGTACAAAGGGTCAAGAATATCAAAGGAATCAATTTTTAAAATGTAAAGGAAAATGGCTTAGCAGTATTAGATTTCAAGCTGTCTTATAAAGTGGTAATCATCAAAACAATCTCATATTGAGTAAGAATTAGAGTGGTAAATCAGTGGAAAAGATTAGTTACGTGAAATATGCATCAGTAAGAGACCATAGTTGTTGAACGTTAGATAATACCAAAAGACCCAAGATTTGGAGGAGAGAAGACACCATTTAACAAAAAGTGCTATAGGAAAACTGGAAAGCAGTTTGGCAAAAACTAGGCAGAGATCAACAGCCCACCAAACAGCACGTGTTGGTGTAAGGTCAAAATGGATAAATTATTTGGATATCAAGAGTGATCTCATAAATAAATTAGAGAGTGTGGAAAAAACGTACCTGTCAGATCCATGGATAAGAGAAGCCTTTATGACCAAAGGAGATGGACAAGATCATAGGAAGTAAAATTGATGTTTTGATTGTATAGCATTAAAAAGGTTTTATACCAAGGCAGCCAAATTAGAAGGAAAATAGGAAACTGAAAGGAAATTTTACAGCATTTTTTTTCTGATAAAGCCATAATTTCTCAAATATATAGGAAACCGAGCCAAATTTATGAAAATAAGAGCCATTCCCCAGTTGTTAAATGGTCAGAGGATATGAACAAGCAGTTTTCCAGAGAAGAAAGCAGTTATCAATAGTCACTTGAAAATTGCTCTAAATCACAATTGATTAGATAAATGAAAATTAAAACAATTCTGAAGTACCATCTCCTACCTATCAAATTGGCTAATGTGACAGAAACAGAAAATGATAAAATACTATGTGGAAAAATAAGAACACTGGTGCATCTTTGGTGGAGTTGTGAACTGGTCCAACCATTCTATAGAACAATTTAGAACTATTTTCAAAAGGTTATAAAATTGTGCACATAATAGGAGCTTCATCAATGGTTTTTTGATTGCATTGGGAGAAAAAAAAAGTAATGCTTTTAGGGAGCAAACCTTCTAAAAGAAGCAGACAAGATTCTGGGGAAGTTTTAGCCATAACCCAGCCCAGTGGTCCCTCGGGTGCATCCAGCAAAGCCGATGTGCATGTGCTTCTTTAGTGTCATTTTCAGATCCAAAAGCACATCCGGCTGATTCTTTCCTTTGGTGGTGAGAGCTTTGTGTGAGCTGGGGCTCCCGGGGAGGCAGCGGCTGCTGTCCCTGCTAAGGGCATCTTCTCCCCCAGAAAGAGGAAGATGGGCCAGAGGTTCAGGATGTGGCTGCAAGGCTGAGGGGTCTGAAGGCTGCTGCTGCTGCTGCTGTGCCCTGCGCTCTTGGGACTCTCTGCCTGTTGGCAGCAGCTTATCAGAAGTAGTGAAGCCAGGAGACGAATCCCTGCCCTCTAACTTCCAACTCAGCTGCCCGGCCTAAATGAATTCTGGCTGACTTTTTTCCCCAGCAGGATTCAGAACTAAACAGAAGTGGGGAAAGGGGAAAGGAACATCATTATTATTTACCTACTAGGTGCCAGGCATTGTGCTGAGGGCTTTATGATTTCCCATATGATTCTCACAATAATCCTGAGAGGGAGGGAGTATTATTACTCTCTTTTTACAGTTGAGGAAACTGAGGCAGAGGTTTTTTTAAAGTGACTATGCCAGCATTCATCAGCCACTTACACTGTTCCAAGCACTGGATTAAGTGCTGGAGATACAAGAAGAAAATCAAGGCAGTTGCTGTTCTCATGCACCTCCCATTATATTCAGGGCAGTCAGCCCCTTTAGGAGGGCTCAGATAGAAGACTTTCACAAGCTCTAAAAGATGCTTTTAGATGAGAAGCCCAAGGGGACTTTAGGAGCAATGGCAAGGCAGATGGTATGACCAATGGGCACCATCTTCCTGGGAAGATTATTGTTGGCCGTATTCTGCCCATCCACTCTGGGTAAGTGGACAATCTCTCAGACTTCTGATTTTGGAAAAGGGCCAATGAGCTGAGATCTGGGTTACCGTGCCCTCAGGTGGGAAGGGAGTGAGGGTCAACATCCAGTTCTGGGAGGAAGAGGATCAAGGTCCTCAAAGAAACCACTCTGAGATATGCTCCTGCTGGATCCTCCGGCTCCAGAACAAGGGTGGGGGAAGGGAAAGTCAAAAAAGGAAAAAGGACACCATTCTGAAGAGCAATTTGGAACTCTGCCCAAAGGGCTATCAAACTGTTCATACCTTTTGATCCAGCAGTGTTTCTACTGGAGATCTTAAAGGAGGGAAAGGGACCCACATGTGCAAAAATGTTTGTGGCAGCATTTTTGTGGTGCAAGAAACTGGAAACTGAGTGGATGCCCATCAATTGGAGAATGACTGAATAAATTGTGGTATATGAATGTTATGGAGTATTATTGTTCTGTGAGAAAAGATCAGCAGGATGATTTCAGAGAGGCCTGGAGAGACTTAAAGGAACTGGTGCTGAGTGAAATGAGCAGAACTAGGAGATCTTTGGTCAGGGCAACAAGATTATATGATGATCAATTCTGATGGACATGGCTCTCTTTAATAATGAGATGATTCAGCCCAGTTCCAATAGTCTTGTGATGAAAAGAGCCATCTACACCCAGAGAGAGCTGTGGGGAGTGAGGGTGGATCACCCCATAGCATTTTCACTCATTTTGTTGTTGTTTGCTTGTATTTTGGTTTTTTCTCATTTTTCCTATTTGATCTGATTTTTCTTGTTTAGCAATATAATCGTATAAGTATATATACATGCATTGGATTTAACATATTTTTAATGTGTTAAACATATATTGGATTACGGGCCATCTAGGGAAGAGGGTGGGAGGAAGAGGGGAAATTTGTAACACAAGGTTTTGCAAGGTCAGTGTTGAAAAATTATCCATGCATATGTTTTGAAAATAAAAAGCTTTAATAAAAAAAAATCAAAAAGAAGATCAGCAAGGGAAATAGAGGAAAGCAAGTAATTGTTACTGTTTTGCTAAAACCAACAGGAAGATTTCAAATATTTTATGTATGATTTAGAAAATTGTTATTTTTATTTTGCTTATTTATTTGAAGGTTGGCTTTGTTGATAGATTAAGTATAGAATTTTTTTTAAAGAAGAAAGCTGATGTTGGCTCTAAAAGTCCAAGTATTTGTTTAGTCCCTCAATTATTCCTCCCCTTTCCATTCCATTCCAAATATTTCATATGTGTTCTTTATTTGGATCTATTTCTGCACAAAACCCTCAATAGTTTTTCCCCTCAGGTACAAAGGGTATTCTGCCATATTACTTTCAATTACTGTTTAATAATTTATGAAATTCTCCAGGATCATACTTGCAATATTTCAGTCAGGCCCCATTACATTATAATGAGGTTTGATTTAACATAGTCATTATAAACGCTATAAAAGGTTAGTGGCGGCAGGGGGGGAGGGAGGAGGTTTCAGGCAAAAGCATTCATTTCTGACCACTTAAGAATAAAATAAACAGCTGTCACCAAGCACAAGGCTTCCACTCCCTGTGAATGACAGGGTCTTAAGAGCTACTTACACATTCAGCCACATGTTCTGGGGCTGGAGAACCTCCGCAGAGATCAGCAGGGGGTAGTTGCAGGAACAGTGTGGATTTATCATTTGAAAGACTAAGTTCAAATACTGGCTCTGCCAATAAATGCCCATGTGATCAGAGTACTTGACCTCATACCAGATTTCTCATTCATAATTTGAAAAGGATGGAAAAAGGATTCTCCAAAGTCCCTTCGGACTCCAGATGCTAAAATGAATTCTATCAAATGTTCCTTGCCATAAAATCATGTGTCCCTGCAGCTGGGGGCATGACCCATCAAGGTGGGAGCTTTGTTTTCCAGGAGTGGAGATGACCTTACACGGTGAACCATCCACACCCTCGCTCCTCGTGTCACTTAAATGATTTTTCAGGGCTCGAAAGCCCGAGGTTTAAACAGTAACATGTGCGGGCTCTGTGTCCTTAGACAGATCATTTAACCTCTGTGTCCCAGACAACTCCCCAAGATTATAAATTGTTGAGCAGGTACCAATCAGCCCTAATACAGTGAGTTTCCTCCCTGGATGTTCCTTAGACTAATGAAATAAAAAAAAAAATTAGCTGTACAAGAATATGAGAAACTCACCCCATCCTGAAACAGCAGCAACAGCAAGAAAAATCCTTTTTAAGCCCATTTTTTCTATTTCCAGCTTTGGACAATCTGAAAAGTTCAGAGAGAAGAGAGGATTTGGACAAAAATCTTGGAGCTCACCATGTCAGGCAGAAACAATCAATTGCAATCGAAGGTATTTGCATTTGGAAGAATTTCGGATTACCCCTCAGAATTACGGTAAGCTTTTAAGAAGAGATCCTAGAAATCATTTAGTTTAGTTTAATCTCTCATGTTCTTTACCATGAGGAAACTGAGGCTAAGAGCTAGCAGATGTTTACTCTAATGACATATGGTTGGTTGGTAATCAAGCGTCGGGTTCCTGGCTCCCCAGCTAACATTGTTTCCAAAATACCCTATTCCTCCCCAAAGAGGTCCAAAAGAAATGGCATAGCCCTAAAATATTTTGTTGTCTTTAAAAAGAGATATTGTATTGTCCCCAACAAAACAGAAAAAGAAGCAAAACTCTTACTTGGGAAGTATTTAGATGCTTGGCTGTAGACAGCTGTCTCCTTGGATGTGTCATTTATTTTTGTTTATCAAGTGGCCGCAAATACCACAATCGCCCCAACTCTGGGTCATGTATCCTGGGGGATTCAACAAATATCTTGCAGCCTGATGGGTCACCATCAATATTTATTGAGTGTTCATTGGATGTAAGGCAGCATCCTTGACACTCCCGGGATTTTATTAGCTAGAGATTGCACTGTCCTTGAGAAGTTTACAATTGAGAGACGTAAAATATAGGAATATAGATTGTACACGCCTTAGGGCTCTTTAAAAGAAAGACCTAAATGGATGCTCCTTGTCCCGTCTCTGCTTTTTCTCAAGTTCACCTTATTCACATCCCTAAGGTAATTTCCCAGGCCACAATCAGCAATAAATCAAAAAGTATTTATTAAGTACTTATGATCCAGGCACTGTGCTAAAAACTGGGTATACAAAAAAAATGGTTTTTTTGTTTGTTTTTTTAACATACCTGCCTTCAGTAAACTTACATTTTAATGGGTGAAATAGCATGAAAATAATTAGGTACATATAGAAAATATATAATTCAGATGAAAGGAAATCTCAAGAGGGGAAAGCACTAGCTATTAGTAGGACTAGGTAGGTTATCCTGCAGAAGGTAGGATCTGGGCAAAAAATTACTAGGCAAAGGTAAGGGGGAAAAACTTTCCTGACAGGGGCATAAATAATCAGTGCAAAGGCAGAGATGGGAGTTATAGGGTCCTGTGGGAGGTGGAACAAGTAAGTAGGTTGGTGTACTTGCCCATAGAATGTGCTGAAAGGCACAAAGTTAAAGACTGGGAAAGGATAAGGTGATGAAGAGCTCAAAATGCCAAACAGATGACTTTATATTTGATCCTAGAGATAATGGGAAGCCCCTGGAGCTTATTGAATGATGTGGTCAGCCCTACACTTTAGGAAAATCACTTTAGCAACTAAGTAAGGATATGGATTGTAATGAGAGGAGGCTTGAATCTGGAAGATCAATTAGCAACCTATTGCTATATGATAATTAGGAGGAAGAAGACAAGAGCCTGCACTAGTTTAGCAGTTGTGTGATGGAAGAAAAAGATACAAATAAGAGAGACATCATTTTTATATCATATTATATAGTTTTATATAATTTTATATAAATGTCATTATAAAATAAGAGACACGCTTGCTTCAGCAGCCCATGTACTAAAATTGAAAGTTACACAGAAGATAAAATAAGAGAAATAAGAGAGCCTTTCTTTATATTCCCAGCATTTAACACTGGTATATAATAAATGCTTAATAAATGCTAGTGACTGCAATATTGTGAAGGTACAAATAACAATGGCAGCAGATTAGATACATTATTACCCCTTTCCTCAAAAACCTTCACTAGCTCCCTATTACAATAGTCACAAAGATAAAATCTTAGAGCTGCCATAGGGACCAACTAGTCCAAATCCATCATTTGACAGATTAAGAAAGGAAGGTCCCAAAGCAATAACAGAAGCAATTTAGTAAATCGATCAGTCACTTAGCATATAAGGGACTGAGCAAGAGCTCAAACCTTCCACTCTAGTGATGGTTCCACTATGCACTAATTAAGTCTTGCCTAAACACATCCAGCCCCCAAAGCTTTCCACAACTTAGCTGTAATCAGCTTTCCTGGCCCTGCCTCCCAGAACTGCCCCTAGGTAGTCAGCCTAGACAAACTTGCTATTCTCTCAAATCCCGAGTTTCTTTCCTCTGCACCTTTGATGGCGCCGTTCCTTCTGCATGGAAAGTGCTCCTCTGTTATTTCTGGTCCAATCCCTAGCCATCCCCCTCAAACTCTTCCTCCTCAGCTTCAAAGGGGGACAGAGATGAGACTGCTGTTGTCACTATTGTGGAAATGTAAACTACACTGAAAAACCGTGCTTGAAAGATGTTCAGTGTTTCATATAAAATCTTCTTGTCTATTCCTTGTTTACTAACATGTTTGTCTCTAATGGTTAATTATATATGTGTGTATGTGTATATGGATATGAATATCTATCTATATTTTTATATATGTATGTATATATATATATGGGAAAATACTTCCTGTTCTTCCCCCAGCCAGAAGGGATCCCCACAATCCCTGGATCTTCTCTCTGCCATCCCCCCTCCAGCACTCCCTCTACTGCCTTCTTTACATTTGCCAAGGGTCTCTTAACTGTTCCATCTGGCTGCCTTTCCCACTTCTTAGCCTCCTTTAGTGTCCTGTTGTTTTTGTGGCTCTGGGCCACTGCCTTCTCATAGAGATCCTCTCTTCCCTTGGCTCCAGGACACTGCCATGCTTCTGCCGAGGGCTCCATCCTTAACCCAGTCATCCAGACTCACTCCGGAGTGCTTCTGGACTCTGTCCTCTCCCTCACGCGCCCCCCCCCCCCACTTCTCTGTTGCTAAATCATCAGTTCTCCTCACACAACATCAATCTCTTGTCCCCTTCTTTCCACTTACAAAGCTGCCCCCCAATCGGACCCTCAGCTCTCCACTGCACTCACTTCCTAATTGGTCTTCCTTCCTCTCGTTTCTCCCGCTCCCGATGCAATCTCCACACAACCACCAAAATAATTGTTTTAAGGCACAGGTGTGACGGCATCCCCCACTTAAAAACCTTTAGGGGTCCCCCATTGTCTTTAGGATAAAATACCAGCTTCTTGGCTGACATTTAGGGCCTTGCACCATCTGCTCCCCACTTACTTTTCCAGGCTTGTTTCAAAGGGTCTTCTTCAGGAACACCCCTTCTCCCCTTTTCTCCCCCTCCCTCGTTCCAGCCAAATCGGCTCCCTGGTTCCTGAAGTAGCAGCTCCATCTCTGGCCCTGAGCACTGGCAAAAAACGCTCCTCTGGTTCTCTCATGTGCCCAGCGCCAAGCACGGCCACTGGAACCCCATGGACACATCAGCACGTGCTCGGGGCCATCCTCTCTGAAGCCACCTTCTCTTGATTCTGATTTCTCTTACCCTCGGTTCTAGACAGTCACCTCCCTCAAAGAAGGTAAGATCCTTGAAGGCAAGAGCTGTCTTGGCTTTTTTTTTTTAATCCTCAGTGCTTAACACAGTGTCTGGTATACAGTAAATGCTTAATGAATGATTATTGGCTGATTGCTTATTGATTGAATTGAATAACAGTCAATTGTAGCAGAAAAGGATGGTCTGTATTCAGAGGGGAGGATGTATTGAACACATACACACACATATACATGTTTGCCTTTGCATACGTGTTGTGTGTATATCCATACACATGTGCCTCTGTGTGTATAACATACACATATACAATTTGCATCTATTTCAACAATATAAGGTACAATTTTTTATTATAGCTTTTTATTTACTAGTTATATGCATGAGTAATTTTTCAGCATTGACAATTGCAAAACCTTTTGTTCCAATGTTCCCCCTCCTTTCTCCCACCCCTCCCCCAGATGGCAGGTTGACTAATGCATGTTAAATACTTTAAAGTACAAGTTAAATACAACATAAGTATACATGACCAAACCATTATTTTGCTGTACAAAAAGAATCGGACTTTGAAATAATGTACAGTTAGCCTGTAAAGGAAATCAAAAATGCAGGTGGACAAAAATAGAGGATTGGGAATTCTATGTAGTGGTTCTTACTCATCTCCCAGAGTTCTTTCATTGAGTGTAGCTGGTTCAGTTCATTACTGCTCCATTGGAACTGATTTGGTTCATCTCCTTGCTGAAAATGGCCACATCCATCAGAACTGGTCATCATATAGTATTGTTGTTGAAGTATAAAATGATCTCCTGGTCCCGCTCATTTCCCTCAGCATCAGTTCGTGTAAGTCTCTCCAGGCCTTTCTGAAATTATCCTGTTGACCTGTATCCCGGTCATTTCTTACAGAACAATAATATTCCATAATATTCATATACCACAATTTATTCAGCCATTCTCCAATTGATGGGCATCCACTCCATTTCCAGTTTCTGGCCACTACAAAGAGCTGCCACAAACATTCATGCACATACAGGTCCCTTTCCCTATAAGGTTAATTTGAAGGTGAAATCAAGAGAGACAGGTACAAAGAGCAGTGAGAATTTGGGAAAGAGGTTCCAAAGATTAATGGCCGACGTCTACCTGAATGGGAACATGCTCTATACCATTCCCCACATTGGGAGAGTTCATCTTCCCTTGATGACTTCAACCGAGGGGAAATCCCATGGAGGCAGTCTAATCTTGGACAATTCTATTTGTTAGGAAGCATTGTCCTTCCATGGAGCTGAAACGGATTTCTCAGCCCTTTTCTCCCATGGTTCCCAGCTCCCCTTCTGGGACCAAACAGAACTTGAATTTCTCTCCCATATGACAGCCCTTAGAATGCTTGACTCCTGCCACATCACCATGAAGTCTTTTCTTCTGCAGGCTATATGTCTGCATTTCTTTTAGCTAATGAGACCTCCAGATCTTCTCTTCTGAATTGTTAGTAACTATAGAAATCATACTGTTTAATTATCTCCTGCCTCAGATCAGAGAGATGAGAAGCTCCTTGAGGGGAGAGATTGTGTCACACTGAGAAACGGGCATAGCATGGAGGTTTAATTCTGTCTTTTAATTCTCCTTCCATTATACCATGCTGCCTCCCTGAGATTAGATTTAAGGGAATCTAAAGGACATTAGAAATTGCTTCACTGAATACTGGGTAAAGAAGGTCCTCCATAAATACATTAGCAAAGTCTTTCCCCAGGGCAGTTTCATTTTTTTATACTGGAACACTGAGTCAGCAAGTATGCATGAAGTGCCTACTATGTGCAGGCTACTAGAAGAGCATGAGACAAGGGATTTCTAGTTTTAGTCTTAGTTCTAAAAAGCTTCATCATTCCAGGCAAGTTTTAGCTGTGGTTTTCCTCCTAGTACCCGGGAAAGAGATTTATACATAGAAATGGTTGGACTAAATGGAATTAACCTCTATGCCTTGATTTCTTCATCTCTTCATGAAGAGAAGGATAGAGGGTCTCTAAAATCCTTTCTGCCTCTCCTATTTTATGTTACCCCTTTTTTTTTTTTTGGTGACTCCCACAGGCCCTAGCACAGAACTGCACACATAACAGCTGCTTAAATATTGATTGACTCACCACCTCCTCAATTTTCCCCATGGCAAATGCTTCTGCCAATGCCCCAGTACCCGGAAATGAAATCAGAATCAAACTGGACATGGCTCTTCAACAATGAGATGATTCAAATCAGTTCCAATTGTTCAGTGATGGAGAGAGCCATCTACACCCAGAGAGAGGCCTGTGGGAACTGTGTATGGACCACAACAGCATTTTCACGCTTTCTGTTGATGTTTGCTTGTAGTTTGTTTTCCTTCTCGGGTTTTCTTTTCTTTCTAGATCCTATTTTTCTTGTGCAGCAAGATAACTGTATAAATATGTATACATATATTGGATTTAATATATATTTTAACATTTTTACTATGTATTGGACTATCTGCCATCTAAGGGTGGGGATGGGGGAAAGGAGGGAAAATTTGGAACAGAAAGTTTTGCAAGGATCAATGTTGAAAAATTACCCATGCATATGCTTTGTAAATAAAAAAAAAGCTTTAATAAACAACAACAACAACAACAAAAAGAAATAAGAATCAAACTGTGTTTTTAGGAAAGACTTCTCTGAAAGATTTATGGGACTACCTCTGTCCTAATGTTCAAGCAGAAGATCTCTAAGCTTCCTTCAGACTCTAAATATTATGGTCCCACATTACTCCCTTGAGTCTAATCTCAGGAAGGCCACGTGGTATGGTGGAAAGAGAATTACAAGGCTGAGATCCAAATCCCAGCTCTGCTATCTAGTTTATGTGATCCTGGGCAAGTCATTTACCCCTCCTGGCCGCAGTTAGCTCATCTATAAATAATAAGGTGGACTAGATGAACTTACCTTGCACCTCTAAGTTCCTATAATAAATATATGATTTAAACGGCTCCAAAGGACCATAAAAATGCTAGACTCACATTTCTCTACAAGTTAATGTGAAGAGAGCACTGAACCTGAGTCAGAAATCCTTAGATCAAGCCAGATGGTGCGTCTCAGTAAAAGTACTTCTGTAAATGGAGTCAGAAGACCTAGAAGACCCGGGTTCCAGTCTTGACTTGGCCACTTATTATTACCTGTAGTAGTAATGTTGGGACAAATCAAATATTCGCCATGTGTAAGCAAGAGTAGCATAGTAACCCTAACCCTAACCTGACTCTATCCAGCAACATTCAAAACCCGTCTCTTGGAGGATAGAGGCAATGGGCAAGCAGAGAGCCCCTGTTCCTGGGCCAGAGTTACGGCTCCGACGGCCGTGAGCAGGCCAGCTTAAAGTCCACTCCCAGACTCGGTGTCTGCCCTTGGAGACGCAAGCTCAAGCTCTCCAGACTCATTTCCACATCTGTGAAATAAAGGGATGCGATGATCGCCCTCCCCGCCCTCCCGGAGGCGCCTTTAAAGCACATAAAAATATGGGGAGGGGAGAGCCGAGTTACCCCGCAGCGCACCCACCTCGCCCTGCGCGAGCTGCTGCTTCTCAGCCCGGCTTTCTTTCGGGAAGAGAAGCAGAAAGGAGCGGGGGAAGCTCCCTGCGCTCTGGAGGAAGGGCTGGGGGCCCTCGGGGCTAAGCCGGGCTCTGCCAGGGAGGAAAGCGGCCGGCTGGGAATCCCGCAATGGTGGGGGCAGAGAAGGGGGGCGTTTAGCTGAGAAAGCGCAGTCAGCGCGGGAAGCTGAAAGGCGCGGGGCGGGGGCCGGGGCCGGGCTGAAGCCCGGGACTGATGTCGGAGGAACGATCTGATGACTGCGCCGCTCGCCGGTCACTGGGAGCCGGGGCCGGGACAGGCGCTTATCCGGAGGGACCCAATATTCGTGGTGCTTAAAGAAAACCCGGGGCGGCGATTGAGTGCGGGTCTCCAGACGGGATTAGCTGGCCCAGCCGCTATTGGGGGGAGGGGGGAACTCTTCCGGCTCTGCCAGTCTGGGGCTCACGACTGCCGCCCCCCCCCGGCCCCCTCCCCCGGCCCTCAAACTTCTTCCCTGCTCTTTCTCCCTCTCCCTCCCCCGCAAGTCTGGAATAGCCGCCCCAAGCGAAGAGGGGAGTATTGGGAATGGGGAGGGGCCCTTGCTCCGCTCGCTCCCCGGCCAGAGCCATGACTGCTTTGTTAGTTGAGGGAGAAAAGGAAAACGAAAAAACCCGAATGTAACCTCCTGAGCTCCGGGCTGCCAGTGCCAAGCAAGGGGATGCGGGGGGGGGGAGGGCAGTGGTGCGGGCAAAGCTCCCCACGCGAGCCCGGGAGGGGTCCGGGAAGGGAGGCAGGCTCCAGGCTCTCCTCCCCGCATCCTTCGGGGCCGCGCCCGCAGGTGCCCTGTGGGTACCACTCCGTGGGTCCTCCCCAACCCCCCCCCCCGCCATTGCCAAGGGGGCCCCCAGCACACATTAGCCGGGGCTGGCTGGGAAGGGGGGAAGGTGCCGGTAGCGCCAGCAATCTGGGGTCCCCAGATATGCCAGTGACTCATTTCGCAGCCATCAGAGATGAGCCCTAACTAAATAAAAAGGTGCTTGACGGGGCGGCTGGACTTCATGATAAGCAATTATCCCGAGCCCAGGGCGGCAGCTCTTTGTGCCCGGCCTGTGAAATTGGTTAAGCAAAAAGAATAACGGCCCCATTTCGGTGACTCATCCCCGTTGCTCATTTCAGGGGGACCATTATCTCGGGCAACTGATGCAATTAATATGAAAATGAGAGAAAAGCATAGTTGGAGGGAGAGGAGGGGCGGGGGCGGGGCCGCCGCCGCGAGGGCCCCGAACGGGCCCAGGAGCCCACTTGCGTGGGTCAGGGCGGCCAGGATCCCGGGGCCCGCCGGCCGCTCCCCCTGCCCCTCGCCGCCGCCATTAAGTTCTCATAAGGATGACCTGTGTCTGACACGATTCCATTTTTCTAAATCCGAATGATAAAAATCTAATTATGCGAAGGTGAAAACCTTTAGTGGCGGCTTCCGATAAAACTCAGAAAGGGCAGGGCGGGCATCGCTCGGGGCAGTGAGCATCCGCACTCAGGCAGTTCTCTGTTTTATAGCGAACCGAGGACAGAAAGAGAGAGAGAGACAGAGTGTGTGTGTGTGTGTGTGTGTGTGTGTGTATGTGTGTGTCTGTTGTGGAACCTTTTTTCTCCTCTGAGGCAATCGGGAGAGCAGCAAACCTTTTGTTTCTGCTGTTTTTAAAGACAGTTGCACTTTCCTCCCCCTTTTCTCTCTGATGACATTTCAGAGGGTTCTGGGTTCAAATTTGGGGTCTGCCACTTAGTCGCTGTGATGTGAGCTTACTCACCTCATTTTTCCGAGCCTCAGTTTCTCATCTGTACATAGAGAAGTGGGAACCTCTAAGATTCTTTCTTGCCCTAAATTTTGCATCTTTTGATCTAAAGATCAAAGTGATTCCTCAGAAAGTGCTGAGGCCATCAGAACTGGACTCTCGGAGGCAGTTAAGGACTTTTGCTTTTGCCAGGGGCCCCTCTCTCCTAGGATGCTGTGATGTCAGCTCCCATTTCCCCTCCCCACTTCTAGTCTAATCTCAGAACAACCTTTATCTCTGGCTGCTTTTTATAGTTCACCAAGTCCCAGAGGCACATGAGTCTCCCTGGCTGACACAGAGCCTGGGAGGGACAAGCTCTGCTGATCCCCTGTCCTGAGATAACCATCACATTTTAATAAGCTAAGCTAATGCTAAGCAGAACGCAAAGCCTTTTCTGGTTCCCTGAGAGAGGGCTGAGGTGATCAGTCTTTCTGCAAGCTCCGATAAGACCATCGGTAAAAGATTGAGGACAACTTCTTCAGCCAGCAATAGTAAGACAGTAACCATGGACCTTGGCCCATCTTTTCTTCTAAAAAAAAAAAGGGGGGGGCTGCTTTATGAACCTAAAACCTTGATAGATCTGCAAGTTATCCACATGTCCCCAGAAGATGGCTTCCTCTGCTTCTGAAGGTGAAATAGTCCTTCTTTTTAAAAACTGGAGAGCAACAAATACACTGCAAATTCCAGAGTTTACGTTTTGGAAGGGATTTCAGAGGTCAACTGAAGCACAAATTCCTCCTCTAACATCCCTGGCAAGTAGTTGTCTGCCTTCTTGAAACCCTCCAGTGATAGGGAACTCACTACCAACAACTCTAGAAATACTATTTTTTATTGATAGGAAGCTCTTCCTTATTGCCCATCTCTAACTTCTACAGATCAGATTTAGCTCACTACTTTGTGGGCAAAACAGAATAAATCTAATCCCTTTTCCACTTGGAAGGCAACCTAATAACTAAATAGGCATTAACTAAGTGGCTGCCAGGACAAAGCTCTGGAGAGAGAGGGGAACAAAAACAAAGTCTTGTCTTGAAGGGACAAAAGGAAGATTGGTACGAACTTATGTGGAGTGAAGTGAGCAGTACCAGGAAAACAATATATACGAACAGTAGCCACATTGTAAAAATGAACGATTCTGAAAGATTCAAAAACTGGGATCAACCCAATGATCAAGCACAATTTTATAAAGATCAAGAATTCTAATAAAAAGATGATGGGCTCAACATGAATGTCATATACCTTTTCTGCCTGCCATTTGTTACAAAGGTTATTTTTCACTTGGTAGGAAGAGGTGAAGGGAGGAATATGGAAGCGAGAGAAAATAACTACTTATTAACTGAAAAAAGCTGATCTTTAAAAATTGAAGCCAGGGATCATGTGCCCCTAAGTTTCCTCTTCTTGTGGCTAAACTTTCTCCCTGTAGCATGAGTAATCTTTAATAATTCTAACATTAGACAAAATAGAGGGCCATCCTTCCAAATAGAGGAAAAGATTCATAGTCCATTTGCTGTGATTTGGCAGAGCCAAGAATCCCTCTGGCCTGAATATGTTTTCTCAACCAATCTGACACAGTGACCACTAATGTTGTATGTCTTGCCCCTTCCTGTAACCTTCTTTTAAAATATAGACACCAGAGAGGGGCATATATGATTATATGAAAGGATAAAATAATCCCAGGACACACACACACACACACACTGGAAGCAAATGGAAGGGGATACCTGCCTAAATCTCAAATTCCCCACTGTGATTACTACAAGTTAAGCCTTTAACATTTTAATGTGAATTAGTTTAAGAGATCAGGTTTTTCTCCCAGAAGAGAAGTACTTGAGGTAGTAAGTAGATTGCCTCTGGGGCTCTATCAAACATGCCTTTGGAAGAGAAGGGGAAGGATGTGAATGCTGACACTCAGATATACAGCCTACAGCTGCATCGGAATTACAGGGTCATCCAAAATTGGCTCTCTGGTGAGCCAAGTGAACCCCCGGGTTCCCAGAGAGTATCAAGCAGAGTGGATGAGCACCCCAAACAAGAGGATAAACACAGGGGTTGTCCCAGTTGCCTTCCCAACCAATGAGTACATCAGATCATATACAATAGCACAGTTGACAAGATTTGGGTCATCTAATTGATATAGCTTTGTTTTTTCTTATAGTCGATCTCCTCTTCCTTACTTGAATAAGCCCTCACACACATACCCTCAAAATCTAGTTGTTGTTTGAAATCCAGCCTATCCCCATAGACTATGGAACTCACTTCTTTCCTAAAGCAAATTAGCCAAATGTCACATCTGTAGACAAGTGTTGTCCCTATTTGGTAGATGAGAAATTAAGAAATTAAGCAACTGCCCAAGGTTTCTCATTTAATGAATTGCAGAAATAGTAACTAGCTAGCATTTTAAAATACAATCATCTTTTTAGTCAACCTTTCTTTAGTATAAACACAGACTGAAACAGCAAGACAGATTTAGGGAATAATAGGAATATGTAATTCTTACCTGAAGCTAATGCCTATAGGCAAATGACATTGTGTGTATACTTACATACACAATACATATACATATAAAAAACAAATCTTTGAAACCTACTCTCTCTATGGTAGATTAGTCACTATTCATTTTGAATCTCAGTCATTTTCTATGAAACACACTTCTAATTATCTTATTCTAGGGAATTAATTCTGAATTTTTATGTTCTATTTTACCTTTTATCCAAACCTAGAAAATGTACTCTTGTGACCCAGAATGTTTGGCTTCAGGGCTTGAGAAGGAAAAGAGGGAAGGATGTTAAATCAGGCATTCAGCTATAGGCAGAGAGATGGGAAAATGAGACAGGTAATTAGGAATTCAGGTGCAACCCATTGCAGAACCCAGGGAATTAAGCAGGCATAAGACATCGAAGTCGAAGGCTCCGCATTTTAAAACGGGGGGTTGGAGATCAAAAGCGATTTAGAAATGAGTAGACAGGCCAAGGCAAGGCTACTGTGTCCATCCTTATAACTAAAAATCTTCCATCTATATGAGGAAAAATCCTTTCACTTAGGGTAAAAAATAATTGCTTTGGGAATAGAGAGAACAGCCCTCCATTTTTCTAAAGATGGTCTGCCAATAGGTTTTTCTCACTGGAAGCAGAGGGCAATCCAATCCCTAAACAATACAATCTCCGCCTCTGCTAGGAGTTGGGTTGGAAGGCCCCAGAGAAGTGGTGCCATGGGGACTGGATCCTGGGGGTGACGGCTCAAAGGCAAGAGAAGGCACACGGCTACAGCTAGTGCGAGCTGACAGAGGACTATTAGCCCAAGGATCGCTATCTGCAGACTGCTGTGGGAGGAAATTGTGTCCCACCCCCCAGAAAGAAACACACATGTTGGGAGGGAAATAGCAATAATAATAATGCAACTAATGTTTTTATTATGCTTTTAAGGTTGCTAAGTGCTGTATATACTGATCTCATTTAAAAGTAGTCAATAAGCATTTATTCAGTGCCTTCTGTGTGATTCTCCTGTTCTCAGTTCTAGCATCCTGGGGGAAAGCCCAATTTATCCTTCCCTTCTTATGGCTCTGATACCCTGGACCAGCTTTTGGAGCAGGAATCTCGGAAGCCAACAGTGATCAGCCATGCCTAACTATGGGGACTGGCATCTTTGACAGTCTCTTAATAACTAAAATTTGTCCTGGCCATAAGGAAGTGGACCTTGATTTCATCATGAATTTCAAACCCTCCCAAAATAAGTTCTATGCTATCTGAGGAGCCAGCTCAAAGGGAAACAGTCCTGGACTCTCCAGGCCCCCTGAAGCTGTTCCACTCCATTAGAAACACTACTAATAATAACTTACATGTCTTTAGTACTTTCACAAGCCTTAGTGATTTAATTCTCATTACAGCTTTGTGAGGTAGGATTGAGAATAATAATAAATGACAGTTTTAGAGAATTAAAGCTTTTGGGATCAGAACTTACTGTTTGATAAAAATTGCTGGGAAAATTGGAAACTAATATGGCAGAAACTAGGCATTGATCCATACTTAACACCGTACACCAAGATAAGGTCAAAATGGGTTCATGACCTAGGCATAAAGAATGAAATTATTAATAAATTAGAGGAACATAGGATAGTTTACCTCTCAGACCTGTGGAAGGGGAAGGACTTTATGACCAAAGCAGAACTAGAGATCATTACTGATCACAAAATAGAAAATTTCAATTATACCAAACTGAAAAGTTTTTGTACAAACAAAACTAATGCAGACAAGATTAGAAGGGAAGCAATAAACTGGGAAAATATTTTTACAGTCAAAGGTTCTGATAAAGGCCTCATTTCCAAAATATATAGAGAATTAACTCTAAGTTATAAAAAATCAAGCCATTCTCCAGTTGAAAAATGGTCAAAGGATATGAACAGACAATTCTCAGATGAAGAAATTGAAACTATTTCTAGTCATATGAAAAGATGCTCCAAGTCATTATTAATCAGAGAAATGCAAATTAAGACAACTCTAAGATACCACTACACACCTGTCAGATTGGCTAAGATGACAGGAAAAAATAATGATGATTGTTGGAGGGGATGTGGGAAAACTGGGACACTGATGCATTGTTGGTGGAACTGTGAATGGATCCAGCCATTCTAGAGTGCAATTCGGAACTCTGCTCAAAAAGTTATCAAACTGTGCATATCCTTTGATCCAGCAGTGTTACTACTGGGCTTATATCCCAAAGATATTATAAAGAAGGGAAAGGGACCTGTATGTGCAAGAATGTTTGTGGTGGTCCTGTTTGTAGTGGCTAGAAACTGGAAACTGAGTGGATGCCCATCAGTTGGAGAATGGCTGAATAAATTGTGGTATATGAATATTATGGAATATTACTGTTCTGTAAGAAATGACCAACAGGATGATTTCAGAAAGGCCTGGAGAGACTTACACGAACTGATGCTGAGTGAAATGAGCAGGACCAGGAGATCATTATATACTTCAACAACAATACTAGATGATGACCAGTTCTGATGGACCTGGCCATCCTCAGCAACGAGATCAACCAAATCATTTCCAATGGAGCAGTAATGAACTGAACCAGCTACGCCCAGAGAAAGAACTCTGGGAGATGACTAAAAACCATTACATTGAATTCCCAATCCCTATATTTATGCACACCTGCATTTTGGATTTCCTTCACAAGCTAATTGAACAATATTTCAGAGTCTGATTCTTTTTGTACAGCAAAATAACGGTTTGGTCATGTATACTTATTGTGTATCTAATTTATATTTTAATGTATTTAACATCTACTGGTCATCCTGCCATCTAAGGGAGGGGGTGGGGGGTAAGAGGTGAAAAATTGGAACAAGAGGTTTGGCAATTGTTAACGCTGTAAAGTTACCCATGCATATAACCTGTAAATAAAAGGCTATTAAATAAAATTAAAAAAATAAAGTAAAAACAAAAACAAAAACAAAAACAAAAAAAAACCAAAATACCCTCCACCAAAAAAAAAAAAAATTTGCAAAGTAGTTCACATATAGTCTTTCATTTGGAATATGCTGCCTTTTACATGAAGATTTTCTTGATCCTCCTAACTACTCTGGCTCTCCCCATAATTATCATGTATAATGTATATGTATACCCAAATATAAATATATGCATATGCATATATATATGCACACAGATGTGTATAAATGAAAGGTCTTTGAAGAAATGGATTCTCCCTTTTGCCTTCAAATCCCATGACTTACTGTAGTGTCCAACACAGAGAGGGCACTTAATAGTTGTGATAGCTGTGTTGGTTACATTGCTTTGAGCTTCACAACAATTCTGAGAGATGGTTATTATAGGAGTTATTATCTCAATTATACAAATGAAGAAACTGAAACAAAGAATGGTCGATGCCTTGCTCAAGGTCATATGACTAAGGAGTATAAGTTATAATGTTCAGCATAAACCCTTTTCCTGATCTGTTCCTAAGCTGCAAGTCAGGAGAAACAGGCAATTTTCTCAGCAAAGACAAAGGTCAAAAAGAACACTGTGAGATTTGATAGCATTCCCACGAAGTGGGAAAAGACAAAGTAACTAGATAATTGTACTGATTTATTAGAGACCAAAAAACTGGGATATTAATTAAGATCATTATATTACCTAATAATAAGATTAAATTGACTTTGTAACAAGTTCTAGCTCTCACTTTCTTTTTCTTTGAATTTTTCACTGTACATTTTCATTTTTACAGTTGCTAAATTGTAGGAGAGTTATAGATATGAATGAATAAGATGATTTATATATGTTGTACAATTGGGTTTGCAATATAAAATGAAATATAAAATGTTTAAAGCAATAATGAGAAAGCCAATGTTACTTTCTGCCATTCATAATTCCAATTCCCCAGAGAAGCATTATTCCCAAGGGCATTGGGATTTGCGCTATTCCACACTATAGTGTGAGCCATAAAGCTCTGCCTGTTTTTAAAATATCATTTTCACCCACCTAACATGGTATCTCTACTCTCTCTCCCTGGCCTAAAATCCCCACCATTCGAGTCCCTCCTTGGGAAGGTCTGGATCTGGAAAGTCATTGTTGTAAAAAGAATGTGTTTGTTTTCAGACTAGAGCCCAAGCTCCTTAAGTTGATGCTTAAGTTATACCACAATCTGCCTCCATTCCACTTCTCCAGCATTACTGCCCACAATCTCCCTTGCCCATCCTCGTTAGACTCCTCACCCTTTCAGGAAACACACCTGACCTTTTCCCAGTTCTAGGTGCTTACCATTCCCTATATGGAGAAGGTTCTCTCTCATCTCCAATTCCATTTTTACCGTTCTATATCTGTTCAAGGCTTAGTCCAGATGCCCCCTCCTACATGAAGCCTCCAGTAAATTCCCTTCTTCAGTTAGAATTTATTATTCCCCTCTTGGAACCCAAATAGACATTTTTTCCCCTTTTTTTTTTTTTATTTCTGAGTAGTCAACAAGCAATGGGGTAAATGCTTAGAATGTGCCAGACGCTGTCCTAGGTGCTGAGAATACAAATACAAGGAGAAAGAAAAATGGTCCTTGTTCTCAAGAAGCCTACATTCTGAAGGGGGAAGACAAGACATAAAGGAAGGCTGAGAAGTGGGAGGAGGTGAAAGTACTCAGCACAGGGGCATGGCAGAGAAAATTCATGGCAGCCTGGAGAGCAATGGAAGTGGGTTTGGCCCGGCCTCCTTCAGTTAGAAGTTCTGGGAAGAACCAGTCAATCAGAAGTGGGGGGGTGTAGGGGAGAGTGAAGGGGTACTTTCAGGGAGCAAGAGTCCAGGGTTCTGTCCGACTCCCATTCTCCATAACACTTCTCCTAGCTGCCATTACATTTCTTCTCTTCCAGACCTAATTCAGTTTCAGTTGATCAATGATGGACAGAAGCAGCTACACCCAAAGAAAAAAACACTGGGAAATGAATGTAAACTGTTTGCATTTTTGTTTTTCTTCCCGGGTTATTTCTACCCTCTGAATCCAATTCTCCCTGTGCAACAAGAAAACTGGATCTGCACACCTACATTGTATCTAGGATATACTAGGACATATTCAACATATATAGGACTGCTTGCCATCTAGGGGAGGGGGTGGAGGGTGGGAGGGAAAAATCGGAACAGAAGTGAGTGCAAGGGATAATGTTGTAAAAAAAAATTACCCTGGCATGGATTCTGGCAATAAAAAGTTATTATTAAAAAAAAAATTTCTTCTCTTCCACCTGGGGGAAGGAGCTCCCACAGAGAAGAGATTTCCATGGAATGGGAGAGACTGCAATGATGGTCAGCAGGACAGCCTGCCCTCATGTCCATGGGTCTGTGGTCCATGCACAATAGCCTCATGGAAGTTATACTCAGGTTCAAAATAAGGGCAACAGCATTTATATAAGGAAGTGCTGCTAAGCACTTCATAAATATTTGATCCTCACAACATCCCTGGGAGGTAGGTACCTCTCTTACCCCCATTTTAATGATGAGGAAAAGTGAGGCAAATGGGGATTAACTAACTTTCTCAGAGTCATACATCTAGTAAATGTCTGAAGTTGGATTTGAATTCAGGCCTTCCTAACTCCACTGGACCACGTCAAATACTTTTTTGGCTCAGCATCTATTCAAAACCATAACCTAAGAACCCATTTTCTAATGATTTTCTTTGACTACACCAAACCAGAATATACCTTAATTAAAAAAAAAACAAAAAGACAATTAACTAAACTGAATAGTGAAATAAATAACAACTATAAAACAAGGCTAGGTTCTCATTGATAAGTCTACACCCTGGTTGGAGAAGGAAACATGGTGCCCAGACAACTACTACCCCTCTGGGTGTGTCTCAGCTGGGGTTTCTCGGACTCCAAAGTCGGGGTACTTCCCTCTGAAGCTGCCGGTACCAAGTGCTGGGCTGTTGTTACTGGGTGAGCTGATCTCTTCATTGAACTGTTACTGCCATCTGCTGTTTGTTTGCCTAATCGGATCCAGGCTGCTTCTCCACAAGATTGCTCAAAGCCCTTGTGAGCCCCCTCATAAACTCGGGATTGTTTCATCTCTTTTGTGAGTTAGACACGTTGCCGTACCAGTCAGCAGAAATCTATCAGATTCCAAGCTCTTTGTGATGTCTTCATTTCATCTTTAGTGGGAACTCTCCTAAGTGCCCTTATTTTTGTATTGGTGTAAATTCTTCTCAATTCCTCTGACCACTAGCACCAGGTATATTACTCTAAAGCTTCAGTTTGCCCTACCAGAAAGGGAACCTGGAGACACTATTGTTTTGCATTCCTGCAGCTACCTCCTTGCTACATCCTACAGAGACTGACCAAGTGTTCCCACTTGCATCGGGATAGACAGAATATCTGTGCATGCTCTAGATAACCCACAAGGAAGTGCAAATCTGAGGATGCTCCATGTCCCCAGTTATACACTTACCAAGCTTTCTTTTCTGTTATTATAGTTATGTTCCCGTGTCGTTTAACCTTTCACTAAGCCCTTTGAAAGAAGAAATTATGTTTGTGTGTGTGTGTGTGTTTCCCCAGCATCAAACAGAGTACCTTGTCCATAGCAGGTGCCTGAACAACATTTGGGGGAAAAAAGGGGGCAAAGGAAGAAAAGGAAGAGGAGAGGAGGAGAGAGGAAATATTGGGAGAGGAGGAGAAGAAAGGGAAGATCTCTAAAATAAGGGAATTGGATTAGATCATCTCTAAGGTCTCTTTTGGCTCTAAATCATGAACCTATGAGCCTATCTGGGGAGCTATTAACTCCACTGTGTTCTATCTGGTTAGGGAATGGAGGAGTGTTCCCCAGTCTGCTTTTATTAAATGACTAGAACAAATTTGGAGATTGGCTGAATGTTACCTTGGAAGAGGAAGAGGTTGCAAAAGTAAGATATATCCTCATCATGTGTAAATCGTAAGAATAACGGGAAACACATTGCCAGTATGTCATACAATAATGAAGTACCTGAAATTGCCACCAAAGGGATAGCACCAAAGACAAGCTTCCACTGCAGCTAGCCTTATCAGTGACTTCCTGAATACTGATTTTCAGTGATATCTACGATCCTGGGCAATACACTTGAATTTGACCACCAAACTCTGCTCATTAAAAGCAGTCTCAGGTACCTTGTCCAGGTAGGACCCGCTATTGTGACTTTGAAAAATTATGAAAGGTTGAAGGAAGAAGGCATTATGGAAAAGGAAGTTTAGTGTGACAGAAAAAGCATTTGACTAGGAGTCAGGAAGGATCAACATTTGAATCATTCCTCACACCTTTTCCAGTTGCATGATGGTAACAAATGATTTAAGATCTCTGAGCACTGGAGTTTCTTCATCTGTGGAAATGGGAGGAAAAAGACCTGTAGCCTTCACTTCACAGGAGTTAGGAGGTTCTAATGCTATAATCTATACAAAACTTTTTGTAAACTTTGAAGCATTATATAAATACCAGTTATTTTTAATTCAGGTTAGTCATGGATACAAGAGACCTGAGAATACAATATCACCCGTCAGTTAAGAACTTGGAAAAATACTCTCTCTCAATCTTTCTCTCTCTCTTTTTCTCTCTTTCTCTGTCTCTCTGTGTGTCTCTTTCTTTTTGTTTTTGTGCATGTGTTTATGTATAGAGAGACAGAAACAAAGATAGATATGTAGACATAGATATATCTGTTTCTCATATACACACATACATAGATAGATAGATAGATATACATATAATGTCTTTCTTTCACTGCTAATTCATACTTGGTAAGAATGCATCTCACCTCTATAACACTTTTCCTTCCAAAGTAATATCCAATCAACACAATATCTAAGTCTGTCTCTCTGTCTCTGTCTTCTTTCTCTGGGTTTATATTTCTATTTCTCTCTGTCTCTGTGTGTGTGTGTGTCTGTCTCTAGCAGTCTATTTCTATCTCTTTCTTTTTCTCTCTCTCTGTTTGTCTGTCTGTCTTCTCTTTCTCTCTCTGTCTCTCTGTCTCTTCCTCTCCCTTTCCTTCTCTCCTTTTCCTTTTCCCCTTTCCTCTCTCCATCCCCTCCCCTTTCTTCCTCTCTTCCTCCCCACTCCCCTCATCTCTCTTTCTTTCTCTCTGTCTCAATCTCTCTCCATCCTTCCTTCTCTGTGGGTGTGTCTCTATCTCTTTCTGTCGGTGTCTCTCTGTCTCTGAGTCTCTCTCCGTCTCTCCCTCTGTATGTCTCTCTGTGTATCTCTCTGTCTGTCTCTGTGTGCGGGAGTCTCTCTCAAGGTTAGAAGAAAGGCATTATTGACATAAAATCATAGTTCCATGGCCAATAACCTTCTCCTTTTGCATCTAACATTTTAGTCCCCTTCCTGTTCTTACTGTCTGGGACACTCACTCCTTTCTGGAAATGTCATTGAGCTTCTTCTCTTGGAGGAAAGGTGATGCTGACATTCTCCTTTCTCCTGTGCTCCCTTGGAGAATGTTTAATCTTGGTGACCTTGCAGATATTTAAGGAAACTCGGTCTCTGGGCAGCAGTGTCCTGTGACAGCCTGCATTTTGTCTAAGGGAGCCAAAGGCATCATCCAGCTAGAGGCAGCAAAGTAAATGGGTTTTCCCAGGATTCTCATCCATCAACGATGCTCAAAGACTCTATAATATCATTATTGTTACTTCTAGGAAAAGTGGAAGCTCAAGCATCTGACAAGGGGTAAACATGGCCAGTGAGAATTCTTTTCCAAACTTAAAATAAAATGTCTTTCTACCTCTGTGATTAGTCAAAGCACCTGAAATTGAGTTTAATATACAAATTAGCAAATGGAGCCCGGGCAAACAATTTGACTGTTGAGTAGAATGGCAGAGACAATAAATCTTCTTTATGGCCATTTCCTCTGAGAAAATGGAAATGTGTTTGTGGGACCAAAATAAAAAATAAAAACAACTTTGATTTTGTTCTGATGAACTATTTCTGAAATACTTACTACTTAAACACAATGTTTTGAAACAGAAGCTAATGTAAATTCGGCTCCAGATCCCCTACTTTAGCCATTTTCTGATCTCCATTTTGAGACTGAGAAGGAAGAGCCCTTCCTACAGTATTCTGATGTTGCCAGGCAGTCCCTCACAATAATGACTTCCCATTTAAAAGTGAACCTGAGAGGGACTGGGAATTTGGGAAACAATGAATGCTTTCCTTCGTTTGTGGAGGCAATCTCCCTATCTGTCCCAGACTGGAAGGGCAGTGGCCAGCCCTGTTGCTGACTGGCATGGAAGCTTGACCTTGATCTCTTTCCAACCTGGCCCAGTTCACCCCTCTTTAAGTTTGACAACCTCTAACTCTAACTCCCACCCTCTCCGTATGATTTATCTCTGTGGCATCCGATCGCCCTTAGCCCTACAGCAATTCAGAGCTTCTTAACTCAAAAGATTAGCCTCAGTCTTCCCTCAAGAGCAGGGTATACAGAAGTAAGAACACCATGTTATTATTGTTCAGTTACTTCTCAAGCCTGAGATCTCAAACCTGAACTTTTTTTGTTTTTACTTCTAAATCAGTGTTCTTTATTCCAAATCATACCCATTCTCTGCTAGTTCTAGAATTTTGTGATTACTAGTTGGGAGTGTTTCATCAGAGAAAGCAACAGAATTTGGAATACAAGGCAGTAAAAACCCAGATCCCAGAACATGGACCCAAACCATGAATAGCATTCAGAGTGATGGTCCATCCTGTATTTTTTTTATTACAAATGGTCTGAAGAAGAGCTGGCTGCATGGGATCATGCTGTAATGGCTGGTGGCCCTGTAGCAGCCCAAATGATACAGAGAAGTGATGTGCATATGTCTTCTGGAGCCCAGTTAAAAGCTTAAATGGGTATTTCTGAGGGATGACGAGGAAGAGCCAGAACTCAACACAAAGTAAGGACATGAAGGCTTATGAAGAAAGAACAGAAACTCCCTGTGCCCGTAGGTAATGAAGGAGCCAAATCTAAATATGTGTTGGGATCACAGCTTCCAGAAGGTCCCCAACTGGTGAGCGAAGCAGATTTGAGGCGGTAGGACAGCTCATAGCACTAGTTCCTCATTATGGCAGCCATTGGTGAGGGAGAATTTCCTAGAAGAGTATTTCTCTTCCAATTCATGTCTGCTACTCATAATTCACTGGAAGCCTTGACATTTTTATGAAATATTCAAAAATCTAAGTGATAATTTTCAGACATGGCCATTTTGCTAGTAAAAAGAATATTTAAATTGTCTTCCTATGTGGTGCTTTCAGTGTAAAGTCGCTCAGAGACATGATTGGCCCAGAGGATGCAGACAAAGGGATTTTGGGGCACCCTCCACCCTGGCTGCAGAAGCCAAAGTCCCCACCCCGAGCTTCCCCGGGGAACACGGAGGAAGAAAAGAGTTATGATTCCCGATGCTCCTCCCTTCCTTCCTCTTGCTCTTGCTTCCCTGGAAATCAGGATAATTGATACCGATTTCAATCAATCAACGAGTATTTGTCAACCACAAAAGCCCACGGCCTCGAGGAGCTTCCAATCTAACTACAAGGGGCAACATGTATGTCTGAAGATGGGTGCAAATGATACAAGATAATGTGGGAGGGAGGGAGTGGCAGCTTGGGGGATCAGGAGATGTCTAAGGGGAGCCCTTGAGGTGCCTTAAAGTAAGCTAGAGGCTCTGATGCATCAGGAGAGTGGGGGGGGGGGTAAGGAGAAAAGCAGAAGGCAAAACCATCTGAGCAGATGCGGGGGTGAAGAGGTGCTGGGAAGGACCAGGGTTCAAAGCCTTCCTCTGTCTCTTCCATGTGCAAGGCCTTGGGTAAGGCACATAATAAGGAAGGAAAGGGGGACTTTGGGGGAGAACTCTCGTAGACAGAATGGAAGTCAACCTCTAAGGTCCATTTCAGCTCTAAATCTGTGGTTCTCTGAGTCGGCCAGCACCAGGCCCATCCTAGCCAAGTGACTTGGAAACCTTGAGAAAGTATTTTGTGATCATTCGGGCAAAGAATAAAAATGGACTTTTATTGGCCGAAATGGCCAGAGAGCACGGAGCCCTTGTGACAAGGGCCTTCTTTTCCACAGTGATGTTTGCTTTGAGTCCAGTTACGTTTGGCAAACAAATACTCGTCGAACTTGTGTTTTGTACCCAGTCCTCGCGGCACAGATGGGCTGCTGTGTCCCTACGCGGATAGAATCCAGAGCTGGAGGACTGCCAAGGCCGGAGAGGGGCAGCTGGAAGGAAGTGGAGGCCGTTTGGGGGGAGCCTCTGCAGGGGCCAGCTCAGTCAGCGCCAGATGGAAGAATGCTTCTGGGGAAGAAAGTCCTCCTGACTTTGTTTTACCACTGGATTCAATGACTCTGGGTGAGAACCTTGCAAAGCCTTCCCTCACTTAAATTCAACCAAGACACCGGCTCCTAATGTCATTGATCCTCTTCCAGAAAGAAGGCTGAATAACAATGTTTCTGGGAGAAGAGACTCCCCGAATCTCTAACCTGCTTTTCCAGGAGACAGAATCCCAGAGAGAGGGATTTTTTGCAAGTACTGAATCAAAGTGAAAGTCAAATACTTATTCCACAATCTCTGAAAGTGCCTCAAGCTTTAAGTACCAACCACCAGTGAAGTTCACCTTCACCTTGGCCCCAATGAGAAAGTCTGCTTAAAGCTAAGCCTCAGCAGGCAAAACAGTAATTCTAGAAAATCGCAGGAAATTTGCCATAATGGCTGGTTCTGACCTTCAGGCTGTTGCTCTTCCTTCCTCCCATTTCATCACAGAAATATCAGAGCAGAAAGGACCTCAGCATTCGCCTAGTGAACCCATAATTCTACAGGGATCCCTCAACAGCCTCCCCCCACTGGGTAGTTATTCGGGATTTACTTCGAGATCTCCATCCCATTGTGAGGTCGTGTGTTTCATTTTTCGATGGCTCCAATCATAAGCAAGTTTTTCTTTTCTTGGAGAATGGATCTGCTGCTCGACAACCCTCATTCTTTGTTCCTACTTTTGTCCTCTAGAGTCAAAGGAAACAAAAAGAATCCTTCGCCACAAGAGAGTCCTTCAGACACCGGTAGACAGCTATCACGTCCTCATTGAGTCTCCTCTTCTCAGGCTACACTTCAGATGGGCAGCTCTGACAATCCCTCACCAGTCTTGCTGGTTTTATCTGGATGCTCTCCAGCTTGTCAATCACTGCCCCTCCTAAAATGTGTGAGGGGGGACTGAGGGACCTTCCAGAAAGGGGAGAATTCGACTTTTAAAAACTCTCTCTGAAACTACTAACGTTCAGGGTGAATTTGAGAGGTCAAGCATCATCAAAGCCTCTAACACTTTCCGTGAAAGAGTCAGCCCTTCCTGGACCAAATGAGAAAGTTGACCTTTCCATTCCAAGTAATTTTGCTGAAACTGTGACTGGAAAGACCAATATTTGTTCTCTCGACCCAACTAGGACTCAGCATCTGAATCTTTTTCCGTAGGGTTTCGTAATTGTGTCTGCCATCTATTCTTTACAGTGATGCTCTGAGATAAATGCTCACTGCCACATTTAAAGTGGGGGAAAGGTAGGTGGTGATCTGGGTAGAACAACAAATTTGAGCCCGAGCTCCAACCCAGCCACTTGCGAGTTGGGTGACTGAGCAAGTCTTTGTCTCAGCTTCCTGATCTGTAAAATGGGGATAATAACTCTCTCCCAGGGTTCTTGTGAGGATCGAATGAGATAATGTTTTTAAAGCACTATATAAATGATAGTTGTTATTATTTCAGTAACAGCAATGGTAACATCATTATTATCACTATTCCACAACAAGATTAAGGTATTTATTCAGGTTACACAGCCATAAAATCAAGTAGGAATTCAAAGAGCAGCCCGATGTAGAGATAGATATGTATTATGTAGTTTTAAGAATAGTAGATTCGGGGAGTCAGATGCTTTGGGATAAATCCTAATTCTGCTACTTAATAACCATGGGATATAGGGCACCACTTTACCTCTTAGAGCCTTAGGTTCATTGTTTGTAAAATGAGAGTGGTGATCATCTCAAAGGTCCCATCCAGGTCTCACTTCCATGTGGCTATGATCTTGCAACCATCCGAGGCTCTAAATCTTCTGTTAAGAAGTGGACGTCCTCTGAGCCGAGTGGCAACGAGTAGCTGGCTCTCTTGAGAACCCAAGTGGCCCCAAGATGTGCCAAGTGTCCGGTGATGAATGGGGTCTTGAAGAGAAGGAAAGTCAAGGAGAGTTAGAGGCAGAGCTGGAATAGTTATGGTCAGCCAGGTGTGTGCCTAAAAGAAGAAAGAAAAATAAATTAAAGTCTTTCATCTGGAAAATAAATAGCAAACTGCAAGTCAATTTGTGCCCTGCATGAATGAGCTAGGGAGGCTTAATTCTCTAATTATTACCTCCCTTCTCTCCATGGAGATAAATAGCAGCTTGGTAGAGATAATCAGGGCATAAAACACTATGGTCTCTTGAATTCTATCTTAATGGAGTTTTTTCCCTTAAATTACCTTTGCCCTGGTGAAAGATTTGGAACCATATTTACTTTCCCCAAGCCTTCCCCTGTCACACATACTCTCTTCCACACCATTAACCATTAAATGCTTTAGTACGCTGGAGTCAGGAGTTCCTCCAGCAGAGCTAGCCCCCTCAGACTGGCCAACTTTTTCAATTGGCTGACAAAGCAAGCAGACATCTCCACTGTTGACTCCAACCTGTCTTTCCCGATTTGTCACATATTGTCCCCCTCACACGGTCTGCATTCCGGCCAAAGTAGTCTACTCCCCTTACCAAAAGGTGAAACCCCATCTTCTACAACCCACACATTCATGTACCCCTATACTATTGGGGAGACCACTTCCTTCATGGTCTAGCTCATGAGCCACAGTCTCCCTGAAGCCTTTTGTTATCCCTCCCTGTGGGTAAGACAGTCTTTCCTCATATGAAAGGAAATCCAATCCAAACAATGAGCATTTCAGGATTTCAGAGTTTATGAGTAAATGACTTGGGGTGGGGGGAGGGAGAGAAGGAGGAAGAGAGAGGGAGAAGGAAGGAGGGAGATAGGGAAGGAGGGAAAGAGGAGAGAGGAGAGAGAAGAGAGAGAGAGGAGAGAGAGAGAGAGAGAGAGAGAGAGAGAGAGAGAGAGAGAGAGAGAAAGAAACAGAAGGAGGGAGGGAGGGAAGGATGGTGGAAGGGAGGAAAAGAGAGAAAGAGGGAGAGAGGGAGAAAGAAAAAGAAAACAGCAGAAGAGGGGGTGGAAGACACTCAGCACTCTCTGTGACTTTGAGCAACTCACTTAGCTCCCTGAGCTTCATTTTATTTTCTGTAAAATAAAAGAATTGAACCAAAAGATTCCCAAAGCTCCTTTTGGCTCTAATAATTTGTGTCTCTATGTGAGCTGGGAGAGTGCTAGTGGAGGAACAGAAGAAGAGAATGCTCTTTCTTGGACCTCTTTTCTGATGGTTTTGCTCTTCATTTCCACTTTGGGAAATTCTCTTCCCACTATGTTCTGCCCTTGGTTATTTTCCTCTTCATTTCCAGTTGGGGGATTCTTTCCTATCGTGTGCTGCCCTTGACTGATCCCTGGCGATCACTGTGGAGCTGGACCCCAAAATCCCAAATGATTTCATTTTCATGGGGGAGAAGGGAAGAGGGATTGAGGCAATTCTCTTTTAAAGCATGTGATCACTTACTGTCAATGTCCCTTAAGTCCAGTCAAAAGATTTAGATATAGAAGATACCTTAGAAGCTATCTCTTTAACCCAATTTTTTCATTTTGTAGAAAAAAAAGAGTTAAGTTCTTCATTGTCAAAAACACACTCCCAGATAATTATTCATGGAGTTTACAGTGCTCCATAAATCTGGCTTCAAGGTTGACACATAAGTCTTTGCATTGTTAGTCAAGGATCTGCAAAGAATGGAACTCGCTGCCCTTGAGATTACTGGCTGACACTTGCACCTATGGATACCAACCACAGACTTCAATTCGCTCCGTAAATAATAAGGCATTTGTGCAGTTATTGCCTAGCTGGAAGCCTGGCTTTGATTGACTTGCCCATTGGGATTACACAATGTGGATCAATGGCCTTCTAGTTATAACTCTCAAATGAGGAGATGAATGCTCATTAAAGGCATGTCCTACTGTGATGAAGGATGTCCAGCAGACTCCCACTGGAATCAGCCAGTTAACAAGAACCAGGCCCTGGGGACACAAAGACAGAGAACGGAACCATCTTTGTTCGCAAGGAGATCACCTTCCAATGAAGATACACGTCCATATACAAAACACAGGACAAACCCAAAGGCAATAACACAAATACATACTACCCAGTTCAATACAAGGTGGTTGGGAGGGAGGGCACTTAGGGGATTTAGAAAGGATTCATGCAGAAGATGGTGTTTGAACTCTTAAAGAAATGGAGGGGACATTTGTAAGCAGAGGTAAGGAGGCAAAGAGTAAATGCTGGACATTTAGAAAAGCTCACACAAAGCCTTAGAGATCAGACTCAGAGTGCCATAGGTGAGAAGAAAGAAGGATTCTCTACAGAGGAGAAATTCGGGTCTAGGGCAAAAGGAACAGAAGCTCCGCCCCATGTTCCTTAAATCTAATTACTGGGTTTAACAATAATGTTCCAACAGCCGGTGGTATTTACAAACACAAAAGAGAGAAGGAGGCAATCTGTGGCCCCCAATGTTCTGGTACCCAACAACATGCCACAGTACAGATGAAAAGACCAGGATTTTCCCGATTTCTCCCAAACAGGGATTTGTTTTTTCCCAAAAGGTATCCTTGGTAGCTGGTTGGCCCTGCCTCCTGAAGAGTCCTGGTCACCCAAGGGCATAAAAATTCCACTGAAGGGGCAGCTAAGTGATGCAGTGGATAGAGCCCCAGCCCTGATGTCAGGAGAATCTGAATTCAAATCCAGCCTCGGACACTTAACACTTCCTAGCTGTGTGACTCTGGGCAAGTCACTTAACCCCAATTACCTCAGAAAAAAAAAGTTCCACTGATTTGAGATCCCTCCAACGTGGTCATATCTGAAGATCATTATTGCTAATATCTCTATTTACTTTCCACATGGAACCAAGGAGGCCAGATCCAAAGAAATTAAATGCCATTGTATCTACCCCCCCCCATATCAATCCAAGGGAATTCTAGGAAAGGATGCACAGAAGGATCAATAATCCTTTGATGTTGAGGAATAGTTATGGATTCATTAGTTATTATATTGGAGACAACTGGGTTACTCAGTGGATAGTGCATTGGGCCTGGAGTCAGGGAAGCCTGCATTCAAATCCAGCCTCAGACATTTACTAATTGTGTGACACTGGAAAAAGTCACTTAACTCTGGAAATGGCAAGTAACCAGAATCTTTGCCAAGAAAATCACAGGGACAGTATTGGTTCATTATAGTCCATGGAGTCACAAAGAATCATGATTGATCGACTGAAAAATTAAAAAACAACTGTCATTGCAACCATTTCAGTCTATCCTCTACACCTTGTCTCCATCAGGGAATCTGTTCGAGCGGGATCTATGATGTCCTCCAAGACGCTTCTATTTTCAAGTATTTCATCAACGGCTTCAAGTATTAGAATGTTTTAGCGACTCCTACAAGATGTTTATAAATAATCAAAAGAGTTTGGACTAACAATCCAAATGGGAAAAACAAAATGGATAAAAAAATACCTAATGTCCAGGTTATCCTAAGCAATTATTGCACTGGGCTATCAGAGTGTATGTGTATGTACACAAACATATATGTTTGCATGTCCACACATATATTTATATGTCAGGATATATCATTATGTATATCAATATATGTGGTTATGTGTATATGCATATATAAACAATGAAGAGAGCCCAAAATAGAAAAAAAAAGAATGAACTGACTGCATTTAGAAAATTGTGCAGTACTTTTAAAAATCCTAAGCTACAACCTATTTCCCATATTAAAAGTTTACTTTTAACACTAATATTCTCATTATAATAATATATAGCTATGAATCATGAAACATCATCCTTCCAAAGAAAGAAAAGTGCCTATAATCCAGGGATCAGTGGAGAAATGATGTTATCTAAATAGAGAAAGAAGCATACTATTTTCACTTTCTTTTTTTTTGCTCAAATCTTCTTGTACAAAATGAATAATATGGAAATGTTTTACATGATTGCACATGTCTAATCTATAACAGATTGCTTGCTGGAAGGGAGAAGGAAGGGGAGGGATGAGAGAGGGATAGAATTTGGAACTTAAAACTAAAAAAAATTAGAAATTGTTTTAACATGTAATTGAGGAATAGTGTAAAACATTATTAGTTTTTAAAAAGAAGTATACAGGGAGTGAGGGAAGGATTGAATAGGAAACAATGGATTTGCACCCCAGCAGTGACATAAAAGATATCTTCTAAGAGTATGACACTGCAAGAGCAAGTAATAGATAATAGTTGGACAGTCCAACTGCTGCAGTGGCATCTATTTAATAATAAAAGACCCAAAGGAATGCCTCTGGTTTATGGAATAAACCCCTTATAGAACATATATAAGAGAATATAGGCTAAAATATCAGCTGGATGAAGAGGTATGGATAGCCTTTGGCTTGTACCATTGGAAGGAATACACATATATATGAAATTATGAATCCATAGAACTTCTGAAGTATGTTCTGCATTGTTTTGATTTAAATCATAGAATTAATATGACTGATTTCTTGATTAGTATAAATTCTGCTCAGACCTTATAGATCTTGGTCTACACTTATAGACTTCATTTACACATGTTGTCTCCTATAGGCTTGATTAGCAATATCTATAGTCCTAGAGAATTTGTTTAGTAAAAAAAAAACATATGGTAACCTCCATTTATATGGCACTTAAAGGTGCTGCCATAATCAGGTAGACAAGAATTGATGCTGAGAAAAAGGAAGGAAGCAGTCTCTCTCGCACTCTGGAGGTCTTGATAAACAATATAGAGAACTAGAGAAAAAGTTCAAGACTTCTGGGATGGTGTCCCTAAATTCCACTTTATATTACAACTATATAGATACTCATACTGACCTAAGGAAGCCCGGAGATTAGAGGAGACTCCACAGGAATGAAGCTGTGGAGATCTATTAATCAGCTGGCCAAGAAGCATTTTTTCAGTGCTTACTATGTGTACTTAGTGCTGCATACACAAAGAAAAGCATATACAGACTTTGCCCTCAGTAAACTTATTTTCTAAATGGCAAAACTAACCATGTATACAGAGTAGGTAGAAGGCAATCTCAAAAGGGAAAGCACTAGCCACTGAAGGAGCTGAGAAAGGCTTCCAACAGAAAGTGGAGTTTGAGCTGAGTCTCGAAGGAAGCCAAAGAAATTAACCTCGGTGACTTCCCCAATCCATCAGTGATGTCTGTATCCCCAGGAGAAGTCTTGGGCATTAAACTTCACTTTAATCTGACTTAGGGACAGAGTAAATGGAAAGGATGCATTTGAGTGATTCTGTGTCATAAAGTCAACAATAGCCACCTCCTCACAGGAACATCTGCGCTCTTTGCTAGTTTGTCAGACTGGCCTGTGTCAATGGCAGCTGGGAATCTCAGAAGCAGGAGATAATATTCACAAAGTGCTTTCTCCACAACATTCCCATGAAATTCCTAATGCAAGTACTACTGTTTACATTTTTAAGGGCAGAAGCCAAGGCTTGGAGGAGTGAATTAACTTACCTTCACATCACCAGGATTAAAAAAAACAAGGCTCTCTGATTCTGAATCCCCCCTACCTCCTATATCAGAAATTTTTCATGTAAATAAGGACTTGGATGGTAAAGAAAAGGATTCTGTTTTTTACAATATATAGAGTGGGAAGAGGCTAATTAGCAATCTGAGTAGTGATATATCCTTGAAATTACAGTGTTTTTATCATACCCGCTATAACTCTACTTTTTTGTGTGTGATCAATGCCAATGGTCCAACCCTCCTTGGCCTTTTGTTCTAGTTCTTCAGGATGGTGGAATCATGCTATGGTTGCCTTACCTCCTCTTCTTTATTGATAGGAAAAACAACTACAAAAATCAATGGATCTCACATTTTAAATGATGAGATACTGCAGAGTCTAGGATTACTTAGCCCAGGATGGAGAAGAGATAAAAAGAAATTGATTGAAGCATTTTCCATTTCAGAAAGGCAAACCTTTCCTCCTCAGCTTCTTTCTATAGGTTCGGAGGTGGCTCTGTCCAGGGTTCTGATTTTAAAGGAAAAATAGATATATATCGACATACTTCTATCGCCTTAACATATTGGGATGGAGAAGCTCCCCTCTCTTGAAAGATAAACCTAGACAATGTCAATTCCACCCCTACACTATTAGATCTTTTTATATGATGGAGCAACATGATGTATTGGAAAGCACATCAGGAGACCAAGATTTAATTCCAGCATTGATACGTTATCTGTGTGATTCCAGGCAAATAATTAAATTTCTCTATTTCCTTATTTAAAAAACAAAGCTCTTCTATAGTCCAGCCCCATCCTGTTTTTCCTCGGGCAGGGACCGCCCTCAAGCAGTGGCTTCATATTTTTGGGGGGCTATGTCCTAGACTCTTCTGTATTCCCACTATAGGGCAATATCTCGGGATTTCTCCATAATTTATATGATCTCTCTTTATAGAGTTGATACTGGAATATTCTTAGTGGTTGAACAGTGAATGTGTTTAGGGCCCAACACCTAAAGCCAAAGGTCAGCAGTTGTGACCTGCCTGTGGCTCACAACATTGAGTATTGCTAGCACCAGATTAAAATGCAATTGAAAAATGTTTTTTTTAATACAATAAGTAAAAATATAAAAAAATAAATAATGTTGTATATGGTCTTCTGAGGCAACATGTCACCCACATAGATTCTTATATACAGGTTTCTATTTGACCTTTTCTGTAAATTCTGAAGTAAGGAAGAAGTTAGGGTTAATAAGCAAGCACAAGTTATTTTCACATATACTTTTCAAATATAGGAAAATACTGTGATACAATCTTGAATGAAATTTTACTGTTTAAAATTTACAAAAATAACTAATATAAGTTAATATGAGGAATGTTGATATACAACTTTATTTGGTAATTTAATTCTGAGACATGACTATATAAATAAATAATAACTTTAAAATTATTTTTAAAATGTCCTGGGCTTTCATTTCAGCTATTGTAAAAAGGTTGGACTAGCTAACCTCTAAGCCATTTTCCAATGACTGTAATACAACATGCTGGAAGTAGTTGTTTTATTTTAAAATGAGAGTTTTACCTCTATTGTATTTTTTAATATTTTCTTTTAAAATTTCTTTTAAGGAGAGATAAAAGATAACTGAGAACAAGTTGAATGTTCAGGATGGAGTTAGAATAAAAGGTTATATAAACATGTAGAAAATAAAAGATTAAGGAGTTTATGAAAGCATCTTATCAGGTCAATGCCATCTAGACAGATTTAATTTATCCATGAGTCCCAGCTGTCAATAACACATTATTTAACAGAGGAATCAAAAATCACTTCTATCAAATAACTAGAAGGTAATTTAGTCCATAACCACTCGTTACTGCTTTTTAGTGTGTTTACTGTTCAGGATTTGCACAGCTAATCACAGTTAGCTTCCCTGGACTCAGGAGCACAGCCCCACTCAAAGTCAAGTCATTAGCCATCTCTACCATCTGGAAACAGATCAATTTCAAATCACGATGGGAAATAATCCTCCTCTCTTACCTCCTTTACTTCTCTTAATTTTGTTGGCAAGGGCATTTGAAAAGGGGAGACTGTGTGGTGCTATCATTTAACATTTTCATTCAGAAACTTAGACTCCAAGAGTTCTTCCCCTAAATGATTCTTGGTGTGAGCTTATGTGTTAATGAAAAAATTATCCAAATTTCTTGGCCCAGCATTCAAGGTCCTCCATAATGTAGTTGCAGCTTTCTTTCAGTCCTTATCTTCATGTACCCTATATTCAAGCCAATCTGAACTGTTTGAATATCTCCCCAATGAATCCTGCCTTTTTGCCAACTCTCTGCATTGCCATTGCCTTTACCTATAATGCCTTTTCTTTCTCTCCCCCTTCCCCACCCATCTCTACAGTCAATATAAATAAGGGTTGTCATTCTCATAAAATACTAAAAACTCATTTTGATAGTACTTATGGATTAGTGTTTCTCTCACATTTCATCTGTCAGGTAAGTAGTACAATTTTATCATCATTCTCATTTTGTGGGTAAAGATACTGAGGTCTAGAAAAGGAAAATCACTCACCCAGAGTTGTCCAAAGAATATAAGAACCAAGATTTGAACCCACATCCACTGATTTTCAATGTTCTTTCTAATACATCATGTTGTCTCTTTAAATAAATTCAAATTATTTCATTATTTTCATAACGAGTTTATACAAAAATCAATGAATAAAAATTGTACTTGATGCTATACTAAATCATACCTCATAAATGATACATACAATGGATAGAACCCTGAGTCTGGAGTCAAGAAGACCGAGTTCAAATTTAGTCATTTGTGACCCGGAACAAGTCACTTATCCCTGTTTGCCTCAATTTTCTCATATGCAACATGACCTGGAGAAAGAAATGGCAAATCACTCAGGTCTCTCTCTCAGGAAAACTCCAAATGAGTCACAAAGAGTTGGACATCTAAGCAACAATAACATAGTATGAAGGACAAAAGGGTGAAATCAATTCATGGTCCTCAGTTCTGCAGAATCTTTCTGGGACACCTGCAGAATCTCTCCTGGGCTCACATAGCTAGGGGAGGCCATACCCACACGCCAAGTGGATTGATTTCAAGGATAAGGGGATCTCTATCTTCCTCTCCCACTCCAGAAAATTTCTTTCATAATCACGTTGCTGCCTCAAATCCCTTTAAACCAGAAAGTCTTTCATGCCAGGCTAAGAGATGGAGAATTAAAATACAAATTCTGAGAAATAGAGCTTCGTTGTGTTATTCACATCATCCAGTAATAGGAGCCTTTACATGTAAAGCTTATAATCTGTAAGACACATAAATACCTTACAAAAACTCACTACTTAGGCAGGGATTATCTTTAGGGGAAGACTAAGGGTGGGGATGGTTAAGTGATTTACCAATGTGGCACTATTAGTACAGAGAGAGAGCAGAAGGCCACTGGATGGCTGAAAAGATCCTGGAGGCTTACAATCTTCATTGACTTAAGGGCCAAGTCATTTCACCTCTCTGGGCCTTAGGATTTAGACTAGATGATGACTTTCCCATTTTGCCCATGATCAGTCTTTTCTTAGTAGATAAAAACCAAAACAGAAGGATCCAGAGGCCAGTACCAAAGGAAATTCTTGCAACTGTTTTTGTTCGGATGAGCACTTTCAAGATGTTCTTCTGAAAATCTGCAAACGGATTTAACATAGCACTTCTATCTCTGTCTCTTAGCAAGAAGACCCTGTCCCTCTGGAGTAACAACTCTGCTCTTACTAACATAAGGAAATGTTTAAAGTTGAAAGTCTCATCAACTTCACTTAAAAAGAGTTTGTAGAACTGGAGGAGACAGTTCTTTTGCACTGGAAAAGAACTGGATTGGAAGCGATAAATGAAAGCCAAGCAGGAATATAAAGTTCCCACGAGTGTCATTGTTAAGAAAAGAAGGCATAATGTATTCATAGTCAAAAGCAAATTCAAAACCTGTCATCCATAGGATCCCTCAGTGTAGAGAGTTGTTTTTTCCTAATTAATAGAAGTTGTCTTTCTCCCTTCCTCTCTAAGGCAATCAGGTCTGTGAGAAAGATCAATACTCAGTGCACTGGGGCACACATTTCTCCATAAGGTTTTCATATATTCTGGAAGGAGAGACATCTGGACAGACCAGGACTATCTGAAGGCTCTCAAGTTTTAAGCTTCAGTGACTTGGGTAAGCTCTGAAGCTCTAGCTATTAATATTCTTTCTTCTTCTTCCTATTTTGTTGACAAGGAGTTTAATCAAAACTCTGAAATTCCCTTGGACTTCTCCGATCTAACAGTTTTTGAAGCTTGAGGACACATTTGGCAAGATAGGTAGACACTCAAATCTCATAGTATTGATGCTTCAGCCCATATTTGGAGCATGTTTTTAATGATTCAAGTTTATTTGCACTTGGCAAAAAAGATATTATTTTCTGTTTCCAGAAGAAAAAGACTTCAAATAGTTTTTAGAAGAGGATCATAGGCTAAGGACATCAAATGACTCATCTGGACATCTTTTTTTCAAGAGCCAAGTGTAAGGAAATCAAGCATGTGGATTAAATTTCCTTTGAAATGCATTTGAATATAAATGAAAAGCTTTTAAAATAGTCCAAAATTTTATAAACACCAAACATCTCAAACATAAAACCCAACCACCTTGCTAATAGAAAAATTATACATTATCCAACTGGAAAACTTAATCACCTAAAAATTTACTGCACTTTTATATTTTGATGGATTCATGATCTCACTGATATGAATGACTTCCGCTACAAGAGGAGACATACTGCACCCTTACCTTCTCCTCCTGTGTCCTTCTGTAAATGCTCTCTGAGTGATCTCTCCAATGAGTTAGAAGCCTTCATCTGGTTCTTTTAGCTCTTTGTGGATACCTTCCTCATCACTGGGATGTTTGTCTCTTATCTTTTGTTCTCAATATCAGGGCAATCCACTTCCATTTCCATTCATAAAGGACTTGATTATGTAAATTTATGGGAACTCTTACTTCTACAGAGATCACCTAAGCACTTCAACACCTCGGTAACTTTGTGATCTTTAGGGTATGGACCCTCCCTCTCATCTAATCACCATGTAATCATCTAATACTATCCATCTTATCACCATCTAATACCAGTCTGTGTCTTTGTTCTTGAAATAACGATGAATTGGATTGGCTGGTTCTCCTAATTCTCCTGGTTCTCCAGGAGAGCTAGGAATTGCTTCCTGGGTCAGCCTGCTCATATTTTTTTAATTTTTTTTTTTAAAAAGCTCATTCACAAAGTGAAGGAGCTAAGTGAGATGAACAGAAATGAAAGTTCTCAAGCATTTACCTTTCCCTAAAATCCCAGAATGTAAGAATGGGAAGGGATCCAAGTACGATATTCTCTCATTTCATAGAGGAATATGAAGAGGTGGAGACATTTGCTCAAGACCCCTTAACAAGACAGCCAGGAGTAAAATGTAAGCATCTTGCCTCTCAGGAACTTTTCATTATGGCACGTTGTCCCCCTTTCCAGAGTAATCAAATGGCTTTAATCATCGAATTATAGAAAGGGATATTGGAGATCATCTCATCTAAATTCCTCATTTTACAGTTGGGCAAGTTGAGATGAGGGAATGTGTCTTTCCCAAAGACACTGGCTCTTTTAGTAACATTTCCCAATAATATATGTTTATGATTCTTGCAGTACACTGAAAAAGTTCCATATCATAAAATGACTAATATGTCTGTCCTTTCTCCACATAAGAACTAGCCAATGACTTGTTGAATGGAGGGAACATTATGTCAGAGGAGTGGCAACTCCAGAAGGATCTCCCATTCCAAGAAGACTGTGGGTATGGGTCTTCTAAAAGACAACTTAAGATTAAAGGGGCTATAAAGTAGTGAATTATTTTCATGGTCATGGCAACCCATGAAAAAGAAAAATACACAATGGATCTCCATCCTTTGTGGTCCCTTCTCACTTCTACTGAGATGATGGGAAAATAGAAGATACAAAGAGCCAGTTTTAGACCATCAATAAATGTGAATGTAACTGATGGTGATGTAAAAGTGAAACTCTTGTCTAACAGCCTGTGAGATGAGTGATTACTGGATGAGCGAACCTTATCCATCTTGGCATTTTCACAGTGAATGAAACCAGGAGATAAAAGTAAATTGCAGCTAATTCGATGGATGTTCACAGTTGCTCTTGGAGGGGAAACCCGGGTCCTCATTGCCTCTTGCCTGAACTATTGCAACAGAAGCTTGATTGGTCTCCCTGAGTGGGATGTTTCTTTACTTCAACCTCCAGTAAACACTATTGCTGGCAATTTTCCTCAAGTCCCAGGCTTACCATTCCATTGTAAACATCTCCAGTATCCAATATAAGCTCCTTTGTTTAGCATTTTTAAGTCCTTCATGACCTGACCCTGTGCTACCTTTCCATTCTATTTATTCCTTGCTTTTCCTTGTGCACTTACTCTGCAGCTGACCCATGCTAGCCTTCGTGTCCTTCCTCATGCCAGTTGTTCTCTTCTGACTTCTATTGCCTACAATCCCCAGCGCCTTCTCTAGGCTTAGCCTGCATGAACCCTGTCTGCACTTCCTGCCTCCCTAGGTAACAGAGGTACAGCACCCATGGGCCCCAGCGGGTCTCTCATCATGTGCAGGACTCGCCACAGGAACGTCACAAGGAGCAAACAACAATGTTTCAGAATGTTCTTTGGGACCCCAACAAGAGGAGCTGTGGGGGAGTTTGCTCTGGTTCTCTCTCACAGAATCAGCCTAAGAATGCATGTTAAGGTACCCAGAGGCTCTGGTGGGATCTCTGTTGTTTACTACTGTCTTGATCCCTCATGGATCCCTCACTGCTAAGTGCCAGTTATGAGGCCCCACTTCTTTTTGACTGCAACATCAATCAATTTTTACAAAGAAATATTTACTTCAAAAGCTTAGCAAAAAAAAAAAAAAAAATACAAATACTTCCCGCCACCTTGTTCTTCAGAGACACGCTCTTTCTTCCCCTACATTGTTCTCTGGGGACAGTAACTCACTCTTAACCCAGTTCCTATGTAAAACCGATCCCACCAAATTCACCCTCCCATGAAGCTGAACTGATAGAGTCTTTGTCTAAGTTGTCAGTGGCCTGGGGTCCTAACGGTTCCCAAGAATACTCATGGCTCCCTGAGGAACTGATACTGCATTGTCTGCAACCTAGACTTTGGAATTCTGGGATGCTGAGAATCTTCCTGGATCCTCCGGACTCATGAGGTCCCAGGCCCCCCTCCCTTTACCTAAAAATTAGAAAAGAACAAATGCAACAGTCAAGAAGCTCTCAGGGGAGAGGGCCCCACAACAGAAGAGCTTTCTCTTTTCTCTGAAAGGAAGGGAGGTGTCTGCCGTGGCTAGTATTTCTGGCCACCGGTGGGGCCATCTTTTGGGTCTTCCAACTTGGGACCTGCTACTACCCTGAACCCTGGGACCATACAGAAGGGTTTCACTCCAGGATCATCTACCCTGCTTGGTGCATTTTGAAACTATCTGCATTTATGTGGATTATAGCTATCACCATTTCCCTGATTAGAAGTTAAAATGTCTTCATGTCATTGGGAAAACCCTTTCAAGCTCACACACTCCCTGAAATGTCTCAATGACTTAGCCCATCTCGGTTTCATCTTCCTCAAACATAGATGAGAGCAGCAGGGGGATCTCTAAAGTCCCTTCAAGAGCTAAACTTAAAATTCTTATACATGGTTTTCTTATTTTTTTAGAGGGGGGGCAACGGGCCTAGAAGAGCTAGCTGAGCTGAGGGCTTGTCAGGGGCACAATTGAGACTCCCATCCAATTTCCCGACTCGGTCACTGAGCTTCTCCATGAGTCACTGGGGCTTTCTGATCCTTCCTGAGTCTCCCACCCCTGCTATGTGCTGTTTAAATGCTCTGTGCCAACAGCCAGCCTTTCACCCAGAGAGGTCAGCCTGGGAGCTCAGACCCTGCCTCCCACATCCAAAAGAATTAGCTAAGGAGAACAATCACGAAGCCACTCAACTTGTCCACAAGCGACCATCTGCAGGCCTGGGACCAATGCCAGGCTGTCACAGGACCTGGAGATGCTGCTAGTTGGGCTAGGAGTCAGTCCGGGGTCTGGGAGTGTTCTGGGATCTTCTCCCTGGGCAGCCTTAGCCGAGACATCCACCTTCTCCAGCCAAAAGGCTCCCCCTCCGCCTGACAGCTCTGTGGGGCTCTTCCTGGGGCGCTCTTATTGCCCACCCTTCTCCTCCATCCCCTTCCAGTGGCTACACAAAGGATGAATATCATGTGATATTTCTGTGCCTTAAAGAAATGATGAACACAAAAATTCAGAGAAAGGGAAGCACGTGATTTATCACAGCCTGAAATAAGCAGAACCAGGGAAACAATCCATCCCATGCCTAAAACAGTGTAACTGGAAAGAACAAAAAAAGGGAAACGGTAATTTTAATGAACAAACTTAGCCCTGAAGATTCAGAGATTACGAAAACAAACCTCCCTTCCTTCCTCACAGACATGGGAAGATTGGAGGGCTCTCATTATCAGAGTTGGTTGATAGGTGGTTTAGTTTTGCTGGGCTACTTTTTATTTTTGTTTTCTTCTTTATTTGTTATAAGGGATGCTTTCTGGGGAAGGAAGGAAGGAGGAATATATCTGAAGAAGAGAGAGATTTAAAAATACCAATAACAATCTCAAAGTTTTGAAAAACTATATATATATATAGCAAGACTAGACCCCATGTGTGCCGTGAGACCCATATCCATATGGCAAGGAGAGAGCTGTTGTTGCATGGCAGAACAGACATCTCTAGCCATTTCTACCTTGCCCTGCCCCTTCTCCAAAGGAGATTTTCATTTTCCTGCCTAGAAGGGAAGCAGGAAGTTGGGCCAGAGGTCACTCTGCTCTACTCAGAAAGTGGGGGCATAAGATTAGGGGTCTGTCTGTCCACTCCCTTAAATGCTGTTATCCTAGGGAATAGCAAGATCGGGTCCCATCTAATTTCTAATTGCTTTGTCATTTGGGGGGAAAAGTGGGCCCTGGGCTTTTTATCCAAAACCTGACCCGTCTCCCACCAAATGCCAGTTTTGCAATAAATACGCATAACAAATAACAAAGAAACCCATTTATCCAAACCACAGCAAAACAGAAATCAGAAAAAACATATTATTTAGGAGAATATATAATGGACAATATAGAACGAACAATCCCTCCCATTGGGAATTTGAAAACTCAGCTCAACCAAGAGAGATGCTCTCGATCTCACTCAAAGTCTCTAGTGTGCAAGATGGGGCGAGGGACATTGCAGAGACTGCTAGCTCTTCCCCTTCCTTCGGCAGCTTGGAGTGGGACAGTCTTTTCCACAGGAAGGAAAGAGTCCCCTGGCAATGGGCCTTGGGACAGGAGGTACACAACTGTGAAACACTGTGATCCCATGGTATGTTTCCAGCACCTCAGCTGCCCACCTCAGGCCAGAGGGAAGCACTGGACCCCACGAGGAAGTCCATAAGCTCGAGGGAGCAGAGCTTAACCGCACGCTCACCAGGCCAACATGAACCGGGATCCATAGATCCATTTTTATATGATGTCACAGAGCAATCGTTCCCAATCACATCCTGAGCTTTTCCTTTTCTTCCCCCAACCTCCCCCACCTCTTCTCTCTCTCTGTAGGACTCAAAAATGATCGATTCCAACACACAGCATTTGCAGGGTCCCTCTGTCCCGCCCCGATGGGGATCTCTGTCACATCTGTTTCCCGGACCATCACAAATCACCTACATTTCCTCCATCCCCATCCGATGGCCGCTGCCCTCTCCTCCGCTCTCATTTTCCCAGAGTTGGGCCTTCATAGCTATTGCTTTTTTTTTACCAAATTACCGGCGTGCTGATAATAACCCTTCCCCAGCGCTTTTCATCTTCAAAGTCATCTCGAGGCATTAAAGTCCATCTGTCTGTTCCGTGATTTTCAACTCTGAATAAAAACAAGTTTTCGTCATGAGCTTCAAAGGCGGCACTCGGCTCATTCACTTCCTGGGGGTTGTGTCGGTTCCTCCGGACATATGTCTAAACTAAGAACCCCAAGAGTTGGAAGGTTCTTCAAAAATGTGGGAGCACCGGTGGGATTTCCCTCAAGCTATCTCTGCAGACCCAGGATAATGTAATTGTTGGGGCTGCTGGGAGGAGGGGGCTTCATCTTGCCGTGAGCTGATAATTACTGAATATTTCTACCGTCTTCCAGGGAAATCTTTCTTCTGTACGAGTTCCCAGGGGGTCTTGAAGATTATGCAAGTAGAATCAGTCTTAGTACTCTGACCAACCTGGAGACCCTGCAACCAGTAGTGTTTCTGTTATTGAAGGGCCTGACTTGCAATCCAGGGCAGGAAATTGATTTTTTCAATCTCTGCGACTCATGAAAATGAGCTATTAATGCGCCGAGAGATTACAGTCTCTACTGGTGAAGCGAACACTCAGAACAGGGAACTAGGAAACCTCAAAGCATTTGTCAAATCAATTTAACAAATATTTCTGGGAGGAAGCATGGGGCAGTGAGAGCTGGTCTCAGAGCCAGGATGTGTTGGGGTTCAGGGTTCACTGCTGATACTTGTGAGTTGTGTGATATTACCTAAGTGCCTTAACTTCTAAGTGCTTTAGGAAACTAAGAACCCCCCATGCTCTCTAGTTCTTGTTTATTCATAAATTCTTCTCCTATCCATAAATCGGGTAAATAATGTGTTCCATGTTCTCCTAATTAGACTTATGTCTAAGTCATGTATACATTTTGAGAAGATACATGTAGAGGAGAAGGTATTATCCACCGGGGTTTTTTTGGAGGGGGGAAGGGGAATACAAAAGGCCTCCCGCAGAAGGTTGTCCCTGAACTGAATCTTGAAGAAAGCCAGGGATTCCAAGAGGTAAAAGGGAAGAGGGAAAGCTTTGTAGGCAGGGCAGGCAGTCAGTGCAAAGATATAGAAAGCAGACATGTGCAAGGTCATTCAGTACTAAGGTCATAGAACTGTCCAAAAATAGGTCTCCTTATGCATGTTCAATTGAGGCTGATAAAAAGTACTGAAATTGAATAATGGTAATAATTCATAATTATATTTAATAATTATTATTAATAATTATAATTCTAGGTTTATAAAGCACTTTCCTCATAATGACTCTCTGATGCAGTTGAAGGTTGTGCAAGATAGTAAACACAAGGATTGGACCAGCGAGTGTTAAGGAATATGTTTGATCTTTGACCTAGCCAAGTTGGGTCTGGATCCCAAAGAGATCAAAGAAAGGGAAAAGGACCCACATGTGCAAATATTGTTTGTGGTGACAAGGAATTGGAAACGGTGGATGCCCATCAGTTATGGAATTGCTGAATGCAGGTCATGGGATGTCATGGTTCTATAAGAAATGGTGAAAATGCTGATTTCAGAAAGGCCTGGAGAGACTTACATGAACTGATGCTGAGGGAAGCAGGAGATCATTGTACGCAGTAACAGCAACATTGTTCAATGATCAATTTTGATAAACTTAGTTCTTTCTCAGCAAAACAAAAATCCAAGAAAACCCCAAAAGACTCATGATATAAAATGCTATCCACATCCAAAGAAAGAATTATGGAACCTGACCACAAATGAAAACGTACCATTTTCACTTTTTTATTCTTTGTTTTTTTCTTTCTTGTGGTTTTTCCCTTTTCTTCTGATTTTTCTTTCACAACATGATTAATGTAGAAATATGTTTAATATATTTGTATATGTATAACCTATATTACATTACTTGCCATCTTAGGAAAAGGGGAGGGGAGAAAAAAGAGAGAAAATGGAAATCAAAATCTTATGAAACTAAATGTTGAGAACTATATTTGTAATTGGAAAAAATTAAATGTTAAATGGAAAAACAACAAAAACAACAAAAAAAGACCAAAATCATTTTAACTTTTTTTTAAAAGGCAGTAACTTTGGATAGGTAGAAAAGGACCAGATTTCAGAGGACCTTGAATGCTAGACCTAAATGTTTAGCTATTATCCCAAAAGCAATACAAACCCATTTTAAACTTTGAAGCAATGAAGAAATCTTGAAAAGCAAATTACAAATCCCTTGTCAAATTCTCAGCCAGACACTTTTTTCTTACTCATTTGCTTGTACACACATGCTATTGAACAAAGCTGGAGAAAATCACAAAATCATACCAACTAGGTCCACTATAAAATTGTGCTATATTGCTCATTTGGGCCCTTATCGCTCTCAGGTAATCTCTCTATACCTCCCTGATTCGCCATTATTCTGCTCACCACAGTCATTCTTCCAAACGTTCATCACTCTTCTACCTTATAAATGTCAGAACCACTTGACCACTTCTAAGCCACAGAGAATTCCAACCCTTCTGTACCCTCTGAGAATATGTTCAACTTTTGATTATTTTCCCCTTATCCCAGTCCATTATATGTTTATATGGTGGGCATAACATGTTGGGATTGTGTCAAAACTTCCCCAATGTCTGGTTGGTAAAGGGTATCCCCGAAGTCTTAATGTCATTTTAAGTTTAATAAGTGTAATAAAGTTTAAACTGAACTAAGATTTTGGGGACCCCTACATTTCTCTAAGCTTGCTTTTCCTCATGCTCCCGAGGGAGAGGACCTGCTTTGACCTTTTATTTTTTCATGTTTAAGGAAGATGCATTAAGTTTCTGTTCATCCAGAAGAGAAGAGCCCAGCACTGTGATAACAGCTGAAGAGAACCTGGTTAATCACAGCAAAGGGAGGGTGCTTCCCAGTTTGCAAAGTTCTCCAGTGCTGTGAGACAGAGTCTGGAGGAATTATTATTCCCATTTCATAAGAGGCTGAGCAACATGAAGTGACCCTCCTGCTGTCGCACGCGGCTGCTTAAAGTCGTGCATCTCCACAGAGAACAATGAGGGTGCTCTCGGCGGCAGCTGTCCACCCACGATGGCTTGCACGGAACTGGTGGGTGGGCGCAAACACGCTCACGTCTCAAGAAAACTAACTGCAGCAATTTCAGAGAAACTGAAGCACTCCAACTCCTACTAATGGAAAGCCCTAAAGTAGAACTGGAGATTGGATTTCTTCACTCACCAATACTAACCGAAAAAAAATCCCAGCATTAAAAGGCACTTCAGAACCCATCAAGGACAACAGACCTTCTGTACAATAACGAACCCCAAGCTAACTCATCCTGGTGACCTCCTGAGACATCCCATTTCTCTTTTGTATAGCACCAATTATTAGGAAATTTTTATGATAGGAAACCTAAGTCTGTCTCTCAGTAACTTCCACTCATCACCCTTAGCCCTCTGGGATCAAGCAGAAAAAATCAAATCCAGCCTCCACTTGGCAGCTTTTCAACTGTCTAAGGTAGCTCTCGTGCCTTCTCCCCTTCCCTGGCCCACGGCTCCCACCCCTGGCTTCCAGTCTCTGGGCTAAACAATCCAGATTCTTTTGAATGAGCCCCAGATGGAATAAATTAGAATCCACATGGGAGTGGAAAACTGGCTGCCTTAGGAGACGTATTTGGATTCAAAGCCCACTTCCTGATACTTATCTACCTGTGTGAACTTCATTAAGTCTTTTAAGTTCTCAGGTCCAGTTTTTTCATTTGTTAAATGAGTTTAGACTAAGTAGCCTTTAAGGTCCTTCTAATTCTAAATCTATAATTAAATGATCCTCCCCAACTTGGACGCCCTTTATGTGCTTTCTGGCTTATTTGTGATGAAGAAAATCAGATAAGTACATATGCCCAAACACACGGACTGTCTGACAACATGGCCTGTTCTCATAGCCCCCTGACCTCAGAGAGGAGCCATGTTACATTATCTGCCCCCCGGGATCTTCATTGTCCCCCCCATCGCTTAGGAATCGGCTTCCTTTTAAGGATTTTTTCATCACCATCTTTGTAGCCAGTGCAGATAATTGTTCTCCTTGTTCTGCTTATTTTGCCCACATCTCCCCAAGGATTTTTGAGATCCTTATGTAACTCTGCTTCTGGGCTATTCTTTGAAGGGCTCTCACTACCTTGAGTCCCAGGACTATTCTCTGAGGGCTCACTTCTAAAACTGGCGTTCACAAGCCCCTGAAGCCAGGCTTCCCATGTGGAGTCAGCCATGTCAGGGCTCCCCGACACTGGCCCCTAAAAGGCAAGAGAATCAGGCTTCCCATCTGGTGTTTTAAGGACTTGGCGTCACTGTCCTGTGTATACCAAAAGGTTATTGTCCCTTGTTCTCAAAGGGAATCAGAATGACGTCTCGATGTCAGAGTTAAGTCACATTGTGTCCACCTGGGACTGGTCAGACCCACATGAGCTTGGGCCATTCTGCCACAGACAACGGGCACAAATAGTCCGCAGGAAGATTGGGCTGGATTCTGAGTTTGCACATTCCATGTTTTTGCACCTACTTTAATTCTGGTTTGCTCATAGAACATAAAACCTTCTTTGAGAAGGGCACGCCATGCTGGGTGGTCCTGTGCCAGTGTCTCCCGTGCCATGCAATCAATCCTCAACTTCCTTGAGTGTCCCTGAGTCATTTTTTCTGATCTCCAGGTGAGCACTGGCCCAGGTAGATGATCTTCATCTAGTTGTAGGGTCAACTTATTAAGGAAAATCTTGCTAGCAAGCACTAAGAGAATGACCTTCCTGTGATTGTCACAGGACAACCTATTCTCTTTACCTTTATAGAAGCGGACAACAGAGGCATCCTTGTACTCCTGGGGCATAACTCTTCTTGACATATAATCTGAAAAATTTCAGTCAGCTTTTGTATGAGCAACGGACCCTCCCACCATTAAATCTCAGCTGGAATGGAATCAGCACCCGTGCTCTGCCACACAAAAGAAGCCTAATGACACTCAAAAATCTCTTCTTCAGAAGGAACTTCAGCTAGGGAGTGATTGATTTCAACCTCAGGTAAATGATCAATGGCTTCAGCATTGATTGATGGTGGTCCATTGAAAACATTATGGGAGTACTCAGCCTCTCTCTCTAGGATCTTGTCCTTATCACTAATCAATGTGACTCCAACAAGATGAATGAGAAGTACATGGGTCTTTGGCCCATACATAGCCTTCAGAGTATTATAAAAGCACTTTGGACTGTTACTTTCAGCATAAAACTGAATTTCATCTGCCTTCTTACTGAGTCAATAATCCTTATATTTCACTTGTACTTTACTTTTGGTGGAATTAAGTGCTGACTTCTTAGAGACGGCCAAATGATCCTAATGGTACTCCCTGCGGAATTCTCATTTTTCACTTAGTAGCTTCTGAATTTCCCCATCACTTTTGGCAAGCCAGTCTTCATGTTTGCAAGTGTTCTGACCCAGACAAGCAAATGCAGTGCCATTCACCAAGTCTCTAAAAGCTTTCCACTCCTTTTCTGCTCCACTGTAGCTAGCCATGTGCTGGCTCAACTTTCCTTTCAGGTTAGCAACAAACTGTTTTTGTGCAAAGCTCTCTAATCTGACTATTAGAATGCTGGATGAATAATAGGGATAAGTCTATGGCCTGATGACTGTAACTGATTCAAAAGAATATTTGACAGGTGACATTCACAGCCCTGGAATATCACCCTAGTTTAAGTACAGAAATTGCAATTATAAAAAAGAAGGGTTTTGGGAAATGGATTTAATTGTTCTGTTTTTATAGCCATGCTGCTAATAGGAGGACAGCTATTCCTATTTGGATTTTTTCAGGTAAGAAGAATGAAAATCAGAGAGAGAAAGGGGTTGGCCAAAGTCACATAATAAGTAACTAATGGGAAGAGACAGGAGTCAAACTCACATCTTCTAGGGTTCCTACTGTCTTGTGAAGACAAAGCTTCCCTCTTTCCTCTCACCTTCCTTCTCCAAATCTCTAAGTGTAGAAAATCAGCAAGGTCTGATGGCCATCTAGACAATTTTGTATCAGTGCACCTGGCCTGGTGAGGATCAGCTGTCATCTACCCTGCTATCCACAGAAAGAGAAGAAAATTCCTTTAAGAAGGAAATTTCAGATTCGTTTGTGGAATAAGAGCTAAAGGGGAAGGAGAGGAATGTCTCTCTATTGTTCATGAGCCAGATGACTTGTAATGCATAGGAAATATAATCGAGTACACTTTTCAGCCTCAGGTTCAGAACTCTGATTTTGGCCAAGGGATTGCCTGCTGACAAAACGCTTCAGTTGTTATGCTTTGACAAGTACAACCCAGGGATTTAATTTTACATTGACATGCTTTGATGAGTCCAATGCTGTACTATCCATGCATGGAGGAGGGTCCTTGTAGGGCTTAAAAATAAAAAAGATCTGATTGAATCTGAGGGATGAGGAGACTAGGAAGACCTAAGGAAAATCACAAATCCTAGCTAGGGAAGGGAACAGTTTAAAATCTAAAAGTTTGTTTATTTCAGAAGTCAGATTCACTGCACACAGAATTTTATATTCACTCCATCCCTAATTTTTCATGACAATAAACCTATAGATTATACCTAAGTAGAAGAGTACTCCTCCCCAAAGTTCTGTAAAGATTACCCCCTGATTTTCTGGTTTATGTTCTATGTTCATCAGAATTCCGAGGGATTCTGGAATTTGTGTACCAACGGAACAAAAGTCATTTCAATCAGTAGCTTGTGGTAATGGAAAGAACCTTGGACCTGGAGCCAGAAGATTTCAAGTCCCTTTTCTGATAGTTATTGGCATCTGACTCACTTAGCCTTCCCTCATCTGTAAAATGGGGGAAAAAGCACTTGTACCACATGTGACACAAAGTTGTGAGAAGTGTTTTCTAAACCTTAGAGAGCTATGGAAATGGGATTTGTAATGCAGATTTTTATCTGAATAAACCAGACCAAAATGACATCACACAACTATAGCTGAAGAATGCTAAACAATGTTTGTAACCCTAGGAAGTCAGCTTAGTGAGAAATGCCTACAGTCTGAGACATCTCTCAGGGAACCCTTTGTAAGTCAACAATCCTTCACAGCCCCATGTAGCTGGAAAAGCAGAAGCCTTGGGTTTAAATTCGGTCTCTGGTGTTTATCACATGACCTGGGTCAAATCACTTAGGTTCCCAATTTCTTAAAATTAATTTATGAAAAATAAAGATTGATAGCCTTTTAGGTCCCTTCCAGCTCTCAATAGAAGATGCTATGATCCAAGGCCCATAATTCCCTTGAAATATAAGTCCAGGCTTTCCAGGTGTTCGAAGAAATCTTCTTACTAAGTTTCCCTGAGGGGCAGTAAATTTTCCTCAATTTAGTCATCACCAGCAAAGTCTTCCTCACCAGGTGAATCCTTCACCTAGAGGATGGTATCTACCTGAGCCACTGTGACTTCAGAAAGGGCTGAGGAATAGTCAATGTAGTATTTGCTACTGGAGAAATCCCAGGAGCAGAACAGAACTAAACACATTTATTTGTCAATCTGACCCAGACTTTGACACTGTTGGTCCTGAGGGCTGGTGGCAGTTTATGGCAACATGGCAATATTAGGCTGCCAAAAGAAGTTCATTAGTGTTGTACATCAGTTCCATGATGACTTTAGTATTGTACATCAGTTCCATGATGGCTCTAGTACCACATGTCAGTTCCATGATGGCTCTAGCACTGTACATCAGTTCCATGATAGCTCTAGTACTTGTACATCAGTTCTGTGATGGCTCTAGCACTTGTACATCAGTTCCGTGATGACTTTAGTATTGTACGTCAGTTCCGTGATGGCTCTAGTACTTGTACATCAGTTCCGTGATGGCTCTAGCACTTGTACATCAGTTCCGTGATGGCTCTAGCACTTGTACATCAGTTCCGTGATGACTTTAGTATTGTACGTCAGTTCCGTGATGGCTCTAGTACTTGTACGTTGGTTCTGTGATGGCTCTAGTACTTGTACATCAGTTCCGTGATGGCTCTAGTACTTGTTCATTGGTTCTGTGATGGCTCTAGTACTTGTATGTCAGTTCTGTGATGGCTCTAGCACTGCACATCAGTTCCGTGATGGCTCTAGTACTTGTACATCAGTTCTGTGATGGCTCTAGCACTGTGTGTCGGTTCCATGATGGTTCTAGCACTGTACATCGGCTCCATGATAGCATGTTTGTACAGGTTCTGGATAATGGACAATGCTGTCAAATTTCCCCTGTCACCACTGAAATGAAGCAGAACTATGTGTTTGCTCCTGTGCCTTTGCAGCATTGTGTGAGATTCCTTCCGGAAGGATAAAAACGGCATCAAGGTCAGCTACAACTACTGAGGATAAATTAATAGGAAAAGTCTACAAGCCAAGGTGACAGTGGAGGGCAAGTTAGTGCAGGACGTGTTGTTTGCAGCTTATTGCACACTCAGCCTCTGAGGCTGAGCTAATATGTTGGCCTCACAATTAGCAACAAAAAATAGAGCCTCTCCATTGGCCCGTACCCCACTATTCCTACTTGAAACCATTAGTTTCAGCAAATGGAGAGATTTAGAATGTCATGGATGAGTTCCCTTACCTCGGCGGTGTACTTCCAGGGACGTCCACATAGAGGATGAGGTTTATACACTCATCCCCAGAACTTGCTCGGTGTTTGGAAGGCTCCAAAAGGGTGGAAGAGAAAAGGAGCTTCAGGAGATTTGGGATTCAGGTCCTTTCTCTGACACATTCTGGCCACAGGAAGGTCATTTGACTATCTCCTTCACTACTAAAAAGACAAACTATAGACAAGATGATGATTTGCACAGTAGGTATCTAACTGACCAAGTGAAAGGAATTTCCCTCTTTGCTCCCTTTCCCATATTGTATAAACTCCTAAGTGTCTTCCTGTCCTGACATCCCTAATGTCCCTTCCAGCTGTGGAATTCTTTATTTGAAGTTCTGAAGTCATTTCTAAGTACTTACGTTTTATGGCTCTACATAGAGGACTATTATCTTGACCAAAATGGGATAAAGCTGCCAAAGGAAAAATAAATGGGTGAGGTTTAGGGAACCACAGTTATCCCTTCTGCATCACAACTTTCTCCATTATGGTTTCAGGATATCACAGGTCCTCATAGGAAACCCAGTGGGAATCTGGGGGCGTTTGTGGAAGCTGCAGACGACTTAGGCACTAAGAAATATGGAGCACAGATGTAAAATATCAACCTACTTTATCCTTTCATAACCATAATGATGCAGACTTCTTCTCTGGTATAAAAGGAGGGTCAAAAAAATTTACACAGGTTTTCCAGATGGTGGAGGATGCTGCTCCCCTAACCCCATGGTGGGGAAGAGAGAACCGGGATAGGTGCAGCAAGCCCACTTCCCCCCATCCCTCCATCCCAGAGGAAGGGCCTCCACAGCCTCACTGGTGGAATGGCAAGGAGGGAAGGGGGAGGAAGGCGACTCATAACTGTGCCATGAGGAAGCCAGCAGGACATCCATAAATTGAAGCTACCAGAAGGAAGAGAACGCTGAACGCGCACATGGGTCCTGCCACTGGTCCCCAGAGCCGGGCACTGTGAAGGAGGCTGCCACAGGTCACCAGCCGCTCTTTCCTACCTGGGACTTGGGCCACAAGCCCAGTCACAGCCACAGCCACAAACAACTCCCATTTACCACTGAATTTCCTTTGCTCATATCACGCTAAACGAATCCCAAACCTAAGGGAAGAGAACAGAGAACACCATAAAGGGGCTAACGGCAGCCAGGCTGTAGCCTCTGGCAAGACTGGATTGATGAGGGATCCCAAGACAGTCTACCATAGGAGCCTCATTATCCCTTTCAGCTTTACCCAGAGCAACAATTGCACTAACTACAGGCTCCTAGGATGGACAGTGGGAGGGAATGAGGGGAGGCTCCTGAGCCCTATGGAGCTGTCCATCAAAGCCTGGTGCTGGAGGTGGGGGAGAAGAGGGAGGTGACCAGCCTTCTCTGCCCCAGCTGCCCCGAATATACAGACTCTGGTTTCACAACTGCCATGGTCACGCTCTCCCTTCAAATGCTAGGATGGTCAGCTCAAGCCTTTCTCTCTAAATGGCCTAAAAGGTCCCAGCTTCAAACCAGAATTCACTCTGAAATTTGTTATCTCATCATTTCTGTGACATAATTTTATTTTATTTATTTTTCTTGTTATAGCTATGTGCCTTTTTTTAATTGTAGCTTTTTATTTACAATATATGCTTGGGTAATTTTTCAGCATCGACAGTTGCAAAACCTTTTGTTCCAATTTTTCCCCTCCTTCTCCCCACCCCCTCCCCCCGATGGCAGGTTGACCAATACATGTTAAATATGATAAAGTATAAATTAAATACAATATTAGTACACATGTCCAAGCAGTTATTTTCCTGTTCAAAAGGAATTGGACTTTGAAATAGTGTATAATTAACCTGCAAAGGAAATAAAAAATGCAGGCAGACAAAAATAGAGGGATTGGGAATTCGAAGTAATGGTTCTTAGTCATCTCCCAGAGTTCTTTCTCTGGGTGTAGCTGATTCAGTTCATTTCTGCTCTGTTAGAACTGATTTGGTTGATCTCATTGCTGAGGATGACCAGGTCCGTCAGAACTGATCATCATACAGTATTGTTGTTGAAGTATATAATGATCTCCTGGTCCTGCTCGTTTCACTCAGCATCAGTTCGTGTAAGTCTCTCCAGGACTTTTTGAAATCGTCCTGTTGGTCATTTCTTACAGAACAGTAATATTCCATAATATTCATATACCACAATTTATTCAGCCATTCTCCATGGGCATCCACTCAGTTTCCAGTTTCTGGCCACTACAAAGAGGGCTGCCACAAACATTCGTGCCCATACAGGTCCCTTTCCCTTCTTTATGATCTCTCTGGGATATAAGCCCAGTAGTAATAACACTGCTGGATCAAAGGGTATGCACAGTTTGATAACTTTTTGAGCATAGTTCCAAATTGCTCTCTAGAAAGGCTGGATATATTCACAATTCCACCAATAATGCATCAGTCTCCCAGTTTTCCCAGATCCCCTCCAACATTCCACATTATCTTTCCCTGTCATTCTAGCCAGTCTGACAGGTGTGTAGTGGGATCTCAGAGTTGTCTTTTTCTCTGATTAATAATGACATGGAGCATCTTTTCATATGGCTAGAAATAGTTTCAATTTCTTCTTCTGAGAATTGTCTTTAACAGTCATTCTTGAGAACAAGACAGAGAAATATAGGCTAGAGCTAGTAAGCGAGGAGAATTCAGATGATTCAAAATGGAGACATGATAGCTTGCCAGGGCTTCCTTCCACACTGAAAGGACCCGGATTCCCTTAGGGCTAGTGCCTTCCCTTTGAGATTACCCTGGAGTTCTCTGGTACAGGTAGCTCCCTCCTGTATTGTTACCTGATACAATCTGCAGGTGAGTTTGAGGCTATCTTGTTTTAGCGGGATGGTCACAGCCACCAGCTGATTTACTAATGCTCATAATTAGTGCCTCACATTTAGGGTCCTTTCCCATAAAAGGTCCCCCTTTCCCCTTATCAATGGGGAGTCCCTTAGGAACTTTGCCAACTTTATAGCAGCATAATGAAGCTTTGCACCTTGACCTGGAGATGGTTTGAGACTGTGAACTCATTCCAAAGAAGTCCCCACCTTGTTGAACCTCATCAATTAATATTATTGATTATAAATTGATTATACATAGTCACCTACATGGTTTTCCCCCATTAGACTGTAAACTCCTTGAAAATAGGAACTTTCTTTTGTCTTACTTTCCATCTCTAGGCTTAGCACAATGACTGCACCTAATGGGTGTTCAATAAATACTTCCTGACTTTATTTGAGTTGACCAGTGTAAATTAAGGGCTATTCTACCCATTAAGAGAACCACACATGCAGCTTTCCTTCTGAACCTCCCCCCCCCCAAAAAAAAATCATGTTCCCACGCCAGAGATATTTCTGGGAGATAAGTAAAATTTTAATCAGAAACCCCTCTTGGGGCCTGGAAAAAAGAGCACCCAGCCTTGTAGCACCCCTAGGGCTTGCTTTCTTCTCCCCCAACCCTGCCTTACTCCTTTCAATGATTTAGATGGTAGACTCTCTCAGAAATATCTATCTATGTTGTCAAAAACTATATTTACACTTTTAAACCACCTATGTGAACAAACCTATTTTACATGCGGGAGACAGTCCACTGGAATATTGTCATAAATATTGCTCACTTATTTTTGCAATAAGTTGCTTTTTGATTTTTAGAAATGCTTTGGATTTTTTTTTTTACCTTAGTTTTGAGGTCTTGTGGTATTTTGCCTCAAGGGAAGTCCTTTTTTGTTTTTAAATGACAACGCTTATGTAGGATTTTCAATGTGAATAGCCCGAGGCAAAAACTTTCAGTACTAAGTGATTCCATAGCCTAAGGCTTTGGATTCTAAGAGGCTGATTGTTTTAGGTAACAAAGTTTTTTGGTTTGTTAAAAAACATTTTTTCTGAACTTAAGTTTTTAACCTAGAATGGTTTTGATTTATTTTTAATTTATCGTGATCACAAATGAAATTTGTATATTAATATAAAACCTATTTCTTATTTCTCAGCATCTTTAGAAAGCTTGCTTTACTGAATAGATAAGAATGATTTATAATTAGCACATCATTTCTTTATATTAGATATAATATGTATTTGTATGAGAAGAGGAAGAACAAGAAGAGGGGAAAGAATGTATAGCAAAAAATAAAATAAACTAGACTTAGAATCAGGGGGTTTAAATTGAAAACATAGCGCTAGTACCTACTTAGTGCATCACTCCATTTCTCAGATTCTTTGGTAAAAAAAAAAAAAGGATGCTTCAAAATAAGCACTTTGAATGCCAGTCATAGGTCCTCATATGGGATAAAGTTTATGGTACTGGACATTTGCTCTTTTATGCCCTTTCTATCATGTGCCTCCATAAGCATATGAACACAATTATGTTTATTACAGTTAAGTTTAACAAGTATTCACTACATGCCAAGCACTTTATCTAGTACTAGAGATACAGAGAAAGGCAAAAGGCCGTCCTTTAATGGAAGAGACATTTGCATCCAGTTTTCACTTAGAATCTAAAGGGCACATTATGAATATTCTAAAGATGTCTGCACATACTCTGGACCAGAATTCAAAGAAAGGAAGCAGAGGTTCTGGCTCTGTTTCTCAGAGAGCTTGAGTCTGCTGGAAATAAGGAAGGCACCTTATTTTCAATGGATCTTGTTGATGCTGCAGTCACAGGAGAGCATATCATTCAATCTAATCTCACTAATGTAGAAAAACTTGGGGAAGGACCGATCTTTATTATTGGCATTCAAATTATAGAATTTTTTTTCCTTTGGAAAACAAGTCTTTATCTCTTAGGTATAGCATATCTTTATATATATATATATATCGACTAAAATTAGCTAACGGTGTTGCCTGGTATGAGTTCCAGGGGAGCTTACTTCAATGAACAGGTAATTAGTCCTAGACATATAGCCCATTACCGTTTCCCTAATCTGGCTTGTATTAAAACTGGAATGTTGTGTACAATCAATGAACTGATACATGTATTTTCTTAGTTTATTTTTTTTTCCATTTCAAAAGAATAATGACCTAGTGGTTCTGTTTGCCACGGTGGGAAACAACTTCAGTCAGGAAGGGTCTCTGAAACAAATGAAGGTATATGATTGGGTCTGTAACCATTCCTTCATCCAGACCTTCCATCTCTCAATTATCTAGAGGTCTGGCCAAGAGTGAAATGGCCAGTAAAAGCAGGAACTGGTACAGGTACAGGTACTGCCTTGAAGTGCATAACATTTGACTGTGTTTATCAATCAGTGAATTCAATTGAACATTGCCATTAGCTCTGATGATGATAAGCAGCCAGATCTTATCCCCAGTCAGGCATCTGTGAGACTAAAAGTCTTAGTTCATTTTCATAGATGCCCTGGGTCAACCCATGCAAGAACGAGTTATCAGTCACTATTTCAGTTGCTCAGCATCAAATCTGTTTTGCTTGGAAATATATTCCCTTTCCTACATAATTTTCTTGCTGTCTTTACACAAGTTCTTTCCTTCCAGCCCATACATTGGAAGTATAGTCAAATTCATCTACATTTACTAGGATCCATCCCACAAAAATGCACCAAAAATAGGTCCCACAGCAAATTTCTATTACCATGTCCTTTCCCTGAAGACTCACACAAAGTAAAAAAGCACATTTATAAAGCAACACTTCAGCAAACTGCAATGTGCATCGGTACACATGAACTCTCCTTATGATTTTGTTGAAAATTTCTTCTATATGAAATGTTTTAAAAGAAGAAGAAAAATCTTTGGCCCTTTTTAAGAAGAAATGTTGTACTGGGATTGTGAAAATTATCAGCACCCTGTTTCAGCAAGGGAAGCTTTTTATGGAAATTAAGCATTGATAAAGAAGCAATGGAAGTGAGTTGGACTGAGTGAGTTAAAAGCTGGTTGCCAAGGAAACCTTTTTTTTATTATTCAAAGGAGGCTCTGGAAGAATTTGATGCAGCCCCAAGTAGTTCAGGTTTTTCTTCTGTGCTTTTTCACTAGGATTGGAACAACTGAGGAAACTGAGGAAAGCTGGATGGGACACAGAGCAGAGTTTAGTGGGGAGAGCACCAGTTTTGGAGGGAGAGGATGTGGTTTGAGGGAGAAATCTGACCGTTTGGGAGCCTCCGTCTCCTGTGAAATATCCAAACCCACCTCCCAGGAGTCCATTAGACCAAAGATAAAAGGCACTCGGCCCCCTTTGGAAGCACGAAGGCCGCTTTAAGACCCAAGCCTAACTAGGAGTCAGACAAAACCCACCTTCTCCATGAAGGTGGCTGGAGGATGCTGGTTGTGTTGGGTCCAGCTCCCCATGATGTCGGGGACCAAAGCATCAACATTGTCCGTGGGACTTTCTTGGCAAAGACGCTGGGGAGATTTGCCATTTCCTTCTCCAGTGGATTAAGGAGGTTAAATAGAGTTTAAGTGGCAGCCCTTTCTGTGGTGGCAAAGAACTGGAGGCTGAGGGATGCCCATCAGTGGGGGAATGGCTGAATAAGTGATGGTCTGTCGATGTAATGAAAGATTATTATTCTCTAAAAAGTGGTGAGCAGGATGATTTCAGAGAGGCCTGGAGAGACTTAGATGAACTGATGCTGAGGGAAGGGAGCAGAATCAGGAGAACGTTTTACCCAGTAACAGCAACATCTTGTGATAGCCTTACTTCTTCTCAGCAGCACAATGATGATAATTCCAAAGGACTTGGGATGGAAAATGCTGTCCACATCCAGAGAAAGAACTCAGGAGTCTGAATGTAGATCAAAGCAGACTGTTTTCATTTTTTTCATTCTGTTTTTTGTTTTCTTGTGGTTTTTCCCTTTTGTTCTGATTCTTCTTTCACCACATGACTAATATGGAAATGTGTTTAAGATGATTGTACACATATAGCTTATATTGGATTGCTGCTTGTCTTGGGGAGTGGAGAAGGGAAAGAAAGAGGGAGAAAAATTTGGAACTCAAAATCTTACAAAAATGGATGTTGAAAACTATCTTTACATATAATTGGAAAAATAAAATACTATTATGTGCAGAAAAAATAAAAAATGAATAAAGTGATACTCTGGGTGGGGGAAGAAACCAGATTTAACTATAAAAAGTAAAACTAAAGGTTATATTTCATCACATACACACACATACACACACACAGAGTGATTGAGAATGACACTTGCTATAAACAAAGAGCTAGAAGTGTGAATCCCTGATCATGTCTGTAGGAAAGGAAGCAGCTGTAGCAGTAAAGTAGGCAGGCAAGCAGGAAGTCTGAAACCCTGGGGGGAATCTTGGTGCTAATTACTAACTATGACAGCATGAGTGAATCTTTGAAACCCTCTAGAACTCAGTTTACCAATCTGAAAACAGACTAGCAGATGAGGGCTGTGCTTTGCCTTTCCTGTGTTGTGGATGCCTGGGGCAGTCTGGCAAAGTCTATTATCCCTTTCTCAGGAAAATGGGATTTTTTTTTTGGGGGGGGGGTTGCTGAGGTATTTGGAGTAAGTGACTTGCCTAGGATCACACAGATAAAGGAAAATGTTTTAAACATGCAAATTAATATTAATAGGACTACAAAGAAAATTGATTTTATTGAAATACCAAAAAAAAAATTAATTGCAATACAGTTCAGTTCATAGACCCCTGAAATCTATCCATGTACTCTTTGGGCATCCGCTGTTCCCAGGCTAACATCCTCTAGTCTGGCTGTTGGATCAGCGAAGCCCCAGAACCCATTTTCTCATGATGTAAATTCCCTGCTAGCTTTGAATATTACTTAATTTAATGATTTAACTTAACATTTTTGAAAATTATCAATTTCTAGGGAAGATGGTCCTGAACCTACTTTTTTTTCCTCTTTTGCCAAATTTTACTTTATTCAAAAATAAGATAAAATGATCTTGAGTCTTTTTGGATCTAATTTTAAATTGGTCTCAAATCCTTGATACTTTATGAACCTACGTAAGTCACTTAACTCCGATCACCTCACAAAAAAATAAAAACGAAACAAAAGAAAAAAGAAAATTATCATTTGCTTCAAGCAAGACACGTGCCCCAGAAGCATTCTACTTTTATCTGAGATAAAAACAGATGGAAGCTGGAAAACTGTGAGTTCAGCAGGTCCCATTTCTGACACATACTATGTGACACCGAACATACCACTTAATTACCATCTTATAAAATAGGATGATAACAGCACCTCCCTTCCAGAGTTGTTGGGTGATCAAATGAAATAATATTTGTAAAGAGTTTGACACAGTGCTTGACACACAGTAGGTGCTATATAAAAATGCTACCTATTATCACACTCCTGTTATCATTATTATTGCTTAACCTCTGAGACCTCAAGGCAATCAAGAGCATGAATTACTAAAAAGGGACCAGCCTTCTTTGTTAGAGGGAATTTCTTCTCCAAGAGCATCCTATGCCCATGAAATCAGTCTCCCTTCCTATCCTGGGTTATTCAGTATTTCACCATTTTCTTTCCTCAGTATTTACTTATTCATTTCCTTTTCTGTTCCTTTTTCTTCTCTGAGAGGTTCTCCTTTTTTGTGATTGTCTGATTTTCCCCAGTTTAATTTTTTTTAGTGAAGGTAGGGGAGAAGGCGAGACTGTAGCTATCCATGCAGGGCACCGGACATCAAGGACCCAGCCTCTTTCACCCTTTCTCACATCGATATTTTGCCAGAACTTCTGACCCCTCCAAGCTAAACAGGCTTTGAGTGTGGGCTTATATCTCAGTTATTTGCTTATTATCTGAGAACCCCATGGCTAAGTTTATTGTGGGGGGGGGGGAATTTCTGGAATACAACTAGGAAATACAATCTATTTTTTATTTTTTTATTATAGCTTTTTATTTACAAGATATACGCATGGGTAATTTTTCAGCATTGACAGTTGCAAGACCTTTTGTTCCACCTTTTCCCCTCCGTTTCCCCACCCCTTCCCCCAGATGGCAGGTTGACCAATACATGTTAAATATATTGAAGTATAAGTTAAATATAATATATGTATACATGTCCAAACAGTTATTTTGCCCCACAGCTAAGTTTTAAAATCCCCATCCTCAAAACTTAAGCATCAGGAGGTGAACTAAGGATGCTGGCCACAGCAACCCAAGAAACCCTCTCCTAAAATGGAGGGGAGGAAGTTCTGATATGAGTCAGTGCCGTTGCAATAAAGGATCTTTTGAATATGAAGTTGAAAAATACATATCACTATAAAGTGATGGCAAACATTACATTCTGTTTGCCATAAATCCCAAAAGGACACAGCACAGAGGAGAAGAAATTGATTTATTCAATTCCCATACTGAATAAATTCTAAAATATGTCATGAATAATAATATTTTGTGTGTACTGTTCTTTGGTTTTCAAATGACTTTTACGTCTGGGAGCTCATTTTATCCTCATTAATAACCCGGGAAAGCCTGGAACCAGCATCTGTTTCACAAGATGAAGAAATGATGGCTAAGTGACCACATAGTTAGTGACAGAACCAGTACACAGCCCCAGGTGTCTCCTTGCTCTCTGCCCACTGTTGTTTTTCTTATTGGTTTCATGAGTTTCTATGGCCAGCATAATTGTTTATTTCCTGTTGGCTAAGATTTTGGGGATGGGGCTTTCTCAACTTAGCTAAGGGGGTCTCCAAATAATAAGCAAGTCATTGAAATCCAAGCCACAATCAGAAGGTCTTAAGTTCACAAAACCAGAACTGAAATGAAGAGAAAAATTAGGAAGAACCAATGGAGAGTCCAACAAAGGTCCCAATTTTGTGGAAGAAGAGTTTCTTCTCCCTTCCCAAGGTCTTTCTGCCCCATTTCTGTTTTTAAATACACTTGTGCGCTCCAGCTAGCCAACTCCTCCAAAAAGAAAAGTCATCCCCCTTGGATTCAGATTTCATTTCTTGCAAAGAGACACATCTCTTTTTCCCTCACAAAACTAAAAATACGGATGGTACACCTACAGAATAGGTGCTCTTTGCCACCTCCACCTACAATCAAGCAAATCACACAGATTTGTTCCCAACAGATGGCTGCAGTACACAAGCAGGAGAGTGGTAAAGTTTACCTGTATTGCCTTAGAACAACATGTCGGTCCAAGGTGGCTTCACACCTACACAGGAAAAAAAAAAAGAATAAAAAGTTAATTAAGACAGGTTTCCACCTTTCAGAACAATCTCTGGTTTCGAAAAAATTGGGGGAGGAAAGTTCAAACTGACTAAAGTCACTCTGAAAAATAAAGTTCTTAGTTTCTTAAAGAAAAAAACATTCATTCTTTCCTTATGAATTTTTTTTGCTTTTTTTGATCATCTCTCTCTTGCTGTCTCTATCCCTCTCACTCCCTTTCTCTATTTTCTCCCCTTCCCTTTCTTTCTCATATAAGTAAAATCAATTCTTGGAAAACAAGTTAATCCTTTAGGGAGTATTTTGGTCAACTTTCTGAACTTTACAAGGAATTAATCTGATACAGACTCTTTCTCATCAAAAAGTTATCAGTAACCCAGAGCCTTCAGAAACCTTGGTAATTCCAACTATTTGTTCCTTTGTAGATTTAAGGGTGAGGGAAAGTATGTTATAACAAGTTCCTGTTGACTCAGGTCTTATCTACCTTGGAAGAATGAGTTCTTTCTTAACTTTGAGAGATTGTGGTTTCTTATTTTTCCTTTACATAAGGCAGAGTGATAAGCTATCTTATCTTTAACCAAGTTCATTCTAATTACAATTTATTAGAAAAAAAAATTTTTTTCTAGCTTTTCTCTCATCCACATATTGCCTTAGGCTCAGACTCCAGTGGTAGGACTTCCTGCTTGGGACCTCATTGCTGGGCATGAGAGTCTTTGAGGTAACATTCCTTCTGGTAATGAAGGCTGGTCAGGCCCGATTTCCTTTTCCCACCGGGGTAAGATGATGACCTTAGAAGTCCCGGTCAGACATAGGAAAAGTTGCACCTCGTGAGTCTGAGGAATTCCCCTCTCTCCCCCCAAAATACTGCTCTGGGAGACCTCAGAAGGGAGGGAAGCAGATTTAACCTTTTAACACTTTAACCTTTTCCATCCTAGAGAAAGTCCAGCCACATGCTAAGGCATCTTGTTAAATACCTACACAGGCATCAGAGCCTCCTTGCAAAAAAATCACATTGCACCATTCTGCTCCCAGTCCCATAAGGTACCCGGCTCTCTGTTGTCCTTGAACTTGAACTTGTCTACTGCCCTGTTTTCCAGGCTGATTTTATACTAAAAGCTCTTGTTTCAGGGCTATTGTTAGGGAGGCATTTCTAAAGGAACCCGAGTAATCATTATCAACAGCACCATTATTGTTATAGTTGCCTTTGCCTCTGGACCACTTCTCCAGGATGTATAAAAAGAGATTGCTGTCATCGGTGGATTATCCAGTCAATGGAGTGTGGGGATCGATGGGGAGGAGGAGCTGAATTAGCCCCAAATGCAGGAATTGAATTAACGACCAGGAGGTGGTCTGCCTGAGACAATCACTCCTCTGCTTAATTACTTTCTGGGGCCTTTACCCAGCCCCAACCACTGACTGCCTCAGCACACAGACTGTTGAAGATCTTTGCTTACAAAAGCCCGGCTCTCCCAGCCATGTCCAAGGCTCCTGAGCTCTCTCCGGCCACTGGACCCAGAGGCTCTGGAGGGGAAGGGGAGGCCGGTGACCTTGTCCAGAGCCCTCACTGATGTCATCACATCCTCTTCTTAAGGCCATGATCCTAGTGTAGAACAAAGGACAAGGAACAGTTCCTGGGTTGGATATAGGAGGGCCTTGGAGATCACATAAGGCAGCTCCGTTTCAAAGATGAAAAATCTGGGCCCTAGAGAATTAAGCAGTTTGTTCGCAGCAACAAAGTCAATGAGCATCAGGAGGGGATTTGAACCAAGTCCAGTATATGTATGTACATATGCCTGTGTTTGTGTGTGTGTGTGTGTGTGTGTATATTTATATGTGTGTATACATATACATATTTGCACATACGCACATGTTCAAATATACACAAATTGTGCCGGGAGTTTGCCGATGTGTGTGTACACAAATTGCACATATGTAGGGGTGTGTCCGTGCTTGAAGGGCAGCAGCTTGCCCCAGGATGGACGGGCCACACAGGCTGCAAGAATTCAGATGTCCCCCAAGTTCAGACCCAGACATCCCACAAAGAGCCCGCTCCTCAGACAGAATTCTGTTTTACTTTCTTTTAGCAGCCACAACCAAGCCCGTCATTGAGAAGAGAGAGAAATTTCCCCTTCTACTCAAAAGGAATATACACACTCACACACACTCACACAGACTTTGTTCAAAGGAGTTTTATTCCTAGAGGACTCATTAAGGCGTCATTGTATGTTGGTTGTTATAAAAATGGTTTTTTTCAGATACTAGGATTGAACCTTTTATCTTTCAGAGATAAGCATGTCCCAGTTTCCTGGACTTACAATCTCTGAGTTGGAAGGAGACACAGAGCCCAGCGAGTCCTACATAATTTACGAGGAGATCCTCTCTCTGACATGCCCCACAAATGACCATTTAGTCTTTGCTTGCGGTGAGGGACAACCCGTCACCTTCTGAGACCATCCATCCCTCCTTCTGAGACCATCCATCCTACCTTCTGAGACCATCCATTCTACCTTCTGAGACCATCCCATCCCTCCTTCTGAGACTATCCATCCCTCCTTCTGAGACCATCCATCCTACCTTCTGAGACCATCCCATCCCTCCTTCTGAGACCATCCATCCCTCCTTCTGAGACCATCCATCCCTCCTTCTGAGACCATCCATCTCTCCTTCTGAGACCATCCATCCTACCTTCTGAGACCATCCATTCTACCTTCTGAGACCATCCCATCCCTCCTTCTGAGACTATCCATCCCTCCTTCTGAGACCATCCATTCTACCTTCTGAGACCATCCCATCCCTCCTTCTGAGACTATCCATCCCTCCTTCTGAGACCATCCATCCTACCTTCTGAGACCATCCATCCTACCTTCTGAGACCATCCCATCCCTCCTTCTGAGACTATCCATCCCTCCTTCTGAGACCATCCATCCTACCTTCTGAGACCATCCATTCTACCTTCTGAGACCATCCCATCCCTCCTTCTGAGACTATCCATCCCTCCTTCTGAGACCATCCATCCTACCTTCTGAGACCATCCATCCTACCTTCTGAGACCATCCCATCCCTCCTTCTGAGACTATCCATCCCTCCTTCTGAGACCATCCATCCTACCTTCTGAGACCCTCCCATCCCTCCTTCTGAGACCATCCATCCTACCTTCTGAGACCATCCATCCTACCTTCTGAGACCATCCATTCTACCTTCTGAGACCATCCCATCCCTCCTTCTGAGACTATCCATCCCTCCTTCTGAGACCATCCATCCTACCTTCTGAGACCATCCCATCCCTCCTTCTGAGACCATCCATCCCTCCTTCTGAGACCATCCATCCCTCCTTCTGAGACCATCCATCTCTCCTTCTGAGATCATCCATCCCTCCTTCTGAGACTATCCATCCCTCCTTCTGAGACCATCCATCCCTCCTTCTATGGCTCTCACTGGGAGAATGTCTTTCCTTATGACCCAATCTGCCTCCCTGCAACTTCAATTCATTTTTACCTCTCTGGGATCAAGCTGAACAAATCTAAGTTTTATTTCAAACTTGGAAGATGAATAGCATATTCTCTCTATTTTATCTACTGTCCTCCAAATCTCCCCATTTCCTTCTAATGACACTCACGATAATGATATATCTAATGATACATGAACTCAATCCTTCACCATCTCCTCTGGAGGATCTTCAGGTTATCTTCTTAGAAGTGGGATGCCCCAAACACCATAAAACATCCCAGGTACGGCCTAAAAGTGAAGCAGGCCTCTTGTCTCCCTTCTTAAGGTAGCCCAAGTTTGCATTACACGTGTATGGGTTGGGGTTGTTTGGTCACTAGAGTAATGATTCATTGAGCTGTAGTCTCGGATCTTTTTCAGACAAACTGACAACTAGTCACATCATCTCCCTCTGTATTTAAGATTTTACATGTATCCCTACTACAGTGCATTATATTAGGTTCAGCCCAGTGTTTGGGATATTTTTTAACTTTACAGCATTCGCTGTGCTTGTTCTCCATACACTTTTGTGTCTTTGTCCAGTTCACTGAAAAAAGCATAAAATAGCAAATGGCCAGTCCCAAATCCCTGGAGGACGGGCCCCCGCTTCCAAGTCAGTGCTGGACTGTTTACTAATTATTCCTTGTGGCAGGCCATTCAGCCAGTGACCATCTAACTTGTCTCTCTCCATTTTATCTGCAATGATGGTATGAGAGAATCTCTCAAATGCTTTGCTATAATTTAAGTAAGCTGCAGCCACAGGGTTTCTCCATCCTATCCACCTACCCAAAAAAAGGAAAAGAGTTGAATATTGTTTCCTGATGGAACAACTGGTCAGCGAGCATATATTAAGCACTTACTGTGTACCAAGCACTAGACTAAGCCCTGGAAGTACAAATCAAAAGGGGAAACTGTCCCTCTCTCCAAAGAAGGTATCATCCCCCTAGCAGGACATATAGACTACATTCTGTCCTTATTTTGAGGGGAAGATTCCAGTAAATGGGGAGACAGGAAAAAAATCTCCTATAGAACATCTTCTTTGAGCTGAGTTTTAAAAGAAGCTGTTATTCTAAAAAGTGGTGGTAAGAAGGAAGGAGAACTAAGCATTGATGTAGGTCCTACTGTGTCAAGCTCTTCACAAATATTACCTCACTGGGTCCCCACAGGAACTTTGTGAGGTAGGAAGCTGTTATTGTCCCACCTTTTACAGCTGTGGAAACTGAGGCAGGCAGAAATGACGTGATTTCTCCTAGATCACACAGCCAGCAAAGTGATCGAGGGAGGATTTAAACTGGGGTTTTCCTGACCCAGGGCTCTTTCCACTGGGCCAACAAGCTGCCTCTAGAGAGCATCCCAGGCCAGGAACAGCCAGGACAAAAGGCAGGAAAATGGTATGAAGGCTTCCTTTCCAAGAACAGAGCTTGGACTGTTATTTCGCTGGGATAGGGAGTCCCCAGATGAGCAAACTCACTTCAGCTATTTTCTTTAATAAAGATCCACAGTCTTTGTCTTTTTTCTGTAGTTCTCCCAGCTGACCTTTGCGCCATTTGCAATCTGTCCATTTTTGAAGTGTAAAAGGGCTTTCCAAGACCAACCATGTCATGTCCCACTGGAATCAGTCCCTATAGGATGTGTTTGGGAGACTCTGACCTCCATCCTCCTTCCCATCAGAGCTTAGGGGGCCGCCTTCTCCTTTCTCAGGTGACAGCTGCCCCCGACACACTTAATCTGTATGGCTGTTAATGAACAACAGTGAGCTACTATCCTGTTCCTTGCAGGGATGTGTTCATTTAACAGAGGGTTCTTTGCAGAGGTGACATGGGAATGACTCTCCAATGGGGGCTATTGAAACTTTGACAGACAGTCCAAGAAGACAGAGAAGAGGGCTCAGCGGCTGTTCATTCTGCCGGGCAGCGAGGACCCCGTCCTTTACCTGACAATTTGTGCTCTGACCATCTTGTCAGAGTAAAGTCCAAATGCAGCACACCCACTGGGACGTGGCGAGAGACCGAAAGGAGACTTGGTGATGAGCAGCAAGGTTCTCTTCCGATCTCTTTCTCCTCTCGGGGTCTCTGGATGTAACTTTGACACGATCATAGGAAACAGGGCTTGGCAACCTTTCAGAAATGAGCTGCCGAGGGTCCGGCCCCAGCTTGGAGGAAGAAAGCCAATTAACGGCGAATTGAATCGTCTTAAATGACGAAGACACAGGCAACAGTCGTGTTGTTTTCTTTCTCCCTCCTTTTCCTAAACATCTGTTTTGTTAAACAATTGCTAAAAATTGGCCTCCCGAGAGCCCGCCAGACTGCTTGCCCACCGAGTCAAAGTACAAGGTCTTTGTGCAGATATATAATATGGAGAGGGATTAGGAAGCCTTGGGGAAGAGAAGGAAAGATTCGGACGGTGTGCCCAAGACGTGTTCGTTTTAGTTTGGGGGTGAGACCACAGGCCAGACGGTCTCCAAGACCCCTCCCCAGGACAGCATTTAGCAGACTCATCAAGGGGAGCCCCCGGTCTCCCCCGGGGAAGTGGACTCGCAGGAAGGGAGACAACACCGACTCATCCCAGCTCAGACAAAGGCCGCCCAGCCCCGCTCATCCTCACCTAACAGAATGGCCACCCTGGATTTCTTAGTCTTCACTGGAAAAAACATCCCTGATGCTGAGCTCCTGGCGGCATCTCCGGGCTGGAAAAACTCCAAAAGCCTTTTACTCTTTTTCCCTTCCCTCATTTTCTATGTACATAATTCCCTCTTCCTAGGCTTGTCTTCTTTCCAAAGGCCCAATTACATAGAGAACAAAAATCTTTCTCTGGAGGAAAGGCTTGTAGGAGTGAGGTGAATTCATTCTTTTCGGGGGCCAGGGAGCTCGTCCTTTCAGTGCCCAGGAAGAAAGAACTTATCAAATAGTGCCCCCAAAGAGCTAATTTGCCACAGCGGCTTTCAGAGAGTACAATTCTCACTGAGTCACTAAAGAACAGGTTTGACTTATCCCTTTTTCATTAGCACACGTCAGAAACAATTCTCAATTAGGAGAATTGCGACGCTGTTGTGACTGCAGAACCACCAGGGCTTGCTTGAATTGCTCCATTCTAGGCTCAAATGCCCAATTTCTGGAGAATCCCAAGCCGTATCTGGTCCCAGTTAGGACTGTACCGCTTCCCTTCAGAAGGGCTACCTCCTCCTGATCCAATCTCAAATGTCTCTATCTGCTCTGAGACAATCCCCTTTCCTGTGGATGGACTAAATGTCCAGTGGAGAGTCTTCGAATGTTAGAACGGGAAGGAAGGAATATTCCCAAGACCTTCAATTCCATTTAACAAGCATTCATTAAATGCCTGGGGAGGTGGGAGGGAACTATTCAAGTTACAAAAGTAGGAGGAGGAATGGAGGACCACTAAGCAGACCAGGAATGTTAGAACTGGAAAGAACCTTAGAACACAGAATATTGGGGTTGGAAAGAACCTTATAAAATGGAATAGTGGTGCTGGTGAAAGAATGCTAGAGGTATGCCCCACATGACCTTGGAAAGTTAATCACCATCTAGAGCTCAGTTTGCTTGCCAGTAAAATGGAGTCAAACTTTGTAGCCTCTTAAGATCCCCTCCGGCCCTTTGGCGTAGGATCCCATGTACACGAAAACGTGTCAGAGCAGGAAAGGACCTTAAAACAAACTACACAAACCTTGGAGCTAGAAGGCATCGATGCGTGGAGGCCTTAGAACTGCAAGGCTTGAAACCTAGAACCTCAGAGCCAGAAACCTAGAACCTCAGAGCCCCAAAATCTAGAACCTCAAAGCTTAGACATCATCTATCTCCATTTCCAGCTAGTCTGTAGAACAAAGTCAGTAATGAAGATGAACAATGAGGACATGCTGCAAAACCAGAGAGCTTTCTCCATGTGCTCTGAACAAAACACCTTCACCAAAGGTTCTGTGGGGTTACTTTGGGCCTGAGGCAAATCATAAAAGTTCTTACAACCAAATCAAATCAACAGAACCCACTGTGAGCTAAGTCCTCTACCCTCGATAAAGTGAGGCAGTGACCTTGTTCTAGTTAGAGAGAGGCTAAAGCGATCTAAAAGTATTTTTAGCATGTCCCCTCATTTCACTGAGATCCAAACAAGCCATGAATTATTTCTAATGGGCTATCTCATGTCCTGGTTGAGCAAGCAATCACCCACTTCATCCATCATTTCTGCTGCTGTCTTCCTGGAAGTCTCAGAGGTCTCTCAGCTAATCATTCTTTGTATTTGATATTCAAACTACTTAAATTTGACTGATAAAGTAGTTTCTACCCATCCCATCCTCCAAAAGAAATTAGCATTTAAGAAATAAATGAAGTTTCAGCTGTTTACTCTGGGATAATCTGTTCTTTAGATAAGACCATAATTCTCTGACTATTGAAGATAAAATAGGATTTTAAAGCAACTCTAAGATCATCTGGTCTTATTTTATAGCCGAGGAAACTGAAAAATATGGAATTCCTCTGAATATCTCTGTAAATGGGACGTGGACTATCCGGGGGAGATAGCAGGGGGGAACCAGAATATAAATAGAGAATTCCAGTTTTTATCCCTCCCCTTCTAGCCTATCTAGGACCTTCTTGAGGTTTGTTTGAACTCAAAATCAAATTATGAAACTAATTACAAGGAAACAGGAAGGGAGATGGAAAGGGGTGCAAGTGTTTATTCTCAGGTTATAAAAAAGACCAGGAGAAAGTGCTGAACATTTGGGAGGTGCACTGGCTACCCCTGGAGGCAGGCAAAAAGGGAATAGAAATCAATCCTCTTCAACCAGCTAGGAGTGAGCCAGTGCTGGGGAAATTCCATTAAAAAGGGTATATTTACAAGGCCTACAGCTGCCTGCTCAAATGCAGGGGGGACAGAAAAACAGCAGGCTTCCCAGCCTGAGGCCAGACCAAGCGCTAGCAGCCGATGATGGGAGAAATGGCTGCAGTTCCAATAAATCCGTATCTACAGGAAACTCTCTGTGACTGTTCTTAGTGCCAGCCCCCACTCCCCCCACAAGGATCCCACTGTGTTTGTTTGCTTATTCATTTTAAAAATGATTTCCTTTCTCCTATGGAACCGAAAGCCATCAAAAATGACCATGGTCAAGGGAATATATGATCACAATTCACTCCCCCCTTTATTCAATATGCAGTGTCTCCTACTGAATTCAGTCCTACTATGTACAGCCCAGGAGATAAAAACCGAAGAGCCGAAATAAACCCTGCTGAGGTGGGAGCACGGGGGAGAGTGTTTTCTGCTAAATTAACTGACCCACAGAACCTTTTTTTAAAAAGACTTTAATGGGATAGGAGATAGCCGTCAACAAGTCCTGATCTTACCTCCGACACTTTACTGGCTGAGTCGTCCTGGCAAAGTAACTCTCCAGCAATTCTCCAATTGTCCATCTGTTCCACATTGAGACCTTGTAAGAGACCCCTGCACTTCTCTATTCAAAAAAGTGCTACCTCAGAGAGTTGTTGTAAGGTGATAATATACATGGAATATATATTATGGAAAATGGGGTATATGTGTGATAATATATAGGAAATATATGTGATATGAAATGTGCGATATATGTGATAATATATAGGAAATATATTATGGAAAATGGGATATATGTGTGTTAATATATAGCAAATATGCTATATATGCGATGATAAATATGAAATATATGTGGTATGAAGTATGTGGTATATGTGAAACATGTATGATATGAACATGTGATATATGATAATATATTAATGTACTGACATGTGATTATATATGAAATATGTGATAGTATATGAAACATGTGTGATATGAAATACATGATAATATATATGGAATACGAGGCAGAATACACGAAACACTTTGCACACCTCCAAACACTGTATGAGCTTTGGGTCCTGCTGCTGCTGCAGTTAATGGTGGGTCTGTTCCCTACCTGAAGCACAATCGGCGGAAAGGCCTCCGCCACTTGACCCCGGAGACTTGGTCCCTAAGTCCAGGACGGGGCCACTCCTTGTTTCTTGCTTCCCCTTCGCCAACGTTTTTCTCTCCAAGTTTGACGGGGCAGCCAGGGGAAGTGCGTGCAGATGATTAAATCTGACAGATGTTCCAGGAAGATGCGACAGCCTTCAATGACTGGTTGGTCAGGAGGCTGAAGGAAGGACCAGAGTCGATGAGATCTCCAGAGCTGCAGGCGGGAGGCGGCGGGAGCCGAGGACGAGCTGTCAGGAAACTTGAGTTCCCTCCTGGGTTCTGCCAAAAACTGCCAGGGGTGCAAAAACATGGAGATCTCACGTTCCTCGACTTCACGTGTATCACAGGTGTCGTTCTGCTCACCTCCTCAGGGGTACGGGAGAAGGGAGAATTTGGAACTAAAAAAATTGTTTCAAAATAAACATTATTTTAAAAAAGAAAGAAATATCATGTTGCTTCTTCAAGGCTCTGCTTCCTCCTCTATAAGAAGGAAGGGGATGGAGACTTAGGTGATCTTGAAGGCTCCTTTTAATTCTAAAGCTTTTAAACTTTTTTTAAAGAAGTGTGACTTTGCCAATGCCATTGCCCCAGCCGGGTGGAGGTGTCCTGCTGGCCAGGGACGGGGAAGCAGAGAGAACGCCAGCCCCAGAGGTGCTTTCTCGAATCCCTTCACTCTCCTATGGTCCGGGCAGACTTTGGACATTGCTCTCACAATACGCATTTGGCAGTGAAATACATTCACAAAGATGGGGCCAAATATAATTTGCCGTCCCGTTTGGATCGTGCACGATAAAACGTTTCAATCCTCTCTTGACAGACGTGTGTTTTAGGCATCCGTGAACACCTCCTGCCCCCAAAGCATCATTGCTTTTTAAAGAAAAGGACATGTTTTAGAGCAGTCCATTCAAAAGTAAGGAACTGCACGTGCCAATTTCCCCCTAATTTCCAGGTACCTATTTTCTGTCAGCTTGGGTTTTCTATTAATGTTCCCACAAGCTCTTCTCTTAGCTTATCCTCGTGCATTGTTTCTGCCTCAAATTACTCTGTTTTTTTCTTCCTCCTGCTGAGCTATTTCTTCTCCACTGAAAATACTGTTTGGAGCTATTTCCCACCTTTCCTGCTTTGTTTCTTAAAGACAGACAACTTGCAGTGTGACCTAATGGAAAATAAAAGACTTGGATTCAGAAAAGCCAGTTTTTAGACAAGCAAGTTCTCTGTTAGATCCTCAACTCCATCATTCCTAAAACAAGGCTAAAGCTGCAGGACCTGCCTCATTTGGTCAGTTTAATGCAGGAAAATGTCTGTTCCTGGAAGGCAAGGACTGGCTGGCCTTCTCTGGTTGCCTTCTCAGTGGTAAGGGAGAAGGGAGAATCTGGAACTTTAAAAATTGTGGGTTTAAAAAAAAAAAAAAAAAACTCTGTCCTTAATATGGACACGTTGCCTGAATTGTCTTGAACCATGAGGGTCAAATGAGATGAGACAGGTGAAAGCTGTCAAACGTGTACAGGATCTCTGTTTGATTTGGGAAAACGAAAAAGTGCTGGCCATATTCTTGTCTCAGTGTCCCAGAGCTCAGATAAAAATCAGGGTTTTCAAGGGGACTTGGGATGCTAGAGAAGGGGATGACCACTGGAAGGAGCTACTTCCTTCCTGCCCCTTCTTCATTGTTTTTACAACTTAAAATAGGATCTTAATGACTTAAGAAGGTAGACATTAAGCAAATATTTCTTAAATGAGTGGATGAGGGGGGAAACCTTAGTAGGGAAATGAAGAACAAAAATCCATGTACAAGGAAATTGGTCCTCTCAGTTACATGGGAGGTCCGGTCCTCCCTATGGCTTGGTTTTTCTTTCCTTTGAATCCCTACGGTCTGCCCCACGAACCAAGATCTCAAGGTCTCACCTTCATCGTCTTGGTGACTCATCCGTGGACAGGATTCCCAGGTCACACAGTACCTAGAAATCTCCATCTTTCTCTGTGGATTGGCATCAGAAACTAGGACAATTTAGCCTGAAGAAGAGATCTGCAAAAGCGGTGGAGGGAAAGAGGAAGGACAGGGCTGTCGGATGTGATGGAACAGTCGTGGCTTGTTTGGCCCAAGAGAGGCAGATCCGGGCTCGATGAAAGGAAAAACAGTTAGAGCCACATAAAAGTAGGAACGGGGGAAGGTGCCCTCTCAGTGGGGGTCAGGAGGCAGAGACGGAATGACCATTTGTGGAGCTTGTCCTGGAGGGACCCGTTTTCAACAGGGGTTATCCCTGATGTCCACTAAGGTTTCTAAAGATTCTAAAATTCAATGAACTGATGAATTCTGAAGTCTACCCCAGAACACACGACTCCCAGAGTTAGAATATAGATGTGTGTGTGTATAAATAAATATATATATATATATATGTGTGTGTGTATATAAATATGTATGTATGTACATGTGTATATATATATTGTGCACACACACACACACACACGGACTCACCACCAGTAGCAAACAAAGGGTCATTCCATCACAAGGGTTCACTTGATTCAAGCTGCAGCAATTGGTAAACTGCAGCTGCCTGAGTGGACGTGAGAGCTTTTTAAATTGGGCGAGAGAACGGGTCTCTGCTCATCCTGCAGTGATTCTGCGGCACTCGAGCCGGTCGTTGGGATGCAGAAAGTGTGCTGCTTCTGCAGGGAGACTTCAGCCGGCCTCCTAATTCAGCAGCCTGGGACCCGGTGCACAACAACAGGCCTCCGGGAGAAAATGCCCTGTATTGTCATTTTCTAGCAGAAAGCGAGCAGATGGGCGGCAGTTTCGGGTGGAACAGGAAAGCTGCTAGGTTTCATCTGCAGACAAAACTGTGATTTGTGAGCAAGTATTCTCAGAGGGAGAGAACTCTCCTACCGGCTCTGCTGTGAGCTTCGCAGTCTCCCTTAGTTCTAGCCCCTTTTGAAAAATGGCTTCGAGAACATTAAGGTTTTTGCCCATTTAAGTTCGAGGCATTGGTTCGGGCTGTTTCATATTCAGATTTGCTGTTACTTTCTAAACTATTATTAACCTAGGGTTTCCAGCCCTGAAAATTGGGTGGCAAAATAAATGCTGCTGGTTCATCTTTTATTTAAAATATTTCTCTGCCCTATCACTCAAAGTCAAAGCTGAGCTTGTTTATGGGAGGATTTGATTACATAATTACATATTAGGAAACATTTCTAAGTAGAATTGATTGGTGTGCTTTGCCGCAAAGGGGTTCACCAAAAATAACCCCTTTCAACTGCATGCCGGATCACAGCGTCACTATGGAGATTGAATCCCATTTTCAGAAGTTTGCCACTGAGTCTCCCATCACTACAAAGAGAAGAAATTGTTCCTAATGCAGGAAGGTGCTGCCCCTAAACCCAACGGGACCAGAATTGTGCGCAGTGAACGCCAGAGATCCATAAATCAAGCAGTACCCAACTGTTACCGCCCATGTCTGAGATCTACTCCTCCTTATCTCGGCCTCCCGGGGTCTTCTGCTGTAAAAAAGCAGCTGGGAAGCTGCCCCTTCTCAAGGGAAAAAAGCTCCAAAGCAGTCAACGGGAGGGGGGGTCCAAAAGTCTATTGCAAGAGTCATGAGACAGGATGAGGACCTTAAATACGGTTGTATCGGGAGGAGGGCAAAGATACCAGACCAGTTGTGGAGGTGGACTTGGCGAGACACAGCAGCTTCCAAACACGGAGGATGAGACAGAAGCAGGAGTCGGGAGGGACTGGGAGATCCATCGAGGGGCCCTGAAGGATGGCAGCATCCACGACAGAAACAGACTGCAAAAGGAGCTGGGCTCATGGCGGAGTCGGGAGAGGACTATTAGAGATTGCTCTTTTTAAGTATGTTGAGTCTGAATGTCTCCAGGACATCCAGATGGAGCTGTTCAACAAGTGGATGGTCCTGCAGCACTGGTGGTCAAGGCAGAGACACCCGAGCTGGGTTGGAAATATGAGGAGGGTTTAAATTTGAAGGGAAGTGAAGGAGAGACTAAGAGGAACTCAGCTTGAACAATAAATTATTTTATATAATTAAATAGATAAATTCAAGAATGAGCATGACATTGTAGGGAACAGGAACTACACCAGCCCAACTCCATCAAATCAAAGGGCTACAAAGTAGTGGGAAGTAAAATCAGATCATTTGTACAGGTACGGTGACTTCTAAACTGCTCTGTGCTTTTTATACTCAATTCAACAAATATTCATCAAGTACCCATTGGGGGGCACAGCATCATGTCAGGTATTGAGTGGGATTCAAAATAAAGATGATGGTCCCTGTGTTCATGAAGCTTATAATATAATATGAGTAAAAAGATCAACACAATAAGATAGAATAACTGTAGCATGAAATATAGAATAAAGGGGAAAGGGACTAAGCATTAATAGAGTATCTACCATGTGCTAGGGACTCTGCAAACCACTTTAACAGATGACCTCATTCAGTCCTCACAATGACCCTACAAGTAGTGCAGTGGACAGACACTCACCAGCTGTGTGAGCCCGGGCAAGCCACTTAATCTTGTTTGCTTTAATCCACTGGGGAAGGACCACGCCAGAATCTCTGCCCAGAAAGCCCCCAGCAGAGCACTGGGGAGCTATGGTCCACCGAGTCCCAGAGGGTTGGACACCAGCACAAAGAATAAACGACAACCCCTTCTTTTTCCATTCTCGGTTGCACTTGGAAATGCCCCTTTTATTTGGGATTTGTTAAGTCTGAAGTGTTTTTAAGTAGTTGAGAAATAAAAAAGCATGGCTCCGGATTTTAGAGGAGCCTTGAATGTCAAGTTAAAGAGTTTGAGCTTCTCTCAATACGTAAATAACAAGGGATCTCTGACGCATTTTAAGCCAAGGAGCAAGATTAATCAGGCAGCAGGGCTAAGAGTGAATTGGAGCCAAGAGAGGCAGGAAGAGCTCATAAAGTCTTATTGATTAAGAATATCTGATTTTTAGGAAGTTAAGATAGCAAGTCAGGTAGCTGGAAATGAAGGTCTCTCCTAGAATAGTAGTTTGGGAATAGGGCAGAATGGATGAGAGAGATAAGAAACAAAGAAAGAAAATAGAATTCTAGGATGTATTTTTCCCAATTAAAACCTTGCTCCCATCTCCCCTCCCACGCTACATTACCCATTCCACATATGCAAGGGTTTTCTTAATCCTTGGTACATACACATGCAACCCGACTGGTAGGAGACAGGACCCACTTTGCCCTTCTCCTAGTCCGCCAGCCTCCCTCCAATGGCCCTCCCAGTTCCTCCCAGGGTTCAGAAGCTCCCATTTGTTGACCTGTCTTTCCTTTATTACAGGATCCCATTCTCCCAAGCAAACAGAATGTCCCTTGCTCTCTCAGGAAAGCTTTTTCAACTGCTGGGTTCCTGCAGTAGCGCCGACTCCACTGATCATAGACGGGAGGTTCGTATTTGGAGTTGTCCTAGGATTGGGTGAATCGTTCCTTTCACCCTTTCTCGTATTTGTAACTTTGAGATGTTGTTAATATTCAAGATAACATGACAGTAAACATCATCCATCACCTCTAACAGACACAGGTTTTCTTCCTTCAGACTCTGTGCTTCGGAAACCTTGCTGAAGGATGAGTTAGACTGGACGACTCTCTTCAAGCTCTAAGACTGTATAATAAGGCTTTAATTGCTATTCTAAGCACTGAGGGCAGTGAGGCAAGGGGATGGTATGAGCCGTTCAGTCATAAAGTTCCTTCTATGTGCAATGCTAAGCAATAAATACGCTCCTTGCCCTCAAAGTTCACAATCTAATAGGAAAGGCAACACATAAAAGAAATCTGAAGGAGGGGAAGAGTGAAGGGGGCAATGGGAAGGATGCAGCATTGGGGCAAGATGGAGAAGTGCAACCAGGTGGGACATGAAGAGATGCTGCTCTGGAAACCCTCTTTAAAGGGAGGTTCTGCTGTGAATACATCCAACCATTCTGGAGAGCAATTTGGAACTATGCTCAAAAAGTTATCAAACTGTGCATACCCTTTGATCCAGCAGTGTTATTACTACTGGGCTTATATCCCAAAGAGATCATAAAGAAGGGAAAGGGACCCACATGTGCACGAATGTTTGTGGCGGCCCTTTTTGTAGTGGCTAGAAACTGGAAACTGAATGGATGTCCGTCAGTTGGAGAATGGCTGAATAAATTGTGGTATATGAATATTATGGAATATTACTGTTCTGTAAGAAATGACCAACAGGATGATTTCAGAAAGGCCTGGAGAGACTTACACGAACTGATGCTGAGTGAAATGAGCAGGACCAGGAGATCATTATATACTTCAACAACAATACTATATGATGACCAGTTCTGATGGACCTGGCCATCCTCAGCAACGAGATCAACCAAATCATCTCCAATGGAGCAGTAATGAACTGAACCAGCTACGCCCAGAGAAAGAACTCTGGGAGATGACTAAAAACCATTACATTGAATTCCCAATCCCTATATTTTTGCCCACCTGCATTTTTGATTTCTTTCACAAGCTAATTGTACAATATTTCAGAGTCTGATTCTATTTGTGCAGCAAAATAACGGTTTGGTCATGTATACTTATTGTGCATCTAATTTATATTTAAATATATTTAACATCTAGTGGTCATCCTGCCATCTGGGGGAGGGGGTGGGGGGTAAGAGGTGAAAAATTGGAACAAGAGGTTTGGCAAATGTCAATGCTGTAAAGTTACCCATGCATATAACCTGTAAATAAAAGGCTATTAAATAAAAATAAATAAATAAAAGAAAAACAAAAATAAAGGGAGGTTCTGGGAGGAGCTTTCCTCCCCGCTTTCCTGTCATAGAGGTATCTGGGCAATGGGTCCTGTTGATCTGGGTACCAAAGTGGATGTGATCTTCCAGGATAATGAGGTTCCCTGACTGGGCCATCCAGGGAGTGTTGGAGAAGAATCTAGGAACACAAGTGCATCATTGGTAATGCTGTGGAGAAGCTCAACCATTCTGAAAGCAATTTAAAATTATTCAAAGAAAGTGAGTAAAATATCCTCCCCTTTGACCCAGAGATTCCACTACTAGACTTATACCGGGGAAGAAAATGTCCACATACACCAAAATATTTACAGCAGCACGTTTTATGATAGAAAAGAACTGGGACAAAGTTATTATCCATTAATTGGATTATGACTAAATGAATTGTGGTGCATGAATATAACTACTAATATGGTGACTACTACCACAAAATGAGATCTCTGAACTGATGAAGAGTAAAAGTAAGGAGAGTCAAGAAAATAATATACACAACGACTACAACAAGGTTAATGGAAAGTACCATCGTACACACACATATACAAATTCAAAATTCCAATGAACAAGCATGACTGCCAAGAAGAGATTTAAGACACAAGATCCACAAGTAAGATGTGTTAAGCATAATGTCAGATATTTTTTGTTGTATTAATTTTGTTAAATATTTATCTTTTTTGTTTTCTTCTTTGACAAATATTTCCCTATTGTACATATATAACCTACATCAGATTGCTTCCTATCTTGGGGTGGAAAGAGGTAAGGGAGGGAGGGAGGGAGAAAAATTTGGAGCTCAAAACCTTACAAAAATAAACTTGGAAAACCATCTTTACATGTAATTAGAAAAATAAAATACTATTGAATTTTAAAATATTATTTCTCATATATTATAGCTCTTTAGGAGGGAGTATGGGAGGGATATTGGAGAAATTTTATGAAAGAAGATATTAATAAAAATTATTTTCAAAAAGTAAGTTTATGAAATGGAGATTTGTGGTTTTATGTAGAATCCTTTTTGCGTTCAGCTAGGTATAGAAATGCTATTTTTGTGGTATTTAATTTCAGATTTAATATTTTTTTAAGGAAGAAAATGTTCTAGTTGGGGCACTTCCCCAAAATTAGTGCTATTTTTCACAAAGGATCTTTTTTTTAAGGAAGCATATAGGTAGTTCAATATAAAGGAGAAAAAAAAAACATATTAATTCTAGCTTGTACCTGAACGAGTTGAATGCTGCCCAATGAAGGTATCAACACATACGTTTTCTTTTTCTTTTTCAAACTCACACGGAAAGTAAAATGCTAATGTCTTTCAAGCCCCAGTGCTTCCATTCTTCTTCCTCACACAGATCACATTGAGACACCTTTTCTGGCGAGATTCCCATCTTTATTCTTTTTTGCCTGGTGGGTGGAAGTCCCACAGCCTTCAACGTGAAGCCTCCAAGCTGGCCCTGTGAGGTGCTGGGAGCAGTGGAGAGTTTAGCATTTAAATGTGATCCATCCAAGGAGCCTCGGGGGTGGAAGCTTGGATTTGGGGAGTGGGGGATGTTTGGGGGAAGGGGGGGTTGGGGTCAAAGGGAACTCCCCTTCCACATCGCGTCAGGTGACATCTTTCTGCTAGCGCTTGTCTCAAAAAACAAACCAGTGCGGCTGAAGAGGGAGCCGAGTCATTCAAGCTTTCTGTTGAAATAGAAGGCAAATCCTTCCCGAGTTGCCCACTGCTATTTTTGTATCAGTGAATCTCATTGTATCTGCGATAAGAGATGAGACACCCAGAGGTCTTCACAGTTGGCTCCTACCTAGTTTTCCAAGGGCTCTCGTCACTAATATTTTGGCCTTTCTGCTTCCTGCAGAAAACATTCCATGTCCTACCTCTGCTCCTGCCCAGATCACTCTCCCTTCATTGGGATCTCCCTAGATCCTCATTGTTCAGCCATGGGCCATCCTCTCCAAGGGCCATGAGAGCCAAGGGGTGTGGAGCGGCCCAAACCTTAGGAGCCGACTTTTCAGCATGCACATTTACCTCCTGGAAGCCAATAAATGCTACCAATGGGCCCTTGGGTCACTGCTCTGTCACTTGTCTACATTTAAGTGACAGAGAAACGATAATGTGGATCCCACTGAAGAGTGCACCCCGCTGACTTTTGCAGGGAGAACCAGTTGTTTCCCATGCTTTCCTGCAAGAGAAGGTCTCCCTTTTGTATTTGTATTCCACATGTCTAGCACAGTACCGGGCACACAGTAGGTGCTTAATAAATGTTTATTTTTGTCTGACCCCTGTTTTAGTAACATAGGGAGGATTCTTGCTCAGCTCTGCAGACTGAACTAGCCGCTTGGAGAAGCCTCTTCCAGGCTTCTGGAACTAGATTCTCAAATTCTGGGCTTTTTGTCTTTGTCTTTTCTAGTGTTAGAATTTGCCTTCTTGGTCCCTCTTGCCGATATCATAATGATAATGGACATCAAGTTTCCTTACGGTTCTTTGGAAATAATAATCCATCCATCCTCCATTTCGCTTCTGTCAGAATTCAGGGTCTTAGCAAAGCAGGCTCCACTGAGCCATGAGCCTGGATAAGAGTAGGGACTTTCATTATTAAAAGGTTAGCCAGCCTTGAGGTGGGGATGGGGATAGGGATGGAGATCCTGGCCCTAGGCCTTGGCACAAAGGTAAAAGACATTTCTACAGTTCTCAGTAGAACTTAAGGTCCTTGGGAACAGGCTCTAATTCATCTGGGGGGGCTGAAGAAACAGCCCATGGGCAGCTTCTCTCTGTCTCCCTGTCTCTCAGCCTTCTGTACCTATGGACATATGTCTGTCTGTCCAACTCTCTCTGTCTCTGGGAACTCCAAAGGGCCTAGTCTCGAGTTAGGTCCGCTTGAAACCAGAAGACACAATCTAATTCGACACTAAATACAGGAAGGTTTATGACCCATGTGTTTGGGGTTATTGTTAAGAATTAGATTCTTTATCAACAGGAGTCACTTTTATGAATTGGTATGTTTGTACAGAAGCAGAAATTTCCTCAGAAACCCCCTTTGCCACCTATTCTCATTAAATACCCATGCACACCACACAAAGCCCCCCTCAATGACTGTTTCTTTCTAAAAGTTGCCTATTAATTCATGAGTTCATGACACCAGGCATCCTATTTAATGGCCAAAAATTACTAAAGTAAAAAAAAAAGCTTTGGTTAACAGATTTTTGTGGAGGTCCTTAATGGAAGTGTCTTATTGACACTTTATTGGCTTGTTATGTGGAAAGTGCTTCATAAATTCTACAGCATGATGTAAGCTTGAGATCATCATCATCATCATCATCATCATCATCATCTGGAAGGCAAAAGAGTAATTCAACAAGGAGGGCCAAATCAGTTCCAATAGAGGATCAATTAACTCTCCCAACTAGCTTGTTTAAATTATTTTGTGTAGTGGCTAGCCCGGTGAGCTGCAGAATAGGCACTAAACAAATTTGTCTCCATTCTTTCCTCTATATTTTTCATAAAAATTGTCCTTAAGGAAATCATACCTGAGATATAAAAGCTCACTACATTTGCTAGATATTTTATTTGGTATCTGATACTGGGAGCTTGGGGATTTACAATAAAAAGATCCTGGTACTCACCTTCTTTAGTGAAACCTGGTCTTTTGCCATCCAAACAAGGACCATCTGGTTTTTAGATAAAAGTGAGAAGGTAATTGGTGAAATAAATGGTTCCCATTCTGAAGTAGCCAAATAAAGCTTTCTTTAATGGTTATAAGAACCCAACAAATAGATAATACTTAGGATCTTGAATTGGAAGGGATCACCTTCAGTCATACAGAGATGTGCCCTAAAGTCTGTTCTCTGCTTTGTCCACACTCTCTCCTTCAGTGACAGCCTCAGCTTTCCTAAGTTTAAGTATCATCTCTATGCACTTGACTTCCAGATGTCTCTATCTAGCCCTCTTTTCTTTCCCGAGCTCCAGATTCTCATCACCAACTGCCTTCTGAACATTTCAAAAGACTGACTTCTGTTAGAGACATTCAAACCGGATGTGTCCAAAGTAGAACTCGGCATCTTCTCTCCAGAGTCCGTCCCTCTTCTAAAAGTACCCATTTCTGGCAAGGGCATTGTGGCCCTTCCAGTCACTAATACAGGCTCTCATTAAAGCCTGGCCAGACTCGCCTCCCAGTAAGGGCCCTGACCTCATTTCTCTTCTCCCTCCAACCTTCCTTCACTGTCCTGCTAAAGTAATTTCTCTTATATGGCTCTGGTCAGAGCCCTGCTCCACTCCAAACTTTTCAATGGCCCCTCCACCTTACTGAGTAGTACAAGTTCTTTGTGCGACATCCAAAGCCCTTAGCACTTGGATACAACAAAGTCTCACTTTATACTCCTCCTCTCTGTTATCCAACCAAACTGTGTGCCTCAGAGACTTGCCTTTCCCCATGTTTGTATGTATGGTTTCCTATGGTAGAAAACCTCCCCATCTTCTAAGGTCCGGGAACCTTCTCTGATCTCCTTAACAGGAATGACTTTGCTCCCCCTTAATTTCATCTTTGTGCTTGTCCAAGGCAGCTATTCCTGGGGATTTCAGCTGTTGAGTTCCTTAGCTCCCCACTAAAATCCAGCCTCCTCAAAGGCACTGACCGTGTCTCATCGGGATTTGGCTTCTCCTCCGGCTCCCAATATATGGCTCTGCACACAGCGGGCAACTAACCAATAGTTTGGTTCATTTGGACTGAGGTCATGGGAAAGCCTAAATTGGCAGGAAAAATATGGGGAGAGGGCAGGGATGGGAAAATGAAGCTTTTACTGTTGACTTAGTTCTATTCTAAAACTATTTTTAAAAACATTTGACTTTCTCAAAATCAAACGTCTCTGTGAAGGAGCTTTTTATTCTAACATTCTCAAAGAAAAGGAAGTTTTATTTTAAGGCAACTTGAAAATATAGTAAAAATCTCTCCCTAACCATTGTCTAGTAAGCAATTACCAGTTGTCCATTCTGCAGGAAAAGTGTCGGATATTAATGGAGACCAAAAAAGTTCACATAAAACATAATCCCTGGAGCTCATGGTAAAGTAAGGGAATAAGATACAAGATCAGATGCTCATAATCCACAACTGATAGGGGAAAAAAGATGCAGAAAAGTCACTAAACTGGGTATTGAGACCTGGTTTAAATTCCGGTTCTGATTTGAGATATATATATATATATAGAGAGAGAGAGAGAGAGAGAGAGAGAGAGAGAGAGACAGAGACAGAGCAGATCTGCTTCTGGGACTTCAGTCACCCCAAGTCACACCTTTGTGGAGGACAGGAAAGGCCAGAATGTTGATTTCTCTCACATTTTCTTGCTTAAAACAGAATAAAAAATTGCTTTGGTTTGAGGACAGAAACAACCCCAATGACAACAATGAACCTTTGCCAGCAAAGCTCGGGTTCCAGGCCAAGGAATGGCTTCATAGGCCATGAGAACTTTTCCAAAACTTGGACAAAGCTGGGGGAGGTGGAAATGCCCCAGTGTTCTCATACAGGGAGAGACAATGACGGCTGAGCTCCAGCTGAATGTGAATTAGGAAGGGCAGTCCCACGCGGGAAGGGGCTTCAGAGGCAGGGAATTCTGAAGCCTGGAGCCAGACTTTGCCCTCCCAGGGCAGTCTGGGACCCAGCATTCCCAGTAGGAACCAGAATTCCAGCGCTGTGCAGAGCCACCCCAGAGGGAAGAAGAAAAAAAGGCGGAAAATAGCACCAGGAGCTGGGGACGGGAATGGCTGGTACCCAACGCTGAGAAACAAATCGTGGCTTGGTTCCAATTGGCTCTGGATCCTTTGGTATGCTACCTCTGGAAACAACAGAACCCCCTCCTTCTCTGTGGTGCAGGGAGACCAAGTGGGGCAGGGGAACACCAGCTCACCTGGGCTTTCCTGCTCACCTGAGCTCACCTGGGATCCCAACGCCCTCGGAGCCGCTCCCGGCTGCGCCATCCCAGGGAGGTCCCTGACAAGTTCTCGTCAGAGGGACTGGTGTCATGGCTGCCTGAATGCCCAGGCTACCCTCACTGGCCACTCACCTTGAGATGTTGTGAATGAATGAATGACATGGCAGTCCCCTTCCTTTGGACCCCGATCCCAACACTGAGGACACAAACACAAAAGCAATGAGTCTTTGAGCTCTGAGACCTGGCGCAGCAGAGGGAGGCGATCCTTATATGGTGATGGAGGCTGGGGAAGGGGTTTTGGGCTAGGAAGCCAGAAGGGCGGGCGGAGGGGAGGGTCATGGCCCATGCTTTCCAGAGGAATTCAGAGTTTAGGTTTGATTACCTCCCCAGAGCAGGAGGGATGGCAAGGAATGGCCACAGTGGGCAGCTGGACACCGAGAAGGAGAAAACTTTCCAAGAGGCAAACCTGAAGCCACGGGTTTCATGTGGACAAGCTAATGACAAGGGTTAATAACAAGTTAGGTCGTAGAAAAGGGAAATAATTTCCAAAATCAAGCCGAGTAACTAACGACACAATGTCTCGGGTACCCAAGAATCCAGAGAGGGCACGGGGAATAAACGGCAAACCCCAGCTCTGGAGACTTGGGAAAGTGCCAGACAAGGTAGTGCCCTCTGCCAACACTGGGACTGGCCCTCTGCCGGCGTTTTAAACCAGTAGAAGAAAACTGAGGATCTGTGGCCATATCTACAGTGTCAGTCATTCCAATGAACACACACACTCACACTCACACACACACACTCACACTCACACATACTCTCACACACACACACATGCTCACATACTCACACACACACTCACACTCACACACACAAGAGTCAAGTTTCTAGTTACCTGCTGTAACACCAGCTATTCCAATCTTTAAAAAAGATCCGGGTGGTTGACGGGATTTCTCCATTTCCATGTGGATATTTGGAATCTTATGAAAAATCTCCCTCTTTAAATGGAAAGTGTACAGTTTCACAACTAGGGAAAACTCAAGGTTAAGTCAAATTGAGGCAGATGGAGTTTTCTATCCAGTATAAAAATAAATGAAATTTGCAAAGATGTTAATCTTTGCTCTGTGTTCTTCAAAGTTCTACAACACACAATGCCCATTAAGCACACCATGTCCAGGGTCTGTCCTGTCAAATGTTTGGCTAATTGAGTTTGACTTGATCTTGTGAATGAAGGAAATCATGAAAGGGTTTTCAGTTTGGCAATGATGTGATATGACAGATTTAGAGAGAAAGAAGTCATCCTGTCTTCTACCTCATCTCCTCCTCCTCCTTCAGAGCTTTTATTTCCTATTCCTTTCCCTTAGTACCTGTGCTACCCAAGGTGGGCTTTGAAATAGAAGAAGGCTTTTATTGGGCTAGGATCGGGAGGTAGTATACTCCGGGTAGGGGAGACACCCTTTCCAAATACATAATGGTAAGAGAGGGCAGGATAAAAACAGGGAATGATGTAATTCGTAGCAGTTGCAACAGGCTAAGGGAAATTGTGTACATATCGTGTGTCTGTGTGTGTCTGTGAGAGAGAAAGAGACAGAGAGAAAAAAGAGAGGGAGAAAGGAGGAAGGGAGACAGAGAGACAGGGAGAGAAAGGGAGGAAAAGATGGAGGAAAGAAGGTACAGAGGAAAAGAGAAAGAAAGAGAGAAAGACAAAAAGAGAATGAGGGGGAGAGAATGAAAGAGAAAAGGTGAAGAGAGAAAGGGAGAGAGAAGGTGAGGGAGGAAGAGAAAGAAACAGAGAGAGAGACAAACAGAAAGAGAATGAGAGAGAAAGAGTGAAAACAGACAGAAAAAAGAACAAAAGGAGGAAGACAGAAAGAGAAAGGGAGAGAAAGATGGAGGAAAAGAGAGAAAGAGATAAATTCAGAAAGAAAATGAGAGAAAGAGAGAGAAGGAGTGAAGATAAAGGGAGACACACAGAGAAAGAGAGAGAGACATACAGACAGAGAGACAGAGAGACTGAGAGAACGAGAACATTATAAAAGAGGGGAGGAGAGGGGAGCAATGGCCCAAAGGGACTGAGGACATTGGGTGCTGTTATTTGGACACAATCCTGGAGTCGGTTCTGCTGCAGGCACCTAGAGGGAGGCAGAGCTGGGCTGTCGGGATAATTTGATTGTGAGGGACATCCAAACCCCCTGCCCAGAGGCCCTGCTCCAGTGGCGTAGACATGACAGAAAAATGGTGAGGGTTTTCTTCAGGACTTCAGTCCAGTTTCTGCCCGTTCAAAACCATGGCCGCATTGGTTGCCCCCACTTTTCCAGTGTTTCAAAGAAAAAAGCCTGGGAAGCTTCTCCTCTCACTCTCTCCCCCCAGTCCCTAAGTAAGTCTTCTGTCCCTTTAAGCATTGTATTAATGCTTTTAAATAGATATCTTTAGCTCTGAATAGTTTGGTGCATTTTTGTTATTAAAAAAAGAAAGAAAGAAAGAAAGAAAGAAAGAAAGAAAGAAAGAAAGAAAGAAAGAAAGAAAGAAAGAAAGAAAGAAAGAAAGAGAAAGAAAGAAAAAAGAAAGAAAGAAAGAAAGAAAGAAAGAAAGAAAGAAAGAAAGAAAGAAAGAAAGAAAGAAAGAAAGAAAGAAAGAAAGAAAGAAAGGAAGGAAGGAAGGAAGGAAGGAAGGAAGGAAGGAAGGAAGGAAGGAAGGAAGGAAGGAAGGAAGGAAGGAAGGAAGGAAGAAAGAAAGAAAGAAAGAAAGAAAGAAAGAAAGAAAGAAAGAAAGAAAGAAAGAAAGAAAGAAAGAAAACCAATTCAATTGAATAAGCATCCTAATATGTCCAGAGCGCCACACCAGAGGCTAGAGATAGAAAAGCCAGAAAATGAGGAAGGGCCTGTCTTTGGAGAATTTATATTCCATCTAGAACCATCTAAAAAGAATAGCCTGCTGTCCATAATTAATTTAACAATAAACTAATTAACTTTCAGGACTTTCAGATGGTTAGAGAAAAAATCCACTCCAGCTCTGGGATCCTGTGATTTTTTCACTACTAGCTAGATCACTGGAGACTTGGTGAGCAAAAACTTGGGTTTCTTCTCTGCCAGGACACTGATTTTGTGTTCAGCATAGGCCCTTTGCCCAACCGCAATGTTCTCTGATATGTGGACCGTCATTTCTGCTGACTTCTACAAGCAGAGCCACGTAGCCCAGCCTAGCTTAGTCCTGTTTCCTTTGCATGTCTCAGTAAAAATCAGTTTTAAGGTTTTCTGTCCAAATCCAGCTACTTAAAAATGTGCTCCATGGATCTAGGATCTCGAAGGGAACACGATCTTCCAATTCTCTTCTCGGCACTTTCCATCCATGTCTTTCCTGAATCTTGTGTAGAGAAGCCACATGATGCAGTAGAAACATTTCTCTGGTTCCAACAAACCATTTCATGGACATCAGCGCTCTGATGGGGGCCATAATTACCTCTTTATTTAACCAGGTGGACTGCCTCCTTTCCCAGTCATATTTGTCTTTAGAATATGTATCTTCTATTTACAAACTGTTGTTATGGAACTAGCTGCCATTTAAAGCCTCCGTGGGCCATAATGACAGGCAGAGAATTCCCATAAACTCCAAAATCCAAGGCTTTGGAAGCAACAAGAAAGAACAAAAACAAGGTCCAAGCTGCGTCCTTGCCAGACACAGGTAGACTCTAGCAAGAATGGCTGAAAATTCCACAAGCCTTGAAGTGAGTTGATTTCAATTCAATTAATTCGTCTAATTAATCCAGTCTTTATGGACAGTCTGCTAAGTGCCAGGCACTCTGTTAGGCAGGAATGTGCAAAGACCAAACTGTCTGTCCTCAAGTACCTTGTATTCACTGAGGAGAATCCAACAGGGATGCAGACAAGTTTCCATAAAATAATACAAATGTATTATTTTAAAATAATAAATAATAATAATAATAAAACAATACAAATGTATTTCTAGAGGGAGAGGATGGCAAAGGACGGAGTATCCGAAACACAGTCATAGAATTTGGAGAAGACCTCAGTGGCCATTCATCCAAGCCATACACAAAGAGAAGTTCCCCTGTAACAAACCCAAGTGGTAATCTATTCTCTGCTCCACAAATGCTGCGAAACCAGGAGGAAACTACAGAGTCCTCAAAGAAGAGGTGGGGAAGAAACTCATTCCACATATAGGGAGCCAGTTGTTAAAAGCCAAAACCTATAGGATTCTCTTAAAGGGACTTTCATCTGATGCTGTGTGGGGCTGGACACTGAGAAGCAAGTCAGGAAAGACAGAGGTAAGTAAATGGGTATGGAAGTGAGGAAGAGAAAAAGGAGAATTTGCTGTAGCTCAAATCCCAACACTCAGAAGTATAGTATACTTTGTATAAACGTCTCACTTCCACAGAAAAGAGAAGGGCAACTGTGATGTTATATTTTTATTTTTGTAGAACTCTGCAAGAAACACTTTTCATTTTTACTTAAAAAACAAAACAAAACAAAACAAAAAAACCTTGAGGTCTATTTGAGCTTAACTCTTAACTTTTCCTGGATGTATCCACCACTCACAGGATAATAAGTGGTGAATGTTTTCTTTTATCTTCCATACCATTTGTTTTGAGAAGATTAAGCTTTGCAAAATAATTTATCAGGCCATCACTTTCATACCACCTCCTTTCTAGGAGCATAATGTGATTTCCCTCCCTCGCCCGCCCCCCAAGAGTCTCTAAATGAGGTTCCTGGCCATTAATTGCAAAGAAAAAATAACAGATCCTAAGTTATAAAAGACTTCAAGGTCCTGCCTACCATTTACTCCCAACATAGGAATCCATTTTTTAATTTCTTTGAGCAGAGGCAACAGCAGTTTATCCTTTGATGACTAATCAGAAAAACAACTGCTGTCCTACTTAGCCAGGACTTTGTTTAAAAAGAAATTTTGTTCAGAGTGTTTATTGCCTTTAGATACTTCACTTATGCCCTTAGTAATTAGTCATACAGAACCAACCAGATGTCCACCAAAAAAAAGCTATTGTGGTGATGCCGGTTACAGAAGGGAAGGATTGTGATGGGAACATAAATGGCCAAGAGCAAAAGGAAGACTTCTGTCACCCTCCTTCGTCTTCAGTCAGTCTCCAATGTGTCAAGCCCTGAACTGAGGGCTGGGAAGAAATGGGGGCTCACAATCTGATGGCAAAAGCAACAAGCAAATGGCCCTGCACAGAAATAGTGCACACGGATAAACTGGGAAGCCCTGGCATTCCCAGGGATCCGGAAAGGCTTCACGGAGAAGGGCTCCCCTCAAAGGGGCCCCAGATAGCTTCTGAAGAGCTAGAAAGGGGACCTTGAAAACTATCTGATTCAATGGCCTCACTTCTCAGAGGAAGAAAATTGAGTTCAGAAGAGAGAAGTCACAGACTCTTAAATTCAGTTTAGAACTCGGATCTGATTCCTAACTCAACACTCTTACCAATAGGTCACAACTACCAGGTCAGCAGCCAAATGTTCTCCATGTGTCTTAGTCGTTTGTCCCCTAAAGAACTGCAGGTTCTCTGAGAGAAGAGCCCATGCTTTGTATTTCTTTGGGTTCTGGAGTGCAGGGTCTCCTAATGCATCACCACCACTTGTTGGGAATTCTGGGCTGCCATGAAACGGCTCGGCCGGTGGCCTTTGGAGGATGGGATGCGATCGCCTTACTTTGGGATCCACAGAAATCTTCAAGGTTATGACCTGCTCTGTCCATCTCTCACTCCTTCACCTAAGACAAGAACAGACATGACAGAGATTGCAAAGAGAGCCAGAGGGGAGAAAGAGTAGGTCCCTGGCTTTTTGAGTCACAGCTCATCCACCCAGTGGTGCAGAAAAGCATGGAACTCATCAAGATCAGGAGCTTTTTTTATAGAATATAATCAAGTGGGTGGTTGTCAAAATACTACCTGGTAGTTAAAGGCAGATCAAACCCCTTAATAAAAGCTTCTGTAAGTTACAGAGCCTGAGAGCTCCATCCCAGTAGCGGCCCACCCCAGCTTTCCCTCCTTTGTATCCCTCTGTGGTTACAAAACACGCATTACCTCATTTGATTCTCACAATGTGCCGGCGATTTGTATTATAGTGATTTATATGTGTTTATCAGCCCACCTGGCTCAGGCAGGCAAGCTCTTTGAAGAGAGGGACTGCCATTTTCCAGCTTTATATTCCAGTACCTCCCATTGCGACTTACTCATGCACAGCCACCAATGGGCAAACTCCTCCACCAACCCTGGCTCTTACACACCCGTGACTTTAGTGCATCAGCAAGTCTTACTTGGAGAAGGACATGGAGGTGCAAGAGGGGTTGGAGGCAGCTTCAAGAACATTGGTTAATTTAATAGCCTTTTATTTACAGGATATATGCATGGGTAACTTTACAGCATTAACAATTGCCAAACCTCTTGTTCCAATTTTTCACCTCTTACCCCCCCACCCCCTCCCCTAGATGGCAGGATGACCAGTAGATGTTAAATACATTAAAATATAAATTAGATGCACAATAAGTCTACATGACCAAAACGTTATTTTGCTGTACAAAAAGAATCAGACTCTGAAATATTGTACAATTAGCTTGTGAAGGAAATCAAAAATGCAGGTGTGCATAAATATAGGGATTGGGAATTCAATGTAATGGTTTTTAGTCATCTCCCAGAGTTCTTTTTCTGGGCGTAGCTGGTTCAGTTCATTACTGCTCCATTGGGAATGATTTGGTTGATCTCGTTGCTGAGGATGGCCTGGTCCATCAGAACTGGTCATTATATAGTATTGTTGTTGAAGTATATAATGACTCCTGGTTCTGCTCATTTCACTCAGCATTAGTTTGTGTCAGTCTCTCCAGGCCTTTCTGAAATCATCCTTCTGGTCATTTCTTACAGAACAGTAATATTCCATAATATTCATATACCACAATTTATTCAGCCATTCTCCAACTGATGGACATCCATTCAGTTTCCAGTTTTTAGCCACTACAAAAAGGACTGCCACAAACATTCGTGCACATAGAGGTCCCTTTCCCTTCTTTATAATCTCTTTGGGATATAATCCCAGTAGTAACACTGCTGGATCAAAGGGTAGGCACAGTTTGATAACTTTTTGAGCATAGTTCCAAACTACTCTCCAAAATGGTTGGATTCGTTCACAACTCCACCAACAATGCATCAATGTCCCAGTTTTCCCACATCCCCTCCAACACTCATCATTAATTTTTCCTGTCATCTTAGCCAATCTGACAGGTGTGTAGTGGTATCTTAGAGTTGTCTTAATTTGCATTTCTCTGATTAATAATGATTAATAATGGACTAAGATCATGAATGAAGAGAGCATAGGTGGGTGGAAATTTGCACCAATAGAATACATAAATTGATAAGATAAAAAAATTCATCCAAATATTGAAGAATTTTAAAGGAATATTTGTCAATTTCTGAATTGTGCAGGAAGTATTAATCAATAAATATGCATATATGTGTGTATTTTGTTCTTATCATGTTAATTGATTTTTTCTTCATGGACTTCCTTTGAATTGTATCATGCTAAACAATTGTCCTTATTAATTAAAAAAAAAACCCAGTTTGTCAGATATTAAAATGTCTGTATCACCAAAAAAAAAAAAAAAAAAAAAGAACAATGGTTAAGCTTTCTGGATGGGCATTCGTAGCTCAGAAATCTGCCGTTGCTACAAATGGGGGCTTGATTTGTTGTTTTGTTGCCTGAGTAGACTTAAGAAATCAATAGAGAAAAATATTAATAATGCAGGTCAGACTGAATGAGTGCATTAGATACTTTCCTCCCCCACCTCCACCCCAAAGAGCTGGTTGTTAATCATTTTCCTGCACATCTCTGGGGGTGACATGCCCAACGTCACACAATTAGCAAAGTTTAGAAACAGGTTCCAAGCCCGGATGTTCCTAATTCAGTGGTCAGTATTCTGCCCACTGTGCCAGGCTCCCCATAAGAAGTGATTGATAAGTGAGAAAACTTCTGATTTCTTTTTCATTTTTAAATCAAGATAGATTCCTATGATGCTGCTTGCAGACCATCTTCCCTCTGGGCCAAAAAGTAGAAATCCCCTTTTCCCCACACTTTCCATGCAAATAATTGAGAATCTTAACATCTCTATTACATTTCTCCATCATATTGTGTCCACAGCTCTTCCCCAGAACTACTTGGGCTCTTCTTCTGGGTCGGTTGGGTTTTTTTCTTTCGATTTCTGGTCTCACTGAGAGAAGATTTCATGAGAAAAGGAGGAAGAGAAGGATTTGAGGGCAAAAGTGACCAAGGACACTAATAGCACCAAGACTATCTAATGATCTTAGAAAAGAAGAAGAAGGAATGGTGATGGAGATTCAGAGAACTTTGGAATAAGGAAGAACAGAGCTTGGTTTGGAGCAGAAATTTGGGAGACTTTAAAAAAAGACTAAATAAAAAGCAAATTAAATTGAATTTTATTTAAAAAAGAAAAATACCAAATTAAAAATAAAATAAGTTAAATTTTTAAAAAAGAAAAAATGCTAAGTTAAAAATAAGTTAAATTTTCAAAAAGAAAGAAGACTCAAATTGAAGAAAACAGGAGTAAGTAAAGTACCTGATAATGGACAACAATTGTTTGAAAGGCTATGACTTTAAAAAGAGGTAACACTCGCCTTCTTTGGCCCCCAAGGACAGAATTGCAAAGAAGCAAGTTTAGGTTTGATATAAATACTTCCCAATAATTCACTTTGCCTCCAAAAGGAATGGGTGGCTCCAGAGGCAAGGGGTTCCCTCCTGCTGGAAGTCACTAAAAGTCCCTCAGTCTCTCAGGGGCTCAAATGGGTGAACATACATGAAGCCCATGTCAGAACTGGCTGGTGACCGTGATCTTGTGCTGTGAGTCTCTTAGGCTAAAGATGGCACAAGTATTTTGCCCTTAAATGTCCCCGTAACAAAAGAATAAATGGTCTCTGCTCCATAGTCAGCCCTGAGGATTCCTTCCTCAGTAACTGGTAATAGGAATTGTTGAGCTTTGTCCCTCACCCCTGGCTCCGTGTTTTACACAAACATAATTTTGTGCGTGTGTTTGCAGCAAAAAGATCTGCATACACATGTGTGTGCCCACATACGCCTACAACAAGCACATACATGTGCACTCTTCCATGAGCACAGATGCACATATAACATGTGTGTACATACACAGCCTTGTGAGTGTGTGTAAATATGTGCATGTGTCCCCAGAGCCACACTCCTGCACAATGTAAATACACACGGGCACACCTCTTATACACACATCCATGCACATACACAGGCTCCTCTATATCCATATTATACACATATGCGTGCGTACATGTGTGTGCCCTTCCCCGTGCCCCCAGACTCATATTCCTATGCAATGTGAGTATACACATACACACCCTTTACCCAGACATATATAGGTATACATATAGGCATACTTATATACTATGTGCATGTACACATGTTTGTATGTATCCATACATCCATGTATACGTGTGTGTGACTTTTCACATGCTCTCAGTTTCACTGGGTCTTCTGGAGAAAGAGTATAAAGGAGAGTCAACTCTTATTTTTAATCCCTCTAAGTGAAGTATCATGGTCCTAAGATGCTAGAACTTAGACCTGAAAGAACTACCAACTGATTCTATTCAAATTTCTCGTGAATTCTTTGTTTTAGAAAAGTAGTGATTCATAAGCTTTGCCTGTAGGAAAGTAAATGCCCAAAGATACAGATTTGTTTTCATCTTTTCCTGCTCTGACATACCCAGTTTGTTTGCCATCCTGCACCCCCCCACACACACATCCCATCTTGAGGGGATTTCCTTTCCCTTTTAAAGAAGTGGGACAAGAACACAATGGAAACCACCTCTCCTGAAAGCTTGGATCAGGTGGAATTTGGGTAATAAATGGTTGGTCCTTATTCACAGTGGCTCGAGGGGGGGGGGGGGTGATGGTTTGAGAGGATGGCGTTTTGTGAGCCTGAGTGTTTTGTGGACACTCTTTGGGAGAAGTGCCTGACCCCGGAATCTCTCGATCATACAAGGGAGCCACAAAGTGAGTGAACACTCTCCAGGGGGTAGTGGCCCTGGGCCAGCCCTTCATTTAAGGCATTTCCGACACCACCAGGAGTCTCCCGGTTCCTGTTCTGTAAATTGGGAAGATTAGATTAGATGATCTTTAAGGTCTCTTCTAAATCTCCATCTGTGATATTCTAAATCTTAAAAATGAGTGAGGTGATATGGTTATATCCATTGCTTACAATTTAGGCTGAGATATTTTATTTTGTAATAATATTTTATTTGTCCAAATACATGCAAAAATAACTCTCAACATTCCCCTTTGTAAAACCTTGTCTTCCAAATTTTTCTCCCTCTCTTCCCTCTTCTCCCTTCCCCAAGACAGCAAGAAATCTGATGTAGGTTAAACATGAGACATTTTCAAAGTTTCATTTCCTTCAGAGTTACAAGCCAAGACAGAGAGAGGGATTGGTTGATCCGCAAGGTCTCTGTGGGGCAAACATGATTCGGACTATGGCATCTCCCGTAGATACATAGAGTACTCGTAATAACCCAAAGCCATGCTAGGTTCATAGCCAGGCAGCCACTGGATTTGGGCGTGTTTCCGGGGAAGGGACCAAGCCTTCCTAACTTACTGTCCTTGAATGGCCTCAGGATCCAATAAGGATGGACTCAGTTTTTGTCTTTTGGTTGGTCTTTAGAAAACCTGGAAAAGAGAAAGGCAAAACTCAGAGGGTAGATTTGACCACCTGGTTACACTAAAATAGAGACTAATTTTGAAATATGACTCATGTCAAGAAAGGGAAAATACAACGTTCCCCTCCTCTCCAAAAGGGGCATGCTACCAGAAAGTGTTTTAACATTGGGAACAGTATTGTACGAAAGTCTCTGCTGACGTACCACGTTTGTACATCATTGAGACTCTGAGAGGACCTTGAATTCCCCAAAGAGTGCACCCATAGGCTCCCAACCCAAGAGGCTTCCACGTCACATCTGGCCACAAACCCTGTGTCTGCTGCTTGTCTGAGCCATTGCTTGGCTCCCTCTGAAGAGTCCCCTTTTAGTGGCACAAGGTGCTGTATTTTTCAGCCACAGCAACTCCGATATATTTGCTAAGGCCCAGAGGAACAACCTACACTGAGATAATTACAGGTCACTCATCTACTAGCCTAATAAAACATAAGCTCCATGAAGACAGGAACTTTTTTCCTTTTTGTTGTTGAAACACCATCACTTAGTACAAGCCTTATAAGCACTTAATAAATTCAATTTGTTGAACTGATTTGAATTGAAATATCAGCTGCAATAGGAATCTTACAAGATGTTCACAGCAATTTAAATTTTCCCCTTTATTTACCAAATTATATTTATAGTATTCTAAGAAATTATTTCAGTTCATCATATTTTCACTTAAAAACATTGGAGATTTTTCCTTTAAGACTTAATGCTCTTTGCTTGTGACTGCCACTGCCATGTTCCTAGAACCAAGGGACTTGTTTTTTCTATTTGGTATTTTCTATTTCTCACTCACTATTTTCTATTTGGCTTCTATAAGAAGCCATTGTGGAAGGTATGGGTTTTCCTGTTTTGGTCCGGACATGTGATTTCCCAGTGAAGAAACTTCCCCTATCAGTGAAGATCAGCTGATGCTCAGGAACCTCCTCATGTTGGAGGGGGGAAAGGGTCAGTCAGGCAGCATGAAGACTTGAACCCAGGTCTCTACGCTGTCACACTGGCTTTCTTTTTACAGTCATGATCTCACTTGAGCCTCTTAGCTCAGGTAGCTAGTCTCACCCCCACCGTGGTCATGGAGCCCCAGGGTCTCCGGTCACAGCTTCAGGACCTTGATCAGCACCCGCCCCACTCGCCCTGGCGGGGTAGCCGCGGGTGCCGGAGAGGGGGCAGAAGCAGAACAGTTCAGATCCCCCTGCTTTTCCATGCGGGATTTCTGGCTCTGAATGACTCTCAGGTGTCCCGGGCCTCAGGACGCCTCGGTGGGACTTGGGGGTCCGAGATGAAATAAGCCACGGAAATACGCCGCATTCTCAATCACGTATTTTATCAAATTAACACCACATCTCAGGATCTTCAGATGAAAGTTGCCACAAAAAAATCCATGTTTTGATGAAATAACCAAAGGGAATAGAGTGTTTCAAAATTATATAACATCTCCCAAAGTTTTAATTAAATTTCAAAGCTGTTCTTTGTTATTACAAGGGCAGAGACAATTATTGAAAAGATTAACTTCTGAGGATTATGTCTTTTCTGGTAACCCTAATATGACTGAGTAGGTTTTTTTTTTAGACTGCAGAGAGACGCAGTTTGCAATAAAAACATTGACAGGACTGTGAGTATGAAGGTCATGACTGGGCTAGGGGATTGGAGGGGAGGAGAACAGGAGAAAGGACCCTCTTGTTTTCCTGGGGAGCACTGTGATCTGGACAGGAATACTGGATGTTTAGCCGGAGGTAGTGCCTCCCAAAACTCAACAAACAAGAGAAGAAGGAGGAAGAAAAAGGGGAAGAGAGGGAAGCAGAAAGACAGGAAGACCAATGAAAGGAGAGAGAAAGACAGAGGGATGTAGTGAATAAAGAGGGGCAGGGAGGAGACAGTGAAGAGAGGAAAGCAGTGAAGGGAAGAAGGAAAGAAAAAAGAGGGAGAGAGAGGAAAGAAGGGAAAAGGGGAGTGAGAGGAGAAAGAGGGAGAAAAAAGAGGGAGAGGGAAGAAAAGAAATGATGGGAATGACAGGAAGAGGGAGAGAAAGAAAAATGAGAGTGACAAGAAAGAAGAGAGGGAGAGAAAGGAAAGCTGGGAGCAAGAGGAGGAAGGAGAAAGAACAAGGGAGAAGAGAAGAGAGAGAATTAACATGTGGATCAGAAGACCCTCCCTTTTTTTTTTACTTGATGTCTCAAACCACATACGATTCCTATCCAATCTCAACATTTGTAAATAAAGAGAAACAGCGCCCAGAGCATTTCTCTATGAGGTTCACTTTGGATCCTGTCCAACTCCAACAGGGAGAGAGAACTGAGACTGGGAAACAATGACACACAAAAAACAGGGATAGAAAATAAGCTAGCAACGTGAGAGTAACATTCAGAGCTCCCTGGGAGACTGAGCTTTTAATCTCATGTATTAAAAATGGCCTCTCCTGTCACCTGGGTGCCCACAGAAAGAGAAGGGGGCTCCGCTTGGAAACCAAGCTAAACAACAAAAAATAATTAACAAAATTCAGCAAGATCCTGGAAGATAAATCAAATGTGGCTGCCATTCAGCATCAGGCTAAAACGGCTGAATGGGGATGAATAAAAGCAGCCAGATTACTGGTAAAACCCATTCTCTGGAAATGGCTGCGTTTATCGGCAGATATTACTCATTCTCTACAATATCTTCTTTTTTATTTGGTGAGGGGCGGGGCAGAGCCTTCAGGAACATCTATATTTGGTTCTGCCAGAACATCTTCAGGTGTAGAATCAAGGTCAAGTTGGACTGAACTGGTCATCACATATTGCGGTATTATCTACAGGTATTTGCGAAAAGGCCACTGGGGATTGTTCATGGGCCAATACAAGTTGCCGAGGACAACCTAGTAGAGAAACTGTATGCAAAGCTTGACAAGACTTCCAAATCTAAAGAGCACAGTCCCTGACGATACTTGGCGATTTTAGTGCAAAGATGGGAGAAAATGAAGACCAGGAAATAGATCTGTAAACATATGGTTTGGGGAAAGAAATTAGAGAAGCCAAAGATGTAGATTATGAAAAACCTTCTGTGTCTGTAAGTATTTTCTTTATAACAAATGTTGGATGTTGGTCATGGTGAGCCCCAAACAACATTTTAAAGAATAAAACTGACTACATATAAATAGGGAAATAATGACTATGGATGTAGCAGTTTCTCCTGAGTCAGACCACTGTAACTATATGAATTAAAATCAGAATTTATAATGAAAAAGAAAAGTAATGAAAAAAAGGTATCTTACCCCAAAATACTTACAATTAAGATTTTGCCCTAAATTATTTTAACAAACTTGAAAATCAAAAAATGGCAAATGGACTATAGGAAATATAGCAACACCTGTTTAAAAAAAATAGAAATGGCACCAAGGAAAACAAAGATGGGGAAGAGAGACAAATTGAATCAAATATATAGAGAAGATACTAACAGTAATATAATAATCATGAGGATGTTGAGGGAACACTTTACAAGATTAGAAGATAAGGGACAATATTAAAAGAATTGTGTGGGGGGCTTCTCGAACCTTATTGATCAACAACAAAAAAAGTGATCAAGAAACCATTATCAGCTAGGGACCTGTATGCCTGCTCTCCTGGTCATACAAAATCTATACAAAATTTACAGTCCCAGAGTTGCAAGTTCCCTGAAACAAATGGGTTTCTCTCACTCATGGTCCTCCTTTGCAGGTTTCTGTAAGTGTTTGTGACTCTCCCCCAGATGCTTAGTGCATAGATCAGAAAGTATGAACCAATTTAATGTATAGACAGGGATGTATTTATTAGTTCTGAATTTACTTTGATATAAAGTAAATGTTACCATAATTTATTTCTTTTTAAAAATTAAGTATTTCATTATATTTAAAGTCTAAAAGTGTCATTAGTGTGACTGCCTTATTGTTTCCATTTTCCAGATGAAAAAAGTGAAACACAAAGAAGTTAGGTAGGTGCCCAAATCACACAGCTGTCCAGGGTTAGCCTTCAGGTCTGGCATGTATTCTAGCTATTATTCTATTTATCCCTCCAATACCATTGTCACTTAGGATAGGACCTTTGAGCATGACTTATTTTTAAAATAAATCATCCCCTGTGGCCTCTGATAAGCCTCTCCAAACGTAGCCACATGTTTTCTTCATTCAACGGGGCACAATTTGACACACTCTAGACCATGTAAAGGAGAAAATCACAATTGTCTCCCAAAACAAAGAATATTTCACAAAGTTTATCTAGGATTTCTGTATGCTTGCTACTTAACAAGTTGCTACCTTTAAACGGTCTTCTCCAAACTAATGCAATAAAGAAAAGAAAGAAAAAAAATCAGCTTAATCTCTCAAAAGGAATCCTACTCCTTTCAGAGATTCCCATATCAAATGGATTTCTTGCTGGGATCTACAGCCTTGGGTCCAATGGAAGCCACCCCTCTTCCTCCAGTGAGAAGCCAAACTAATGATTTGGTTCTTATAAATCAGCAGTCGGCCACTGATGGCTAGGACACTTTGCCTTCTTCTTCTTCCATTAAAATCCTTACACCTGCTTTGTTTTAGACCCACAAGCATTGAGTAGCTTTAAAAGAGAAACAAATTTGCCTTCCACAATCCTCTCTCAAAATTTATCTGTTCTGATCTGAGAAATCAAGAAATCAACATTCAAAAGAGTGTTAGCGCAAAACTAACATAAGTCAGCCATCCCACTTCATTTAAAGTAACTATCTTACCCAGGTGAAAGCACTTTTATTGGATGAATCCATCAAGGGAATTACACTTACATCAAGGAAAATATACCAGTATGAGAAGTCCTTGAAAGCCACTAAAAAAAATGAAGTGACACTCCGCAGAAACTGCGCCAGTAAAGGTTAAGGGAGACTCAATCATCCCTAAGTATCTTCTGTAAAAGAGAAAGTAACTGTCTGGACCTTCAGGAATTGAGATTCTGCAGGCTGGAGGAGATGGGATCTTGAAAGAGAATCGATTTGGAGGAAGAAGGGATGGGAAGGGAAGCTTCTGTTTCCTCGCCACCATTTCCTCCCTCCATTCTAGACCCAAGGAGGACCTTCGGAAGGCTGGAGGGTTTGCAGTCACAATGTCTACACGGGAATACAAAACCCTGGGGAAAGGAGCCTAATAGGAAGGCAGCACCAAAAGGAAGGGAAGGTCCTGAGGACTCCTACAGAAGCACTTTTGGGAGCTGTAAGTTTGTGCTCTTTGCCACATCTTAAGCTTAAGCCCATTTTCATGGGATTCTCTAAGTGCTGGTGGAAATTTGTCGCTGACTTTTGGGAGGATGTTTATATCCAACAGTTCTTCCTCCATCACCTTAGCAAATGCTCTATTCTGATTAAATAATTGATAACCATGGAGGGAAGGATACCCCCTGGAATGACCTGAGCAATGGCACTGGGGACCACCCCTAACACCCCCTAAGCCCAAGGGAAGGGAGAGAAGGGGACATGATGTGCATTTTCTAGGAGGAATGGGGTGACAATTCCAGAGCATGTGCTACATTAGAATAACGTGCAAAGTAAAAGTAAATAGCCTCCAAACAGAGTTCTTGGAAAGTCGCCCTTTTTTGGTGGGGACGACGCAGAGGAATGGTGCAGGAGTCAATGGTCTGATATTACCAAGTCGACCTTGGAGAGTCCCTTCCTTCCTATGGGCCTCAGTTTCTTAGTCCAAAAAAATCAGGAGGTTGGACTGTGCCCAGTAGTAGTACATGAGCTTTAGGGTCCAAACCTTGTGATTACTTTACAATTACACAATTACCTTGCGATCGTCCAGAGCTTTGAGTACTTCCTTCCAGGTTCACGTCTTGTGTTCTAAGCGTCTGAGGGGAAAACATGTCTTGCCCTGAATAAGTGGGAGTGACCATATCATGTGGAAGAAAGAGCTCTATGCTGAGTGTTAGGGACTGACAGCCATCTCGGCAGCCATGTTAGTTAAGGCTTGATGTTGGAACAAGAAGAACCATGGAATTTAGTCCTAAAATAACCACACTACGCAACACGGATAAAGTGGACTTAGCTTCAGCTCCATCCAGAACTGGATCTGGTCAGTGGTCTCCAGACACCCACCAAGTCTGAAGGGAGTTGGTGACCATGTTGGGAAGACCTACTAGACCACCAAAACTCACATCAACAAAACCTTGATAAACTTAAAAATTCTATCAGGGAGACATCGGCGTGAGCTGTGTCTTATCCTAGGTCCGTGCTTTGTCACCTTTTAGGGAAAAACTAACCCAGCCTATGCTGATGGACCCCCCCCTTGCTATATATTGATCCCACCACAACGGTTTTTAACTTCAGAGTTTTTTGTATTTTTCTGCACATTACTGAGCAAATTCTATTCTGTTCCTTTCTCAAAACTACTGCATTTCATTTCCCAAAGTCTCACTGACCTTCTAAAAGTTTTTTATAGGTTTCCTTACATCCTTCTTCCACAACTAATCTTTTTTATTGAGGCCCCATATGTGAGTTCTTTTATGGTTTTCCAACAATCATATACTAGATAACTAGGGAAAGAGCTGTAAACTCAAGAAATTGAGGCCGGAGTCATGTTTTGGATATATTGTGATCTTTTTTCCAATCACATTTCCTATGATACCATATATTATTGAACTCTGAAGCTTAAGACCATCCAAATTCTCAATGTACAAGATAGTTTATGTGTCTGTATAATGCTCTTCGCCTAGTCCCGATTTTTATATGATCCATCATCACTAGTGGAAAAAGGAGAAAGTTTGCAGGCAACGTTCTCGGGATTTATGATATCCCTCACACCATTAAATAATATGAAACTATTTTGCCAAATGACAGCCACAATGTCGTGGTATCATTCTAGGTACTTCTTAATCTCTGCGACAAAATAAGCTCAAATAAAACATTTTCAGGGATTCGGACAGCGCAGCCAGTAGTAAATGGCAGCAGATATTCTCCCAGGCCGAGTCCCGCACCAACAAAATTGTGAAGTTTGGTGAAATTTATCTATCGATCTATCATCTATATGGTGCAGATGAGAAGTGATCTCAGGGGAAAGACGCTAGCTGAGCAGAACCACCAAGAGTCCGCTGTAAAGATTGGAGCCGAGTCGGGAAGGATTGTCCAATCAGATCCAGGACTTGGATTTATTCTCCTATCTCCAAATAGCTCATCGTTTGACCTTAGACAAAACAAACCTTTCTGAGCTTCTTCTCTTTGCTCTATAAAAGGAGAATTCTTAAGACTACTTAGTTCACACAAGAGTGATGGCTCACATGAATATAAGGGTTTTTCAGATCTTAATGTTTCAGAAATGTCTGTGTTCTGCCTTGGTCTCCTTAGCTGTAAACGAAGCAGTTGGAGCAGATGTTTTCTCCGATTCTCCTAGGTCTGAAATTCCAGGGTTCTGGGCCTGCAGAACCAGAGGGTTCTTAAGCACCGTCCTAGGTATGAAAGTGTTTTGATAGCACAGACTCTCGGGGTTACCAGGGACCTCAGAGCCCACAAGTCCAATCCATGCTTAGCAAGAGTCCCCCCTACAACATCTCCCCAAAATCATCACCTAAGTTTACCCTTAAGACCTACAGTATGGGAGAAACCCACTATGAAAGCAATCCATTCTGCTCTTAGTGGTCCAATGAACAGAGTAATGGATCAAAAGTCCCTTCTCAGACACTTATTAGATGCTTTCCTAGTTTTCTTAACTGTAAAATGGGCGTAGTAACAGCACTTGTTTCCCAGGGTTGGTAGAAGAACCATGGGTTAAGTGCCCCCTTCTTCCCCTCATTCCAGCATCATGCTAGGAGGTTATTCCTTACAAGAAGCAGAAATCTGCCTCCTGGAACTTCTGCCTTTGGGCCTTAAATCTCATCCCCCTTCCCATCACTTACCCAAGTACAGCCATCCTGCTGCCCCCCACATACATACCCACACTCACGCCCAAGCATTCTTTCTTCCTTTCCTCACCTCGGTCCTCAGATGGTAGTTTCCAGTCCTCTCAGTATCCTGTCTTCTTATAAACATTCTCTAGTTTTATCAACACCCTTCAAAAATGCGCCGCCCAGAACTAAAAACAAAGTTTCAAGGCCCCCATCACTGTGGAGTGCAAGACCACTGCCTCCTCCATTCTGGACTCTATGACTTTCTAATCAATTAATACTCTTTAATCTATCGATTATTAGTTAAATATTTAATTAGTCACTATTGCTAACTTCATTGATTAATTAATTATTTGAAAGAGAGAAATTAATGCTCTCTTTCCATCTCTCTCCTCCTCTTTCTCCTCCTTCAGGGCTCCGCTGAGGTGCCATCTCCTCCATGAAGCAGTGATCAGAACTCCCCATATCCCCTCTCTTTAATCTCTGGAGCCTGTTTCCCCATATGTTAAACCCTATTGTAGTGCTGGCATAAGAAGGTCATTGAGAGGATCAAATCACATAATATTATATATGCAAAAACTTTACAAAATTTCAAGGGTAACGCATATATCAGTTAATATTCTCAGGTAGCAATAATCAATAATAAGCAGCTAGGAAGGAACCGTCTTCCTAGATTCTGCTTCATAGCTTACTTGAGTGTATGTCAGTCCCCCCTTCCCCAGCTAGATTATGAGTCCCCTGAAGTCAGGAACTGTCATTTCTCCCCATCGCTGTATTCCTAGCACAAGGCACCAAGTCTGGCACAAAGTAGCTTCTTGCTAATGCTTTCTGTTGATGAATTGAAAAGAAAGGAAAATTCCTAAATGTCCTTTGCTGTAAATCGGAGGGTTGTTATTAAGAACTTGGAAGAACTATCACTAATACTGTAAAATTTTCATTTCGATGCTAATGTACAACCAGCAGTATCTTTCTGAAGTGGAAAATTTCCAGGAGCAGATGTGCTTTTGGTTTTCATTATGTATATATGCAGAGGTGATCCTAGAGGCACAAAGAGAGCAAAGACCCCAAAACTCCTGTCTTTTAAAAGAGACCTGTGGTTGTTTTTGACTTGGTAGGTACTTTGGGGTGATCTCAAGGAAGAAAATATATTATGCAAATACAAAAGATCTAATGGGATTCCTTCTACCAACGCCCACATAAACAGTCTATAACCTCAAGGGTAAGCCCTGGGGAGCTGCTGCTGGAGACAGAGAGAAGTGGGAGGACTTGTCCAGCATCACACCGATGATGAGTATCCAAGGTGGAACTGAAGGTCATGTCTTTCTGCCTCCCACTCCATTAATCTGAGGTCTTGCTGCCTCCCAAAGGAAGCTGAGGGAAGTTGAATGGCTTGTCCCAAATCACAAAGATGCTAAGCTAAACAGCCAGCATCAGACTGGGGTCCTCTTATTTCAAATCCCACCCTCTCCATATTGTACCATACAGAGCCTTGGGAACCAATAAACATTTTCTTTCTTGAGCTATTTTGGTCAAAGTAACAAAATAAATGCAAAAATTAACTAAATGCCCAGACTGGCTGACCTTTAGGCCTTGACCAATTCTAAAAAGTGGGGGGAAATCATGTATATATGTGTGTATATCTACATGTTATTGTTCAATAATTTTTCAGTCATGTCGACTCTTCGATGCCATTTGGAGTATTTATGGCAAAAATTCTGGAGAGGTTTATGATAATCTTCTCGAGCTCATTCTACAGATGAGGAAACTGAGGCAGACGTGCCCAGAATCATACAGCTAATAAGTGTCTGAGGTCAGATTTGAATTCAGAAAGAGGAGTTTCCCTGATTTCAGAACTGTTCCACTTAGCTGCCTAGAGACATACATGTTTATAAATATATATGTGTGTATGTACAAGTGTATACAAGCATGTTCAAATTTACATATGTGTATATATGTATGGAGAAAGAGAGCATGTATGTCTGAGAGGTTCTATTTCTTCTTACAGATTTTTTAGATGAGGAAACTGAGTCTCAGAGGTAAAGGATTTACCCATGGCTACTGATAGATCCAGGACTCAAGTCCAGATCTTTTAAATTCAAATTCAATACTCTTTCCGGTATCCCAGAAGGCCTCCTTTCAGACAGCCTTATTCATCACTTAAAATAGTGAACCTGTTCTTTTTCTTAAGAGATTATTTCAGTAGAAAAATCAATCACAGCTCAACTCGACTTTTCATAATTTTTATAAATTTTCTTTTTTAAAAAATCTTATCCCTAATGTTTGAGCTAAAGAATTTGTCTCCAGCTTGGGAATATGCACCTTTTTCAGATAATTATAGATGCCTAAAATGTCTTCCCCTGATCTTCGCTTCGGCAAAGTTCAGATTATGTTCAGTTCTTAATCTTTCATCATAAATCAATCCCTCCAGTCTTTTAATCATTCTTGCTGCTCTTCTCTGAACTACTCCAATGGTTATAAATCAATTAAATGATGTTTGTAAAGTACTAGAAAAGATAAAAAGTATGGATAAGTGCATGAAAACTAATACTGTACTTAAAAATGAATGTAGTGTTCTAGGTGTGGCCTTGATATTTAAAGACTTATTTCATATACATTGAGCAGTAATCTAATGAGATGGAATGGTGACTTTCTTCTTTGATGATTTCGCTCCTTTCTCCGAGGCAAAAGCCCACATATTTCTTTGATCTGCTTATTCAGCTTGTATTCAGAAATATTCAGGCACTTGTGTCCAAAAAAAAAAAAGCATAAAAGATTTCAGTTGGATAGAGGAAAAAAAAATCTCGATTGCTTGAAAAATAAAAGATAGGAATGTACAAGCAGGGGAAGCTAAGGCTCTACCACCCTAGGGATACTTGAAAGGAGACTAAGCAATTACCAATTCTGGATGACTAAGAACAAAGGTTCCTAATCTAGATTCCATGGACTTGATTTTAAGTATGTGTATCACTGAATTTCAGCACAATTGGTTTCCTTTGTAATCTCAGATATTTTATTTTATACACTTGAAGGCATGATTCTCAGAAAGGGCCAAAGGGCTCCATGCTCTTTGCAGGCCAAAAAAGGTGAAGAATCCCCAATTTTACAACTTCAGCCTCTCTTCAGGTGGTAAGAGCCAGTGATCCCTCCAGGTGAAAGACTAACGAGAAGCGCTACAAGTCAAAATGGAGATAAATGCCGTTAGTTGTTTATCACAGCCGACTTCTTCCACCTCCACCGCCTCCATCCCCATGACCTCTCCCTCCATCACCTTCTCCCACCTCCACCGCCTCCATCCCCATGACCTCTCCCTTCATCACCTTCTTCCACCTCCACCGCCTCCATCCCCATGACCTCTCCCTCCATCGGCCTCTCTGCCAGCTCTGCTTTTTCTCTGGCTAAATGAAGTGGTCAGAGTATTCTCCTGACAGGGACAATAAGTAGACTAGGTGTGGCTCATAAACATTAGTGATTGGGATGGAGTGGCCAAGAGAGAGTCATAAAGAGAACAGCAATCAAGGCTAGGTCGGTGAGTGGAGAGTTTGAATAAGAGACCCTGACCATGATGAGAGGGTGGAAGAGAAAGATTAGAGAATGTCACAATTATAGGGAAGCTGGGAAAACCACAGAAAGTCAGCATCAGGTGGCTTATGGATGTGTCTACAAAATCTGTGACTTGAGGAACATGGGAAATGAAGATTAGGTCAGCAGGTATTCCCTCCCCATAATATACTGGCAACGTAGGAGAGTAAAAACCAGCGTGGATCCCAGTTACCTCCCCATGGAACAATTCCAGTATTCTGGAACAGTGATGGGGTAGATCTGCAGGACACTAACATGAGTCCCCGGTTGTCTCCACATTGTAGGGGTAAAGGAGCCCTTTATATATAATATACTACATATATTAAAACGTAAATTATACATATATTAATAATAATAATATGTACTAGAGTATAAATATAATGAGTATTATTTCATGTCCAGCACCGTTCTGGAAATAGAACAAGAGACAGGTCTCTTCTATGACCGTATAAAGTCATCAGAGATGTAGAGAATCAGCTGGTCCATCAGAATTACCTTTTCAGCATTTACTTTGCATAAGGGATTGCTGAGAATGACTCAATATGAGCCTGACACGCATTACACTTCAGTTAGGGATACAAGAGAAGCCCGGTGCCTGATGGAGTGGGTACCCTACGGCCCGTTCCTGGAGACCCTTCCCATGGCTGGCGAGCCCCATCCCTCTCAGGTGGACCCTGAGAGCTTGGACTCAGCCCAGAAGGGCCCGGTCGGGTGCAAGGACACAGAAATTTAACTCACTCATCTATTTATTTGAGAAATAAGGTCTTTATCAGAATCACCTGCTATAAAAATTGTGTTCCAGCTTTCTGCTTTCCTTCTAATCTTGGTTGCCTTGCTCTTATTTTTAATTTTAATAAATTTTAACTAAATATAATCAGAAATTTTGTTGGACCTTGGAGAAAGGGAAAGGTTTATAAACAGATAATCAGGTTGAAAAGAACCTAGTAGGTCAACTAATTCCTGAAAACGAATACTGTCTAAATGCTTTAAGCCCATTCAGCCTCCACCCTAAGAACTCCCATGGAGGCACTGAAGCCACTCATTACCTTTTTGCCAACTCTAAGATTAGGGGCTTTTCCATGTCTTCAGCTAAAATCTGCCTCTCTCGCTACCACCTGCTGCCCGTAGTTGTGGCTTCCAGGAAGATCCGAAGGAGTTTAATGTTCCTGGTGATTCCATGACAACCTTCATAATGCACTTGGAGATGGCTATCACATTTACCCTAAGTCATCTGAACCTCCTCCCTCCCTTAGACCGTCGCCGTAATCTGGGCCAATCTAAGCAGGACTCTGAAGCTGATACGTCTTCCTGCCCTCTCCCACCCCAGGTTCGGGCTGTCTTGCTCCTTCCCTTCTAATTTCCATTTAAAGTCTTCTTGATCAGATTCATAAGTTTCTAGGCAATTATGTATTTTTACCAACCACTCCATTCCTGGCCAAGAAACTATCAATTTTTATATCTTAAGTGCTGGCCCAGTGATTCAGATCCTCCTCTGTAATATGATTTCCTCCATGAGGCAGAGAATGAGGCAGAAATAGCTTAGAGAACTGGGACCTGAGAAGGACCTTGGAGATAAAATTAGAGCAATCTCCTCACTTTTCCTGAGGAGAAACAGAGGCCCAGGGAAGTTCAGTGCAACATTTAAGATCTCATGGGAAGCAATCCTTGGAGAAAGAATTTGACTTCAGTTCAGATCCAGCCTCTGACACTTGACCTGGGGCCGTGGCCATTTTACCTCTGCCTGCCTCAGTTTTGTTGTAAAAATAATAATAGTGTATTTCCCATAATTGTTGCAAGAATCTAGTGAGATACTATTTATTGGTAATGTGACTTGCAAACTTTAAAGTTCTGCATAAATGCTAACTATCATCATCATCATTGTAATTATTGTAGTGACAAAAAGGAATATATTAAGATGAGGCTAAAAAGATGGCTCAGACTTCTCTAAGAAGGACTTTGAATTTCACACTGAGGATGAATTTTTCGCATTAGGCAATGAAGAAAACTGAAAAAAACTAAGCAGGAAACGTATGTGATCAGATGGAACCGGGAAGAAACTTGTGGGACTTCGGATTATCTAAACTGCTGGGAATATGATACAGAGCGATTTTAAAGATCATAATGTAGAAATGCCATAAATGTTGGATGTGTATGACGTCCCGTCACTCTAAGGATACACATAAAAGGAAACTTTTAAACAAAACTAAGAAATAAGGACTTTCTTCAAGTATTTAAATTATCTGGGAACCTTTACCTATTAGGACATGGATGGAACCAGAAAAGGTTCGCCGCCTGATCTCCATCCTCTGGCAACGAGCCTCTCCAAATTTAAATACAATATTTCCAGGTTTCAGACGCAAAAGTGCATCACGGGACAATGTCTGAAGCCTTTCTGTTCCAACAGAACCTTCCAAAATTGATGTTCAAAAACATGGCCCTCAATGGCTTAGACTCACTTCCGGATCACAAAGAGACATCAGAGAAGTAAGAAAGACCCTCTCTCAGCCCCGTCTCCTCTTTGTCTGCACTGGCGGGGCCGGTCCCCACTTTGCGGGGCTGAGGAGCTGGTGAGAGAGGGCCCAGTGCCCTGTGAAAGGGGCCGGGGTCCCCGCCGCTTGGGAACAGGCCGCGTCAATGAGAGCAGGAGAAGCTGGAGACAAAGCATGATTTCTTAGCTTCCAGAACAATGAAACAGACACCGAAGACCGTGGGGTCTTTATCCCCAGAGATACTCCCGAGAACAAGCGACTACAGGGCCTGGAGGAACAGGGACCAGACCAAACGGTCTCACAAGTTCTCTCCGGGATGTAGAGAGTGTTGGGATGTAGCCAAAAGAGAGGAAAGGGTTAAATACCGCCTTGTTTTATATTCACAAAATAGAGGCCTTTGCAGTTTAAAAGTGAGCAGGATTCTAGAGATTATTTTCTGTAGTTTCATTTCAAAGCCACTGGAGAGAAAATTCTCACTTTGTGCCGCCTGGGCCTCCCACCCAGGCAGAATGGAGACACATTGACCACCGGCCGAATCAGACATCATGCTTTGGCCTTCTGATGGAGGCCTTAACCCTGGGACCCACAAAGGCCTGCTTAGGATAACAAAAGGTCTCCCTTAGGGAGAGGATCCCATCAGGGCCCTCCCTGCTTGTCCCCGGGAGTTCAGCCCACTTAAATTCGACACTAATTGCCCTCTCCCGCCAGTGTCCTCCCCCACGGGGCTGCTGCCAAGGACTGGGTCTTTTTGGCCCCCTCATTTCCACCAAACCGTCGTGTGGTTTCTCCTTAAAGAGCCCTAACGATAGGCAGTACTTGCCACTGCCCGAAGTTTCCCCAGTTGCCAATGAGGCCTTATCTAAGCCTCCGATACACGTGTCCAGGAAAGCAGACCTAAAAGCACATTGTGGCCGGGCTACTCGCTCTCTGCTTAGCCACGTCATTTCTCCTCTCTGGATTTGTTTCCTCATCTTTAACGTGAATGAAGCCCGCTTCCCCTAGAGAATTTCTGACACATTATGGACACTGCTTATGGACACACGGGTACAAGCCACTGCCCCGGCCTGGCTCAGCGCAAGCTGACATGATCCAATTGTCTCCTCATCTTGCCAGGAAAAAATCAGCGCATCTCGATGGTTTTTCTCCCTAAACTGCCACCAAATGAAACTTCAGAGCTCAGGGACCTCCCAGAGGCCTCAGGCCTTTATCCTGAACAAGGAGGAAAGCGAGCTCCACTGTTTGCAATCCCCCCGAGGAGGGGGGTGTTTCCCCACCCCAGAAAATCACTGTAGTCTCGGCGGGGCCCACACTAGTCTCTGGGACGGCCGAGAGGCGAAGGGGAATTAAATGACTCAGAGAGTGTGAAAGAAGCCAGGAGTTGGTATATAAAAATCAATGATGCGGGGAATTGTTTTCTAAGAGCTGTTTTCGGGGCGACCAGCCGAACTTTGGTCGATTCCAGTGGTTTTTGTTTTTTCTCCCGCGCCTCTTTTTGTTGCTTTTTTTTTTTTTTTTTTTTTTTGGGGGGGGGGGTTGGTCTCACAAGAGGCCCCTGTAGCCTTAGTCCCAACCCCCTGTGATCAGAGCATTTCAAAGTCACCTTCTCAAAGCTCCCCCGACACTTGGGTTTGTAAACCACGGGAAGTAATTCCCAGTGAAGGAGGAAACACACGTTTGTCTTTCCCGCGAGCCCCGGCCTGCGGAGGGCATCTTCGGCCGCTACCCTGGAGGGCTCAGCCAGACTGCCGCGGGGCCTCCGAGGAGGCCGGCCCGGGGCGGGAGCCGGCTGCGGGCCGGGGGGTCCCGAGCCCCGGGGCGGGAGCCGGCTGCGGGCCCGAGCGCACGTTCCGAGCCCCGGGGCATGTGCGCTTTGGGCTCCGGGTCATTTCCCTCTTTGTGAATCAGCTCTCTCCCCCCCCCCCGCCCCCCCCCAGCCAACAAGCAGAAGCCTCCCGGTCCTTTTGACCGTGTCTGTTTCCGCCTCCGGGCCCCGCGTCCTCCGGCTCCCCTCGGGCCGGCACCGGCCGCTAAAGGGCCCGGGCCTTCAGTCCCGAGGGGCGGGTGGGGGCGCCCCCTGGGGGAATGCGGCGCCTGCTTCCGAACCCGTGCTTGTGGAGCGCTTCCCGTCAAACAAAAACCACAACCCCCCCCCCCCCCCCCATTGTTATGTTGCTACATGTACTGGTAATATACAATGTAACACCAGGTGATATATACCTAAGAGGTGACACGTGCCGCGGGTCCCGTCTGACAGACAGAGGCTGCGGCCCCGCGGGGGACACGCCTCGGCGCGGACACAGACTCGGCCCCGCAGAGTTGGCTCCTTCGGCCCTTTACGTTTTCCTACCGAAGCTGTCAATGACGTTTGCCAGAAAACGGCCTCGTGGTGTGTCCCCCCTCCCCCCCCGTTAGCTGCGCACAGGGCAGAGGCGGGCGGGGGGACGCGGGCGAGAACCAGGAACACGACGTGGAGCGAAAGGAGCGGCCCGAGCGTCCGCGCCCTGCTCGGCCCGCGCGTCCCCAGCGACCCCTCAAGGTGCCGCTGACCCTGCGGGCGCCCGAGCAGCTGGCCCCGGAATCCGGGGGTTCAGTGAAAAAGCAGCTGTTTAATGATTAGGATGCGAGGGACCGGCTCCCCTCAGGTTTCTCGCCCTGATGTGACCGTCAGCACAATCACTATTTCCTCCTCGGGCTGGCCGCCCGTTTCCTGCGCCCGCCTTTGTTTTAACGCGCGAACTTGTGGGAGGAGAAACGCGGCGCCACCCCGAGCCTCAGCCAGCAACAAATGAGCGAGGGTTTGTCACGATTAGTTTTGCTCCCCGGGATCTGGTTGCGGGAACGAGGCGCGTGACTCCGTGGAAAGGGCGGACGGGGCGGGGGGGGGGGGGGGGGGGGGGGGGGGGGGCGGGGGGCCCAACGGCCCAAGGGCCGGGTCGGGCTCAACAGACCCATTTCTGAAACCCCGTCAGCCTCCGACGCCCCGCGCCGCGGGGGCAGGTGAGGGAGAACATGGCGAGGGGGGGCGAGAAGCTGCGCTCGGTGGGTTGAGGAGATCGGGGGAGGGGCGGGGGTTCTCCGTCATAAACTTTGCGGGCGGGAGGAGGGGTCCGGCAGCCCGCGAAGGGAAAAGAAGGAGAAGATCGCCCTCTGCTGTCCGAACGGAGAGCGGCCGGGGGAAGGGGAGGGGATCTTCCCGCGGGAAACCCGCCTCCCGGCCCTTCCCAGCCCGGCTTGTGGCTCTCTGGGATGTATCAGATATATCTCCCAATTCAAATCACAGAAGCGCATGTGTGTGTGTGTATATCTGTGTGTGTAAGTGTGTGATTGTGTGTATGTGTGTGTATGTGTGTGCGTGTGTGATGTATGTGTGTGTGTGATTGTGTGTGTATGTGTGTATATCTGTGTGTGATGTGTGTGATTGTGTGTATGATGTGTGTGTGTGTGTGTGTATATCTGTGTGTGTGATGTAAGTGTGTGATTGTGTGTATGTGTGTGTGTGATGTATGTGTGTGTGTGATTGTGTGTGTATGTGTGTGTGGTGTGTGTGATGTGTGTGTATGTGTGTGTGTATATCTGTGTGTGTGATGTGTGATTGTGTGTGGGGTGTGTGTGATGTGTGTATATGTGTGTGCGTGTGTGATGTATGTGTGTGTATATCTGTGTGTGTGATGTGTGTGATTGTGTGTATGTGTGTGGTGTGAGTGTGTGATGTGTGTGTATGTGTGTGTGTATATCTGTGTGTGTAAGTGTGTGATTGTGTGTATGTGTGTGTATGTGTGTGCGTGTGTGATGTATGTGTGTGTGTGATTGTGTGTATGTGTGTGTGGTGTGTGTGATGTGTGTGTATGTGTGTGTATATCTGTATGTGTGATGTGTGTGTGGTGTGTGTGTGTATATCTGTGAGTGTGATGTGTGTGTATGTATATGTGTGTATATCTGTGAGTGTGATGTGTGCAATGTGTGTATGTATCTGTGTGTGTGTGATGTGTGTGTGTATATCTGTGTGTGAGTGTGCACATTATAGTTCTCATTGGAGAATATTTAAAAAAGAAGGATTCTGTCCAGCAGGCGAGTGCCCTGAAGGCAGCTGCCAGAGCAAAGCCTCCGCTGTTCTTTTCCCATGGAAAGGCGCGATGGCTCGTTCAGGGTCATATTCCATGTCTAACTTCTCTCCCCAAAGCGAACTGTTAGAAATCCAACCCGAGATAACCTTCCTGGGCCCAGAGGGGCCTCGAGCAGATTCTGTCCGAGGCTGTTCCAGCCTTATCTCCCCGTTCAGTGTTTATTCCACTTTTCCCGATGTTGTTTCCCAGAATAGAAACCGATCGCCTCCAAGCCACTGTCACTGTCGGCGGCAGAACAGACCTTTATTGTCCCTAAACCTCAGAAAATTGCGCGGATACTAAAAGGGCCGATAATGTCGTACAAAGACACAACCTGGAAATAGCCAAAGAATCTGCCGCTTCAGTCTTAATGTCCCGGAGAAAAACCGGGATAGCAGGAACCCGAATGCCAGCCCAGCCAAGTCAGGGGAGGGGATGTCACCGTGAGCGTCACAGTTTTAATGGCAGGCTTGCCAACCGTTTATCAAAAGCAGGTTCAGGTTTGAAGGCACCGGCGAGGGGTAAAGAAAAATCCCTTCTTGTGGGAGAAAAAAAACAAACCCAATAATACCGTCAAAGCCAAAGACAGACTCAATTATCCACAGCAAAGCCAGACTATGAAATTAAATTCTATGACCCGGGAACCTGCTTTAATTTATGCATCACTCAATTTAAACCTAGATGTTCATTTGCTCCAAGCTGCGCGATTTTCTTCCTTTACCACATCCCGAGCTCCATAAATCAAATTCCCGGCCCCCTGCGGCAGTGTGAGCCACTTAAGGCAGGGGCCGTGTCACTTGTATCTGTGGCCTAGGTGCGGGACACACTGCAGGTGCCGCCTGAAAGCCTGTTCCTCAGATTTCTTGATCACTGTTTCTGTTCTTCAAGAAATCTGGGATTTCCTCCAGATAAGCCCTCTGCCCACTGCAGTGTTTAACCTGGAAAGAAGAATCCTTGGAGAGAAAGGATAAGTGTCTTCCAGCATTTGAAGGGCTGCGAATAATAAGAAAATCCGGTGGCTCCCACCTCCTGACCTAATTCTGCTGCTGCTGGAGGCAGGCCGAGCAATGGGTGAATTGTAAATGGGGAAATTCGGTTTTGTGCCAGGAGAGACTTCTCACAGCCAGACACCTCCAAAAGCAACCCGGCTTCAGACAAGATGGGGAGCCTGGCCCCGGGAAGGGAGGTTCTGGGTTCAAAAATGGGGTGAATTAGGTGCCGTCTGAGGTCGCCTCCCGAGGCTGCCTTTCCACAGTTCTGAAGCTGATCCCCTCCTCAGCCTGGTCATTCCCCTCCATGATGTTCTGTTATGGGCCAGAACGCTGAACTTGAAACAAAGGATTCTTACAAGGTACTAAGTCAGTGGAATTGATAGAAACAATAGTTATCTAATTTAGCCTGGCTCAGTACTACTAGGAAATCCTACAAGGAGATGTTATGGGCAGAGAAGTCTCACGTTATGAGCTTATTACCCAAAATCAGGGCATTGGGGAACGGTTTAAGGGAAAGAAACAAAAGGAGATGACTTTCCAGATTAATGTTTAAGCAGTCAGATTTCCCAGAAATTGGCCTAAAGACTCCCTATATTTAACATTTTAATAAATTATCTGAAGTAGGTAATGTACAAGAAACTTTAAGTATGAAGATAAGCCTAGCAAGATATATTTCAGTCATTCTGAGTGAAATGAGCAGGACCAGGAGGTCCTTGTACACAGCAACAACAAGACTACAACGATCAGTTCTGATGGAAATGACTCTTCAACAAGGAGATGATTCAAACCAGTTCAGTGATGGAGAGCCGTCCACACCCGGAGAGAGGACCATGGGAACTGAGTGTGGACCACAACACAGCATTCTCGCTCTCTGTTGTGATTTGCTTGCTATGTGTTTTCTTTTTCAGTTTTTCTTTCTTCCTTCTTGATCTGATTTTTCTTGTGTGACAAGATAACTGTAAATAAGTATACATATATTGGATCTAACATGTATTTAACAGATTTAACATGTATTGGACTACCTGCCAGCTAGGGGAGAGATTGGGGGAAGGAGGGGAAAATTTGGAACAGAAGGTTTTGCAAAGGTCAGTGTTGAAAAATTACCCATGTGTTTTGTAAATAAAAAGCTTTAATAAAAAAGGAGATATATTTCCGTCAGATCTCAGTTCAGTTAGGTGAACATGAATATTCTAGGATTGTCTGCAGGGATTTTACACTAACAGGGTCCAGAAAAAGTCAAGGAGTATGCAAAAGGGAAGGTGAGACACTTACTCTTTCCCTTCTGTCATTAAATGTCAACAGTCGCCTAAACTGGACTAGTTAATGTCTGTTCTCATCCAAATATAGAAGCACACAGCCATGATGCAAAGGAGAAAGTAATCCAGTCCTCTCGATGTCAAGATGATGGAGTGATAGTTTTCTGAATGACTCCCCCAAAGTTCACCAAAATCTAAAAAGATTCACCACAGAAACTGAATCAGGAAGAAAAGACTACAGAGAGTGAGGAATACGGAGGGACATGGAATAACGCTGGAAGGCACTAACACTTAGGCTGCCCAGTGACCCACCCAGAGGGCACAAGGTCTGAGCTGCCCCTCCGCTGCCACTTTGATCATCGCTGTTTCTCTCAGGGCAGTGATGCACTCTGAGACCCTTGCCCCTACAAAGGGCAGAAGATGTTGATTCTACCCTTGGGACAAGGGAAAGGAACAGGGAGACATGGTGATTGCCAGAAGGGAAAGGGGAGAAAGGGGCCCATAGGGGACCACCTGAGCCCAGTCCTCTGAGCCCAGAACTTGAAGAGGCCTAGGAGGGCGGTGAGGGATGTCCCTGGGTGGAAAAAGAGGGAGCCAAAGACTGAAGAGGAAAATAGAGTTAAGCAAAGGAGAATACAAAGGAAAATGCTGAAAGATTAAGTCCAAGAGAGTTCAGGAAGAAGCTTAACTCCCCCTTAGATAAAGTAAAAAAAGAGACTCATAAAGATAAAAGAAAATTATTAAAAGTTCAGCAAAAGGCCATGATACATTTAATGAGTATTATGTATTAAGGAGAATGAGCCTCAAAATTCTAGATGAAAAGAGATCTATGGGATCTCCTGGGGATCTGAAGATCCTTAAGGATCATGGAACAATAGCAATAAATCCAAAATAATTCAAAATAAAATACTAATCATTTTTAAATAAAAAATGAACTTAAGTTAGAAATCTGAGCTTTTCAAAAAAGAATTTACAAATAAAAACAGAAGAGACACCTTAGAACCTATGATGGAGAATCTCTCCAAAATAACAGAGATTCTTTAAAAAAGAATGATAGATTTAGAACTATAAAATACATAAGTGAAAGAAAACTTATCAAAAGAGAAACAAAAACCAATTTTGAATGA